>NW_027507895.1:910000-1502500 GCF_037356315.1 Lithobates pipiens | reverse complement strand
CTGTCTGCTGCCCGGCCTGATGAGTTCCTGTCTGCTACCCGGCATGATGTGTCCGTGCCTGCTGCCCAGCTTGAAGTGTCCGTGCCTGCTGCCCAGCTTGAAGTGCCCGTGCCTGCTGCCCAGCTTGAAGTGCCCGTGCCTGCTGCCCAGCTTGAAGTGCCCGTGCCTGCTGCCCAGCTTGAAGTGTCCGTGCATGCTGCCCAGCTTGATGTGCTTACTGTGCCGGCTGCCCAGCTTGATGTACCCATGCCTGCTGCCCCGCTTGATGTGCCTGCTGCCCAGCTTGAAGTGTCCGTGCATGCTGCCCAGCTTGATGTGCTTACTGTGCCGGCTGCCCAGCTTGATGTACCCATGCCTGCTGCCCAGCTTGATGTGCCTGCTGCCCAGCTTGATGTGCCGGCTGCCTCGCTTGATGTGCCGGCTGCCTCGCTTGATGTGCCGGCTGCCTCGCTTGATGTGCCGGCTGCCTCGCTTGATGTGCCGGCTGCCTTGCTTGATGTGCCGGCTGCCCAGCTTGATGTGCCGGCTGCCCAGCTTGATGTGCCGGCTGCCCAGCTTGATGTGCCGGCTGCCCAGCTTGATGTGCCGGCTGCCCAGCTTAATCTGCCTGTTGCACAATTCAATGTGCCTGCTGCCCAGCTCAATGTGCCTGCTATCCAGCTTGATGTTACTTTGCCCACGGCCCAGCTTGACACCATGGACTTTCCCTAGCAACCACTAGTTGGAGTGTCCAGAGGCCGCTCCTTTGAGGAGGGTACTGTCAGGAACGGTTCCCTCCGTTAGCTATATCGATCATTTGTCGTGCAGTACTGAGATCCACCATTAGGTGTCTCCTGCCAGTTTGGAGCTGTCAGAAGAGCTTTTCCCTGCTGGAATTATGTCATCTTTGGGCCGCAGTACTGTCCACCAGCGGAGGGATCTTGGCAGTGTGGAGCAGGTATTACCTTCTGCAATCAGGCGTCACGTGACTTTGATAGCAGCCATAGTATAAATACCCGGCAAAAGTACACACACCTTGCCCTGGTATTGTCCTTGTGCCCAGACCTGCAGCCTGTTTATCTGTTAGCCTGATCTTGATCCTGAACCAGAACCCTGATTCCTGTATCCTAGACCTGTTTTTATCTGCTCCTGTATCTCTGGATCCTTGCCCTGCAGCCTAATCCCTCCACCTTGTTCCGTGTCTGCTTACTTCTGGCCCACCAACTACTGATCTCCTGTTTATGACCCTGGCCTGGCTTGACTGCGGTTCTGGTACTCCCTTTTGCTACATATGCTGGTTAGTTTATTATCGTTGTTTGGTTTGTTCACTGTGTTTTGGTGGTGTGTTCACATTTATATGCATTTACTTTAATAAACTTACTTTCACCAATTTATGTCTGGTTCACTCTGTCGCAGTCACACAGTTCTGGTCACATGTAGTTTATGAGTTACTGAGTCCTAGAATAATAGAGGAGTTACCTGGTCCTAGAATAATAGAGGAGTTACCTGGTTCTAGAATAATAGAGGAGTTACCTGGTCCTAGAATAATAGAGGAGTTACCTGATCCTAGAATAATAGAGGAGTTACCTGGTCCTAGAATAATATGTGATGTCCTAGAATAATATGCGAAGTCCTAGAATAATATACGAGTTACTTAGTCGTAGAATAATATTCGAAGTCATAGAAAAAAAAACAGTCACCTACAGAGCTTCAATGGCTAAGCCAAAGAAAAAAACAAACGTTTTTCCCAACCAAAACGATCCTGCCATTAACCTAACCAGCCTCCACACCCACCAATCTGTCCCAGATTGAAGTTCTGGTGCCAGCGTTCTAGCCGGATGTGCCAGAGCCAGCGTTCCAGCCTGAAGAGCCAGCGTTCCAGCCTGAAGAGCCAGCGTTCCAGCCTGAAGAGCCAGCGTCCCAGCCCTAAGAACCAGAGCCAGCTTTCCAGCCTTTAGTCCCAGTGTCTGTTTTCCAATCTGAGGGTGCGTTGCCCGTTTCCCAGCCTTTGGTGCCTGCTGCCCAGTCTGATGAGTTCCTGTCTGCTGCCCAGCCTGATGAGTGCCTGTCTGCTGCCCAGCCTGATGAGTGCCTGTCTGCTGCCCAGCCTGATGAGTTCCTGTCTGCTGCCCAGCCTGATGAGTTCCTGTCTGCTGCCCGGCCTGATAAGTTCCTGTCTGATGCCCGGCATGATGTGCCTCTGTCTGCTACCCGGCATGATGTGCCCGTGCCTGCTGCCCAGCTTGAAGTGCCCATGCCTGCTGCCCAGCTTGAAGTGCCCGTGCCTGCTGCCCAGCTTGAAGTGCCCGTGCCTGCTGCCCAGCTTGATGTGCTTACTGTGCCTGCTGCCCAGCTTGATGTGCCCATGCCTGCTGCCCAGCTTGATGTGCCTGCTTCCCCGCTTGATGTGCCTGCTGCCCCGCTTGATGTGCCGGCTGCCCCGCTTGATGTGCCGGCTGCCCCGCTTGATGTGCCGGCTGCCCCGCTTGATGTGCCGGCTGCCCCGCTTGATGTGCCGGCTGCCCAGCTTGATGTGCCGGCTGCCCAGCTTGATGTGCCTGCCGCCCAGCTTGATGTGCCTGCCGCCCAGCTTGATGTGCCTGCCGCCCAGCTTGATGTGCCTGCCGCCCAGCTTGATGTGCCGGCTGCCCAGCTTGATGTGCCGGCTGCCCAGCTTAATCTGCCTGTTGCACAATTCAATGTGCCTGCCGCCCAGCTCAATGTGCCTGCTATCCAGCTTGATGTTACTTTGCCCACGGCCCGGCTTGACACCATGGACTTTCCCTAGCAACCACTAGTTGGAGTGTCCAGAGGCCGCTCCTTTGAGGAGGGTACTGTCAGGAACGGTTCCCTCCGTTGGCAATATCAATCATTTGTCGTGCAGTACTGAGATCCACCATTAGGTGTCTCCTGCCAGTTTGGAGCTGTCAGAAGAGCTTTTCCCTGCTGGAATTATGTCATCTTTGGGCCGCAGTACTGTCCACCAGCGGAGGGATCTTGGCAGTGTGGAGCAGGTATTACCTTCTGCAATCAGGCGTCACGTGACTTTGATAGCAGCCATAGTATAAATACCCGGCAAAAGTACACACACCTTGCCCTGGTATTGTCCTTGTGCCCAGACCTGCAGCCTGTTTATCTGTTAGCCTGATCTTGATCCTGAACCAGAACCCTGATTCCTGTATCCTAGACCTGTTTTTATCTGCTCCTGTATCTCTGGATCCTTGCCCTGCAGCCTAATCCCTCCACCTTGTTCCGTGTCTGCTTACTTCTGGCCCACCAACTACTGATCTCCTGTTTATGACCCTGGCCTGGCTTGACTGCGGTTCTGGTACTCCCTTTTGCTACATATGCTGGTTAGTTTATTATCGTTGTTTGGTTTGTTCACTGTGTTTTGGTGGTGTGTTCACATTTATATGCATTTACTTTAATAAACTTACTTTCACCAATTTATGTCTGGTTCACTCTGTCGCAGTCACACAGTTCTGGTCACATGTAGTTTATGAGTTACTGAGTCCTAGAATAATAGAGGAGTTACCTGGTCCTAGAATAATAGAGGAGTTACCTGGTTCTAGAATAATAGAGGAGTTACCTGGTCCTAGAATAATAGAGGAGTTACCTGGTCCTAGAATAATAGAGGAGTTACCTGATCCTAGAATAATAGAGGAGTTACCTGGTCCTAGAATAATATGTGATGTCCTAGAATAATATGCGAAGTCCTAGAATAATATACGAGTTACTTAGTCGTAGAATAATATTCGAAGTCATAGAAAAAAAAACAGTCACCTACAGAGCTTCAATGGCTAAGCCAAAGAAAAAAACAAACGTTTTTCCCAACCAAAACGATCCTGCCATTAACCTAACCAGCCTCCACACCCACCAATCTGTCCCAGATTGAAGTTCTGGTGCCAGCGTTCTAGCCGGATGTGCCAGAGCCAGCGTTCCAGCCTGAAGAGCCAGCGTTCCAGCCTGAAGAGCCAGCGTTCCAGCCTGAAGAGCCAGCGTCCCAGCCCTAAGAACCAGAGCCAGCTTTCCAGCCTTTAGTCCCAGTGTCTGTTTTCCAATCTGAGGGTGCGTTGCCCGTTTCCCAGCCTTTGGTGCCTGCTGCCCAGTCTGATGAGTTCCTGTCTGCTGCCCAGCCTGATGAGTGCCTGTCTGCTGCCCAGCCTGATGAGTGCCTGTCTGCTGCCCAGCCTGATGAGTTCCTGTCTGCTGCCCAGCCTGATGAGTTCCTGTCTGCTGCCCGGCCTGATAAGTTCCTGTCTGATGCCCGGCATGATGTGCCTCTGTCTGCTACCCGGCATGATGTGCCCGTGCCTGCTGCCCAGCTTGAAGTGCCCGTGCCTGCTGCCCAGCTTGAAGTGCCCGTGCCTGCTGCCCAGCTTGAAGTGCCCGTGCCTGCTGCCCAGCTTGATGTGCTTACTGTGCCTGCTGCCCAGCTTGATGTGCCCATGCCTGCTGCCCAGCTTGATGTGCCTGCTTCCCCGCTTGATGTGCCTGCTGCCCCGCTTGATGTGCCGGCTGCCCCGCTTGATGTGCCGGCTGCCCCGCTTGATGTGCCGGCTGCCCCGCTTGATGTGCCGGCTGCCCCGCTTGATGTGCCGGCTGCCCCGCTTGATGTGCCGGCTGCCCAGCTTGATGTGCCGGATGCCCAGCTTGATGTGCCGGATGCCCAGCTTGATGTGCCTGCCGCCCAGCTTGATGTGCCTGCCGCCCAGCTTGATGTGCCTGCCGCCCAGCTTGATGTGCCGGCTGCCCAGCTTGATGTGCCGGCTGCCCAGCTTAATCTGCCTGTTGCACAATTCAATGTGCCTGCCGCCCAGCTCAATGTGCCTGCTATCCAGCTTGATGTTACTTTGCCCACGGCCCGGCTTGACACCATGGACTTTCCCTAGCAACCACTAGTTGGAGTGTCCAGAGGCCGCTCCTTTGAGGAGGGTACTGTCAGGAACGGTTCCCTCCGTTGGCAATATCAATCATTTGTCGTGCAGTACTGAGATCCACCATTAGGTGTCTCCTGCCAGTTTGGAGCTGTCAGAAGAGCTTTTCCCTGCTGGAATTATGTCATCTTTTGGCCACAGTACTGTCCACCAGCGGAGGGATCTTGGCAGTGTGGAGCAGGTATTACCTTCTGCAATCAGGCGTCACGTGACTTTGATAGCAGCCATAGTATAAATACCCGGCAAGTACACACACCTTGCCCTGGTATTGTCCTTGTGCCCAGACCTGCAGCCTGTTTATCTGTTAGCCTGATCTTGATCCTGAACCAGAACCCTGATTCCTGTATCCTAGACCTGTTTTTATCTGCTCCTGTATCTCTGGATCCTTGCCCTGCAGCCTAATCCCTCCACCTTGTTCCGTGTCTGCTTACTTCTGGCCCACCAACTACTGATCTCCTGTTTATGACCCTGGCCTGGCTTGACTGCGGTTCTGGTACTCCCTTTTGCTACATATGCTGGTTAGTTTATTATCGTTGTTTGGTTTGTTCACTGTGTTTTGGTGGTGTGTTCACATTTATATGCATTTACTTTAATAAACTTACTTTCACCAATTTATGTCTGGTTCACTCTGTCGCAGTCACACAGTTCTGGTCACATGTAGTTTATGAGTTACTGAGTCCTAGAATAATAGAGGAGTTACCTGGTCCTAGAATAATAGAGGAGTTACCTGGTCCTAGAATAATAGAGGAGTTACCTGGTCCTAGAATAATAGAGGAGTTACCTGGTCCTAGAATAATAGAGGAGTTACCTGGTCCTAGAATAATAGAGGAGTTACCTGGTCCTATGATAATATAGGAGTTTCTGAGTTCTATAATAGTATGTGATGTCCTAGAATAATATACGAGTTACTTAGTCGTAGAATAATATACGAAGTCATAGAAAAAAAACAGTCCTAGAATAATATACAAATTCCTAGAATAATATGCAATGTTCTAGAATAATATAGAAGTTACCGAGTCCTAGAATAATATATGAAGTCCAAGAATAATATATGAGTTACTGAGTTTTAGAATAATATACAAAGTCCTACAATAATATGCGAGTTACTGAATCCTAGAATAATATGCAAAGCCCTAGAATAATTTACGAGTTACTGAGTCCTAGAATAATACACGAAGTACAAAAAAATACAAGTTACTGAGTCTTAAGCCACGTACACACGGGCGGACTGTCTGGCCTACTTAGTCCGCCGAAACACATTTCAGCGGACAGTACGCTCGTGTGTGGGCTTCAGCGGACTTTTTCAGCGTGCAGTCTGGCGGACTAATGATTTCGGAATTTCCGTAATACTGTCCGTCGGACTCGCATTTCGGCGGACAATCCGCCCGTGTGTGTGCCAGTCCGCTGTACTTTTGAAATGAGCGGACTTTTCCCGCCCGGAGAAAAGTCCGCTCATTTCGAGCGGGTCTCCAGGTAGGCGGGGCCCGCGAAGGAGACGTCGCTGGCCCCGCCACCTGGTATGGACTTAAAGGGGAACCCCAACGCCGAAAAAAATCGGCGTGGGGGTCCCCCCCAAGTCCACAACAGACCCTTGTCCGAGCACGCTACCCGGCCGGCCAGGAAAGGGGGGCGAGCGAGCGCCCCCCCTCCTGAGCCGTACCAGACCGCGTGCCCTCAACATGGGGGGTGCCTTGGGGAAGGGGGGCCACCCCCCCCACCCCAAAGCACCTTGTCCCCATGTTGATGAGGACAAGGGCCTCTTCCCGACAACCCTGGCCGTTGGTTGTCGGGGTCTTCCGTCTTCGGGGGTCTTCTCGCCGGACTCCTCCGCTATCTTCTTGTAGCTCTTTTGCTAGCGGAGGAGTCCGGCTTTCTTCCTCGCCGCCGGCCTCTTCTCCAGACTTCGGGGGTCTTGTCCCCCTCTTCGGTTCTTCTGCCGGGCCACCGCGCCTTCTTATAGCTCTTTTACAGGCGGTGGCCCGGTCTTCTGTCGCCGCCGTCGCTGCCACCTTCCATTCTTCTTCTTCTTCTTCTTCTTCTTCTTCTTCTTCTTCTTCTTCTTCTTCTTCTTCTTCTTCTTCTTCTTCTTCTTCTTCTTCTTCTTCTTCTTCTTCTTCTTCTTCTTCTTCTTCTTCTTCTTCTTCTTCTTCTTCTTCTTCTTCTTCTTCTTCTTCTTCTTCTTCTTCTTCTTCTTCTTCTTCTTCTTCTTCTTCTTCTTCTTCTTCTTCTTCTTCTTCTTCTTCTTCTTCTTCTTCTTCTTCTTCTTCTTCTTCTCCCTCGACGATCTCTCCGGCCGGAATGCCAGAGACGCACTGCGCGGCCACTTATATAGAGACAAGGGGCGGTGTCACATGGCTTTATGTCACATGGGTTGGTCACATGGGTTGATGTCACATGGGGACTATGACATTGTAAGGGGGCGGGGTCACCATGTGACACCAACCCATGTGACATAAAGCCATGTGGCACCTCCCCTTGTCCCTATATAAGTGGCCGCGCAGTGCGTCCCTGGCATTCCGGCCGGAGAGATCGTCGAGGCAACATCTCCTGGAGAAGAAGAAGAAGAACGGAAGGCGGCGGCGACAGAAGACCGGGCCACCGCCTGTAAAAGAGCTATAAGAAGGCGCGTGGCCCGGCAGAAGAACCGAAGAGGGGGACAAGACCCCCGAAGTTGGGAGAAGAGGCCGGCGGCGAGGAAGAAAGCCGGACTCCTCCACTAGCAAAAGAGCTACAAGAAGATAGCGGAGGAGTCCGGCGAGAAGACCCCCGAAGACGGAAGACCCCCGGAGCTGTGCAATAAAGTATTTTATCTCGTGTGTTGTGTTTTTTTTTGGTACTTTTATTTTACAGGTGAATGGGTAGGGGTACATCGTACCCCATACTCATTCACATAGGGTGGGGGGCCGGTATCCGGGGGCCCCCTTATTAAAGGGAGCTCCCGGATTCCGATAAGCCCCCCGCCCGCAGACCCCGACAACCAATGGCCAGGGTTGTCGGGAAGAGGCCCTTGTCCTCATCAACATGGGGACAAGGTGCTTTGGGGTGGGGGGGCCGCACGGCCCCCCCTTCCCCAAGGCACCCTCCCATGTTGAGGGCACGCGGCCTGGTACGGCTCAGGAGGGGGGGGGGCGCTCGCTCGGCCCCCTTTCCTGGCCGGCCGGGTAGCGTGCTCGGACAAGGGTCTGTTGTGGACTTGGGGGGGGGACCCCCACGCCCATTTTTTTCGGCGTTGGGGTTCCCCTTTAAGTCCATACCAGGCGGCGGGGCCAGCGACGTCTCCTTCGCGGGCCCCGCCTACCTGGAGACGCGCTTGAAATGAGCGGACTTTCCTCCGCGTGTGTGGGCGAGTCCGTTCATTTCAAAAGTAGGGCGGATAGTATGGCGGACTTAGTACGCCGTATTAGTCCGCTCAAAAAGTGGTGTGTGTGGTCAAGTCCGTTCATTCGAAAGTATGACGGACTGTCCGTCGGATTGTCTGACGGACTAAGTTGGCCAGACAGTCCGCCCCGTGTGTACGCGGCTTTAGAATAATATACAAAGTCCTAGAATAATATAGGAGTTACTGAGTCCTAGACTAATATACTTGTTATTGAGTCTTAGAATAATATACAAAGTACTGTGTCCTAGAAAAAAATTACGATTTACTGAGTCCTAGAATAATATCCGAGTTACTTAGTCTTTGAATAATATACAAAATCCTAGAATAATGTGCACGTTACTGAGTCCGAGTATAATATAGGAGTTACTGACTCCTAGAATAATATAGGAAGTCCTAGGAAAAAAAACAGTCCTAGAATAATATACAAGTTACTGAGTCCTAGAATAATATATGGAGTCCTAGAATAATATGTAGACATGTGCATTCGTTTTCGTCCGAATGCATTTTCGTCTGAATTTCAGCTATTTTCGTTTTCGTTTTGACAAACGATAACGAAAGCACAAAATCCGAAAAACGAAAGATCCGACATAAATAAATGCTTTATTTTCGTTTTCATTGTTACAACAGTTCGATATAGAATAGGAGATTCGACGTGACTCTGACAATAATCTGTGTCTATAGAACCTGTGGTCGAATGTGCCTAACCTTACCTCTATTAGTCCAAGATTATATAGAGAAAATATCCGACAGAGAAAAAAGATTTGACAGAGAGAAAAGATTCTGCAAGTTACTGTCCTAAAAAGTGTTTGGGGACCCGGGTCCTTCCCCAGGGGACATGTATCAATGCAAAAAAAAGTTTTAAAAACGGCTGTTTTTTCGGGAGCAGTTATTTTAACCCTTTCCCGCCGAGCGTACGCACATCTGCGTACTCGGCTTCCGGGGGTTATACCGGGATGATGCCCGCACCTGCAGGCATCATCCCGGTACCGTTTTTTACAGCAGGCGATTGGCTATCCAGGCATAACAACCGATGCGGCTAAAAGCCGCTCGGCTGTTATGCCGGAGGAGCGGGAGGGGACGTCCCCCCCTCCCGCCGCCTCTCGCCGCTGTTACCGGTGCTCCCGCTCGATCGGGAGCACCGATTAAACATCCGTCGGCTCTGGCTGCTGGGGAGGAACTGGAACGAAGCCGTAATCGGCTTCGTTCCAGTCTCCTCATCGTAAACACGGAAGCGACGTCATGACGTCACTTCCCGTTTACTCGGCTGCCAATGGCGCCGGTTTTAAAAAAATATCCGGTATTCAGAATCGCCGTTTTCGGCGATCTGAATACATTGAAGTGTAAAGGAGGGGTGGGGGGTCTTTTAGACCCCCGATCCCTCCATAAAGAGTACCTGTCACCACCTATTACTGTCACAAGGGATGTTTACATTCCTTGTGACAGCAATAAAAGTGATCAAATTTTTTATTTTTTTTTAAACAATTTAGTCATTTAAAAATAAATAAAATAAATAAAAAAATAAAAAAAAAATTTTCAAAGCGCCCGCCGTCCCCGCGAGCTCGCGAAGCAAAGAAAACGCATACGGAAGTCGCGCCCGCGTACGTAAACGGTGTTCAAGTCACACATGTGAGGTATCGCCGCGATCGTCAGAGCGAGAGCAATAATTCTAGCAGTAGACCTCCTCTGTAACGCTAACCTGGTAACCGTAAATTTTTTTTAAAGCGTCGCCTATTGAGATTTTTAGGTACCGTACTTTGTCGTCAATCTACAAGTGCGCGCAATTATAAAGTGTGACATGTTTGGTATCTATTTACTCGGCGTAACATTATCTTTCACATTTCGCAAAAAAATTGGGCTAATTTTACTGTTTTGTTTTTTTTTTATTCATGAAAGTGTCCCTTTTCCCAAAAAGTTGCGTTTAAAACACCACTGCGCAAATACCGTGTGACATAAAATATTGCAACAATCACCGTTTTATTCTCTAGAGCCTCTGCTAAAAAAATATATATAATGTTTGGGGGTTCCAAGTAATTTCCTAGCAAAAAATATGGATTTTAACTTGTAAACACCAAATTCCAAAAATAGGCTTAGTCATGAAAGGGTTAATAATGATTGAAGTGAAACAATAAAAGTGTAATATTCCTTTAAATTTCGTAGGGGGGGGGGGGTTGTCTATAGTATGCCTGTGAAGGGGCGCATGTTTCCCGTGCTTAGAACTGTCCCTGCACAAAGTGTCATTTGTGCAGGAAAAAAAGTCCTTTAAAATCACTCGCAGCTATTATGAATTGTCGGCTCCCGTAATACAGAGAACACTCATTGAAAGTCATTGATAAAAAAATAAAAAAATAAATAAATAAAAAAGCGTGGGGGTCCCCCAAATTCAATTACCAGGCCCTTCAGGTCTGGTATGGATATTAAGGGGAACCCTGCCTCAAATTAAAAAAAAAAATGACGTGGGGTTCCCCCTAAAAATCCATACCAGACCCTTTATCCGAGCACGCAACCTGGCAGGCCGCAGGAAAAGAGGGGGGGACGAGAGAGCGGCCCCCCTCCCTCCTGAACCGTACCAGGCCACATGCCCTCAACATTGGGAGGATCCGGAGACACCGGGGCCGGTGCAGCACGGCACAGAGTCCAGCGGAGCCCCGGATACGGCCGGAACGGACATCCAGGCCTCGGACCCGGCCTATACCACCGCCAGGCCGCAGTGAGTACACCCGCGACACCCCCCTCCACAGCGGACTTCATAAATTGCACTTAGTGGGGGCACACACTCCTGACGAATCCTGGGGACAGTGCTGAGGGACACGGGAGGCAGGCGGAGCGGAGCATAATTATACGGCCACCAGAGTGGGGAAACCCTGGCCTATTTACTGAAGACGGCGGCCATCTTGCTACTCCTAGTACACCCTGCACCTTCTTAACTGGCTCCGCTTGGTTTGTAGTGATCTGTGTCCACCTAATCTTATCCCAGCTTATCCCCAATACTAGTGAGCACCCCACTAAAGATACAGATCTCCTATCCAATATCTGGCAAACACCACTGCAGGGGAAGTGACCTGGTGAACAGCACACATGACTGCAATGTAGGGAGACCCCGGTGACCAGAGGGGCCTTTGCACTGAAAACAGACCTGACAGACGAATATGTCAACACAATCAAGGAGAAGCACGCACAGCCATATCCTCCGTTCTTTGGGGACACCTCAGAAGAAAAAGAAGAACTCGCCAGCAAACCTTAGCAAATTTAAATACTGTGGAGGGAGCAAAAATTCCAAAATGGCACTTTCACAGAGAAACAACATTGTGGAGGACATGGAAGACGATGAAGTCTCCCTCTCAGCATCTGAGGACTCAGCCGCAGGCAACGGTAAAACAGACCAACTTCTTACTTATGCAGCTATGACAGACATTGCCGCTGACATTAAAAATTCTTTTGCTGCAGCAATCACAGATATTAAAACCGAAATAATGAGACTATCAGAGCAAATGGCAGTCTCAGACAGGGCTGGGAAAAGGAGGGACAGAGCACTGGTCAGATTGGACGATATCACGAATTCGCATTCCCAACATTTGATCGATATGAACAGGCAAATTGAAGACCTGGACAACCGTGGTAGACGGAACAATATCAGAATCAAAGGAGTGCCCGAAACGGTGTCCCCGGACCAAATTAGACCAGCCCTGACAGCCATCTTTAATACTCTCATTGAACGGCCGGAACAATCTCCAATCGACTTTGACAGGGCACACAGAGCTCTCAGGCCCAGAGCGCAAGACGGAATTCCTCCAAGGGACATCATTTGCTGCCTATCTAACTTCAGCTTGAAGGAAGACATCCTCCAAAAAGCACGAATGAAGGAAAGGATAATGCACGAAGAAGCCACGATTCAACTCTTTCAGGATCTTTCACCCATCACACTGAAAAATAGAAGAGCATTACGCCCACTTCTAGAAGTACTGAAACACAAAGGAATCAACTACAGATGGAAATTCCCATTTGCACTGCAAGCAAACTTCCTGGGGAAACAACATTTGCTCAAAGTCCCTGATGACCTCAAAAAATTCTGTGAGGATCTACAAATCACACCGATGGAACTACCGGACTGGTATGCTGAATTCTTCTCACCACCGGCAATTAACAACCCACAATTCTCAGCGGGAACTCCCCACGCACAATCGCCTTACCAAATAGGCAAGCATCGCAGAGGCACCAACAGAAACAACTTTGAGTCCCCGGCATCCTCTAAAAGTGCTAGGAGCCCGAGAGGAAGGGAGACAAGAGGCTACTGAAGCGGACGTACCTCCTGCAATCTACATCGTGGCCTGTTATGGGCTGTTGTTACCCAGTTCACTGAAATTGCACTTTGATATGGTGCAACTCATTTTGTTTTTTTGTTTTTTCTCTGTTTTTGAAAGATTCGCCCAATATCCCACCCTGGCGGCTGTCACAGTTTCACTGCAACAAGGGGATCCAATACCCTAAAAGTTAGAAGTTAACATTCTGAGGCTACTCCTTGGGACTCATACTTGCAACTGTACCAACCTATCCATATGGGGACTCACCCCCTTTTTTTTTTTTTTCCCCTTTCTTCCTCAAACAAGGTTTGAATTCCGTGCTATGCGGAGAGACTGAAATAACCTGCAGCGTAACCCTATGCTTCTATTATGTTATGCACTAACTTATGTCTTTTATTTAGGCCCTGAGAATGGCTAAATGGTGCAATGACTTGACTGTCACCATTTGGGAGTATGACATTCCCCTATTTCCCTCAGGATGGTATCTCTCTGTAGGCTGCGGAAATGTGAGTAGCATTGCTTGAGCCACCTTGACACATTCTCCTCCCAACAAAAATAAACAGGGGGAAGGAATATCCTAGAGACATACGGCAGGAAATAACGTCAGATTAATCCTCAGGTTGTCATTCCATGCATCTTAACTACACCTTTTTGCGTATAAACCCGGCAAATAATAGCAAGGAGCCCCCCTTTCCAACTTGCCACGATATGCTTTGTTCTAGGACGTTAAGATTGGATAGGGCCTATAAGGGTCGGAAACCAAACTGTGCTTTACTATGGAATATGACACAACTGTTACTGATCTCTTGGCCCCACTGTTTAGTGTGGGAAACCCAAAGACCTTACGCGGGGACTGGATCAACCCTCAAATATACGGGGGTGTCCACTCCTCAAAATATACTGCTGACAGTCGCAGTTCAACGCTCAGGACATGGGTTAAAAGTTTACAGTTATTTAAGCTAAGATTTATTACACAACTTGGCAATAAGGCCACAGTTTCTTATAAATGGTTTTTATAAAATGTTTATAATGTTATCTTCTTCTTTGAGCTGGCTGATTGCAGCTCGTACATCACTCTCTTCCCCCTCTCTCCCCTTACTCAAGACCACTGTAGCTTAAAACGGATGCTAAAAGATGGTCTCAGACTTCTTACTTACAGATGACCTCTTGACGGGGTCTAGAATCGCGAGTTGTGCAGGGCCCCCCTATTGGTCACCTTCGTTACTATTACAGAGCAGTCAAAAATACAGACGCAGTTAGACTGTTATCTGATCACCTCCCACTCTCCTCCAAAGGGAAAGTACTAACACGTACGCACCTTAGTTAACTCCCAAGCTGACCCACCACCGACTAGTGGCTGGTGGGTACCCTCCTCTTTACACCTTAACTATTTTCTTTTCCCCCCTTCCTCTCCCCCCGCACCCCCCCCCCCCCCTTTTTTTTTTTTTTTTTTATTCTTCTCCCTTTCCTCTTTTGCCACCACGCACGTACGCAATCTCCTTTTCAGTCCCAAAACAATCCAACATAACATACTCTGCGTCACCAACGACTCCTGTGAAAATCATTCACAGACACAGCTTCTCCAACACCCACCCACCCTAGGTTTACGGCCAAGATGGCATATGCTTTCTTAGGGAAAACACCAACTCTTATATCGCATAATGTAAACGGTCTGAATATACCTGAAAAAAGGTCCAAATTGCTAAGAGAGCTTAAAAAAGTGCGCCCATTAGTTGTATATCTACAAGAAACCCACTTTAGAGATAACAGTATTCCTAAACTCACTGACAATATATTCACAAAAGCTTACCACTCTACCAACCCCCTTGCCAAAACAAAAGGTGTGTCCATCCTGCTGAACAAAGACGCACCTTTTGAACTGAAGCACCAACTTATTGACCCCGAGGGCAGATATTTGTTCCTGAGGGGCACCTGGGAGGGATCCCCCATAACACTTGCTAATGTATACTTCCCGAATACCTCCCATGTGCCCTTCTGTGGCAAAATAATTGAAGAACTTAAATGGTTCGCTGAGGGGTGTATCCTATTGGGTGGAGACTTTAACATCCCTCTTTCCCCCCTCAAAGATACTTCTACTGGACATACCCATGTCAGCTATAGGCTTCTTAAACGAATGAAATCGCTGCTACAGTCTCTGACTCTGGTTGATGCATGGAGATCCGTGCATCCATCGGAGAAGGACTTTACCTTTTTTTCCGCACCCCACAAACGCTACTCAAGAATTGACATGATCTTTGTCACACAAAGGGACTTAGGCAACTTACTCGCAGCCGAGATAGGAATCATTGCCCTCTCTGACCATGCACCCACGACTATCTCGATAGAACTGGGTACACAACGCAAACCTGCTTTTAACTGGAGGCTCAACCCCACACTCCTTACTGACCAAATAGTGAAAGATGACATCCACAACACAATCAATACATACTTTCACAACAACACTGACACGGATACGAATCCGCTAAATAATTGGGAAGCACACAAGTCAGTGGTGAGGGGTGAACTTATAAAATGGGGCGCCAGGAAGAAAAGGGAAAGAGAAGGAGAAATTACGAAGCTATCCCAACAAATTGCCAATTTGGAATTACAACACAAACACTCTCACTCTCTTCAGGTAGAAGAGCAACTGAATGAATGTAGAACGGCACTGCGTCTTCTACTAGATCTCAAAATAAAATGATCCCTTTTTAAAAAAAAAAATATTTTTTATGAACAAGGGGACAAGAGTGGGAAACAATTAGCTAGGGCCTTGAAGGAAGCAACGCTATCAAGTCATATTCACGCCATAAAAGATAAGGAGGGGACTCTGAAATACAAATCAAAAGAAATGGCAGACCTGTTTCACAATTATTATGCCAAATTGTACGACCTTCCGGCCCAACACAAACCACCCCACATTACACAGACAAAACGAGAAGCAATCAAAGACTTCTTGGGAAACAGTAAGTTACCATCCCTGTCAAGTGATGACACACATAAGCTAGATGACCCTATCACTTTATCAGAAATATCAGACGCAATATCAGATTTAAAAACAGGAAAGAGCCCTGGCCCTGATGGTTTTACATCACAATACTACAAGACCTACACAATATCTCTCTTGAAACCCCTTCGATCTGCTTTTAACTTCCTAGCAAAAAACAGAAATGACTCCAACTCATTCCTAATGGCACACATAGCTGTGATCCCCAAACCGAACAAGGACCACTCCGAATGCGCAAACTTTAGACCCATCTCACTTCTAAATGTGGATCTCAAGATCCTGGCCAAAATAATCGCCAACAGATTAAAACCACTCCTAGCAAAGATTATAGGCCCTGAACAAGTGGGATTCATGCCGGGTAGAGAAGCCCGTGACAATACTACTAAGGCACTGATTCTAATTCATTTTGCTCAAAACTCTAACACAGCCGGAATATTGCTTTCTACCGATGCAGAGAAGGCTTTCGATAGAGTCTCCTGGGACTACATGATGGACACCTGTGCCCATATTGGACTACGGGAAAATATGATGTCGTGGATCTCAGCCCTCTACGAAACCCCCATGCCCAAATTAAAGTAAATAACACACTTTCTGACCCAATCTCGATCCACAATGGAACACGCCAAGGATGCCCCCTATCTCCACTCCTCTTCATCATCACCTTAGAACCCCTAATACGAACAATCAACTTACACAGAGATATTCAGGGCTTTACAGTAAGCGATAGAGAATACAAAATAGCCGCCTATGCGGATGACCTATTATTCTTTATCACCAACCCGCATATATCCCTACCAAACCTTCAAAAAGTGTTTCAAACCTTTGGGTTCATCTCCAATTTTAAAGTGAATCAATCAAAATCTGAAGCACTCAACCTTACCCTTCCTCCTGACCAACTTAAGAGATTGAAAGACAACTACCCTTATAAATGGGAACAGACAGCACTCAAATATTTAGGTATAAACTTGACTAGCAACCCCGACGCTTTATACACTTCCAACTACAAACCCCTATTATCCGCAATAACGAAAGACCTACTAAGGTGGCACCCAAAAAACTTCTCATGGTTTGGTAGAGCGTCCATTTTGAAAATGACGATACTACCCAGACTATTGTATCTATTTAATGCCTTACCCATAAAAATTCCGGAAACCTTTTTTAGCACTCTCCTCAAAGCACAGAGGAGCTTCCTCTGGGGAGATAGAAAGCCCAGAATAAATTTTACTCTGCTAACGCGCCCCAAAAGCAAGGGGGGTTTGGGCCTCCCTGACTTTAAGAAATACTTCCAGGCTGCACACATCACCAGACTCATAGACTGGCACTGTCATGGCCCTAACAAAGACTGGGTCCGATTGGAAAGCAATCTAACTGCACACAAGACACTTTACTACCCATGGTCCACACACTCCAAAAAAGATAAACAGATAGACCACCCCCTGATTGTAAACACAATCAATATCTGGCACAAAATAGCGAGTTTACATAAAATCGCATCCATCCCGGGTCCACTGACACCACTTGCCAACAACCCTGATTTTCCACCGGGTATGCACCATAAATTACCAAGGGACCTCCTTATTCATCATTGCATGACAAACTCGAAACTCAAAACACTAGACGCACTTAGCTCCGAGGTGGGTGAGACCTTTCCTGGTAGGTGGTTCTACATGCAACTAAGGGACTTTGTGGTAAACAGTAAGTACAAATCCAAATTCTGCCTCCCGTTGACGCAGCTAGAATCCATATGCTTACAAAGATCACCGGTAGCTCATACCACATCCCTTGCATACTCATGGCTAATCTGTGTGCCACACGCGGATAACAATAAGCACAAAAGGAAGTGGGAGCTTGATCTTAAAATGAAAATTTCTGAAAAGCAATGGGAAAAGGCATGTATTCTGACACACAAATGTTCGCTAAGCTCCAAATACCAAGAGATTTCCTATAAGGTCCTAACACAGTGGTATCTGACACCGCAAAAGACCGGGAGATGGTCACACCCCACCTCGGATAAATGCTGGAGATGTCAAATTTGCATTGGCTCATTTATACATATCTGGTGGGAATGTCCACTCATCAGCACATACTGGGATGGAATTAAGATCTGGATAAAACATATAACGGAAACGAATATAGAACTAAATGCAGCCGCCTGCCTGATTAATTTAGTCCCAACTACCTTAAGTCGCTACAAAAAATCACTCTCCCGACACCTACTCATTGCTGCTAAAACACTTGTACCCACCCATTGGAAAGCCCCCACAGTCCCAACAATTAAGGACTGGTTAAACAGAGTGCAATACATTTTTAAAATGGAGGAATTAGTGGCTATGAAAAAAGAGAACAGTGCATCCTTTAACAAAACCTGGCAACCTTGGTTGGCCTTTACCCTCTCCTCAGATTACCGATTACTTATGAGCTGAATTTCCCCTCTACGCCACTCTAAAGAGGAAAAGGATATAGACAGAAACAAATAAAAGGGCTGTGTTACATGTGTCTCTATTAGATACACACTTAAGCTAAGAAAACAAACCCTAGTGCGATGGTTCCCCCTCCCTGAATACCAATCCCTTTTACCCTGTCCCATTTTTTACCCTTCCCCAAATTCATAACCTACTTTGTGATACTACTAATTTCTACCCCTCTCTATGTGTTTTTTTTTTTTTGCTCCCATTACTTGTTCTAATGAGATATTTGGTTACAACACGACCGCTATCTATCTGTATCAATGTTTATATACAATCTGTTGTTGGTAACATGTAAAACTCTATGCTAATTGTAAACCTGAAAATATTCTCAATAAAACCTTTTTTTTGACTGTGAAAAAAAAAAAAAAAGAATAATGTACACGTTACTGAGTCCGAGTATAATATAGGAGTTACTGACTCCTAGAATAATATACGAAGTCCTAGAAAAAAAACAGTCCTAGAATAATATACAAGTTACTTAGTCCTAGAATAATATATGAAGTCCTAGAATAATATGCAATGTTCTAGAATAATATAGAAGTTACCGAGTCCTATAATAATATACAAAGTCCAAGAATAATATATGAGTTACTGAGTTTTAGAATAATATACAAAATCCTACATAATATGCGAGTTACTGAATCCTAGAATAATATACGAGTAGTGATGGACGAACTTCCGACGGGACGTTTCGCGAACGCGAAACGCGAACGGGCACAAACGTTCGCGAAAACGACCGTTCGCCGCGGGCTCCATTGACTTCAATGGGAGGCGAATTTCGCAAACCTTTAGGTCGAATTTGCGGCCACGGGGTAATTATTAGGGGGTAGCACGTAGTCCCACCACCTGGACAATAGCATAATACATGTATGAGGTGAATTTGGGATCGATAACTACAAGCATTTTTTTTTTATTTGGGAAATTGTTCTGACAATTCAGGACTATGGAGCTAATGAAGGCAATGGAGGAGAGGGAAGGTCAGGGACCAGGGTAGGCAAACAAGAGGGTGCAGGAGATACAGAGCACTGACAGCAGCACCGTAATACAGAGCACTGACATCAGCACCGTGACATACAGCGCTGACAGCAGCTCCGTGACATACAGCGCTGACAGCAGCTCCGTGACATACAGCGCTGACAGCAGCTCCGTGACATACAGCGCTGACAGCAGCACCGTGACATACAGCGCTGACAGCAGCTCCGTGACATACAGCGCTGACAGCAGCTCCGTGACATACAGCGCTGACAGCAGCTCCGTGACATACAGCGCTGACAGCAGCTCCGTGACATACAGCGCTGACAGCAGCTCCGTGACATACAGCGCTGACAGCAGCTCCGTGACATACAGCGCTGACAGCAGCTCCGTGACATACAGCGCTGACAGCAGCTCCGTGACATACAGCGCTGACAGCAGCTCCGTGACATACAGCGCTGACAGCAGCTCCGTGACATACAGCGCTGACAGCAGCTCCGTGACATACAGCGCTGACAGCAGCTCCGTGACATACAGCGCTGACAGCAGCACCGTAAGCAGCCCCAGGAGGAAGTCAGCACAGCACAGGGATGGTGTGATCCCCTCATAATAAGAACCCCCAGGAGGAAGTCAGCACAGCACAGGGATGGTGTGATCCCCTCATAATAAGAACACCCAGGAGGAAGTCAGCACAGCACAGGGATGGTGGGAACCCCTCATAATAAGCAGCCCCAGTAGAAATATGACACCGCTCAACCTCTTCAAAGAGGAGGGTAGGGGCATATAGTACGGTGTGCTTTTTTGGGTCAGGGAAGTGAGCCAAATGAATTAAGAAGGTCTGTGTGCTTGATTCCAAAAATTGTTTATAGACATATACATGGTCTACTGATCACATGTGTTGAATTCCTCCGAGATCCATGCCTCATTCATTTTTAGAAATGTGAGGTAGTTAACACTGTGGTGAGCTAGGCGAGTACGCTTATCGGTCACAATCCCCCCTGCTGCGCTGAACGTCCTTTCGGACAGGACACTGGATGAGGGGCAAGCCAACAGTTCGATTGCAAATTGGGCAAGCTCTGGCCAGAGGTCAAGCCTGCCCACCCAGTAGTCTAGGGGTTCATCACTCCTCAGAGCGTCCACATCGGCCGTTAACCCAATGTAGTCGGACACCTGACGGTCTAGGCGTTCCCTGATGCTGGATCCGGATGACACCTGTCGATGGGTCGGCTGAAAGAATGACCTCATATCCGAAGTCACCAACACATCTTCAAACCGGCCTCTTCTTGCAGGCGCTGTTGGATTGGTACCCGCAAATCCTTCTCTGGGAGTGGGAATTGCTCCTCTGCCAGCGCACGCAAAAGCAGAATGCAGCATTTCTCGAAGCAAGGCCTGGAAGTGCTGCATTCTGACAGCCCTCTGCGACGGCGGTAACATTTCCGCCATTTTGTGTTTGTACCGGGGGTCTAAGTACGTTGCCACCCAGTACTGGTCCTTGACCCTCATGCTTTTTATACGGGGGTCCCTATTAAAACACTGGAGCATGAAGGCCCCCATTTGCACTAAAGTGGAAGCGGTGTGGTGGCCTGGCTCCTGCTCATCATCCAGGATAATGTCGTCCTCTTCATTCTCCTCTCCCCATCCTCGCACAACAGGGATCCCAGAAAGGTTTAAAGCATGCTCTTCTTGCTCCTGCTCATCCGCCCCGGCACCATCCTCCTCTGACTCCTCATCAGACTCCTGTTGTTGACTTGTCTCAGATAGAGTAGCCCCCCCTGGGAATTCATCCAGCATTGCGACTTCCTCATCTTCCCGCTCCTGCTCCTCCACAGCCTGATCAATGACACGACGCAATGCACGCTCCAGAAAGAAGGCATAAGGTACCATGTCACTGATGGCGCCATGGCTGCGACTGACCAGTTTGGTGATCTCCTCAAATGGCCGCAGAAGTCTGCATGTGTCGCGCATGAGCAGCCACTGGCGCGGTGAAAAAAAACCCAGCTCCCCAGAACCGTTTCTTTCGCAGAGTTCATACAGGTAGACGTTAACTGCACGTTTCTGCTGGAGCAGCCTATCAAGCATATAGAAGGTTGAGTTCCATCGCGTCGGGCAATCGCAAATAAGACGTCTGACCGGCAGATGGTGTCGCCGCTGAATGTCAGCAAGGCGAGCCATGGCCGTGTAAGATCTTCTGAAATGGGCCGAGATTTTCCTTGCCTGCCGCAAGATGTCCTGGACCCCAGGGTATTTGACAAGGAATCGCTGCACGACCAAGTTTAAGACGTGTGCCATGCACGGCACGTGCGTGATTTTGCCCTGTTTCAATGCGCTAAGCAGATTGGCACCGTTGTCACACACCACTTTACCAACTGTCAAATTGAGCGGTGTTAGCCACTCATCTGCCTGTGAACGCAAAGCTGAAAGGAGTGCCGGGCCAGTGTGGCTCTTTGCTTCCAGGCACAACAGACGCAGCACGGCATGGCAACGTCTCACCTGGCATGTGGAATAGGTTCTGGGGAGCTTGGGCGGTGCAGTGGAAGAGACGCTAGCAGCGGAAAAGGAGGAGGCAGCTGAGGAGGAGAGGGAGGAGGATGGAGTAGGAGGAGGAGAAGAAGAGTCAGGCCTGCATGCAATCCGTGGCGGTAAAACCAAATCTACACGGGTGCCACGGGTTACATGCTTGACGGCCGTCAGAAGGTTCACCCAGTGGGCAGTAAAACTGATATACCTTCCCTGCCCGTGTTTGCTAGACCACGTGTCTGTGGTCAGATGTATCTTGGCACCGACACTGTGTGCCAGAGATACATTCACTTGCCGCTGAACATGGCCATATAGCTCTGGGATGCCCTTCTCTGAGAAATACTTCCTTCCTGGGACCTTCCATTGTGGTGTTCCAATGGCCACAAATTTGCGAAAGGCCTCCGAGTCCACCAGTTTATATGGCAGTAGTTGGCGGGCTATGAGTTCTGACAAGCCAGCCGCCAACCGTTGGGCAAGAGGGTTATCCGGCGTCATCATTTTTTTACGCTCAAACATTAGGCCCACGGAAGCCTGCCTTTTTGCAGAAAAATGTGAGCTTGG
Source organism: Lithobates pipiens (assembly GCF_037356315.1). Classification (NCBI taxonomy): domain Eukaryota; kingdom Metazoa; phylum Chordata; class Amphibia; order Anura; family Ranidae; genus Lithobates; species Lithobates pipiens. The sequence continues at coordinate 1,480,385 of NW_027507895.1, read as the reverse complement.
CGTGATGGAAGGTGGAGTGGAGGACAATTGTGAGGAGAGAGGAGAAGGAGAAGTAGAAGACGAGGCTGGACGGTGAGAGCCTGCAGTGTGGCTTTGTGTGTTCCGTTGCTCCCACTGGGCTCGGTGATGGCTGCTCATGTGCCTTCTTAAGGCGGTCGTCCCTAGGTGAGTATTGGGCTTACCGCGACTAACGCGTTGACTGCAAAGATTGCAGATGGCAACGCTATTGTCAGCAGCGGACACGTTAAAAAAAGCCCACACTGCGGAGCCATGTGCCGGTGTCCTGGGAGCGCCAGATGTGACCGTACATGGTCGATGACTCGCTCCTGATACATTTGCAGTCTGCTTTGTCCCTGCTGTGCAATGTAAGTCATTGCTGCTTCTCCTCCCTATCTGCTGGTCCATATCTCCCTCTGAACTCCCCTCCTCTTCCTCTCTTGTGGGCACCCACGTGACATCACTAGACACGTCATCATCAACGTCACCTTCCCCACCGCTATAAGTAGAGTAGGCAGCAACACCGGGGACCAACCTCCTCCTTGGGCTGATCTGGGTACTGGCGTCAGACTGCTGAGTAGCGCTTGTTGCTACCTCCTCTTCCTGATCCAATACCAAGAGTGGCTGCGCATCAGAAATGTCCTCTTGATATGGATCGGAAAATAATTCCAGTGACTCAAGCGGAAGGTATGTGGTGGTGGTGGTGGTGGTCGTGTTGTTGGTGGTAGTGTCTTTGGGGGTGCACATAGCAGAGAGTGAAGAAGAGGGTGCAGATCGAGAGGATGAGGAGGGTGCAGAAGAGTAAGGCTGAGCGAGCCACTCAACCAAGTCTGGTGCATCCTTTAAAGTAATTGAACGCACCTTCTGCAACTTCCCACTTTGGCTCAAGCCTGTTGCTCCTGCCCTACCCCTACCACCCCTGCGGAAGGGCCTGCCTCTTCCTCTGCATGTCATTTTTTAAATGACCCTGTGACAAAACTCTTAGTCCCTATACCGCTGAAGGACTGCTGCAGTATAGGTGAGCGGTCAGCAGTGGTGCACGTCAACCCTATCTATTGTGGACCTATAGCGGTCCTTACAGAACAGCAGACTGTACCGCACTCAAGCCTATGTACCGTAGCACCCTATACCAAGTTACCAGTCCTTATAAGAACTTTTGTGGACCAAGCAGGTTGTGTGTTAGTGATTAGCAGACTGTACGTCAGTCCCTATACCAATGAAGGACTGCTGCAGTATAGGGCAGCGGTCAGCAGTAGTGCACGGCAACCCTATGTATTGTGGACCGATAGCGGTCCTTACAGAACAGCAGACTGTAACGCACTCAGGCCTATGTACCGTAGCACCCTATACCAAGTTACCAGTCCTTATAAGAACTTTTGTGGACCAAGCAGGTTGTGTGTTAGTGATTAGCAGACTGTACGTCAGTCCCTATACCAATGAAGGACTGCTGCAGTATAGGGCAGCGGTCAGCAGTAGTGCACGGCAACCCTATGTATTGTGGACCGATAGCGGTCCTTACAGAACAGCAGACTGTACTGCACTCAGGCCTATGTACCGTAGCACCCTATACCAAGTTACCAGTCCTTATAAGAACTTTTGTGGACCAAGCAGGTTGTGTGTTAGTGATTAGCAGACTGTACGTCAGTCCCTATACCAATGAAGGACTGCTGCAGTATAGGGCAGCGGTCAGCAGTAGTGCACGGCAACCCTATGTATTGTGGACCGATAGCGGTCCTTACAGAACAGCAGACTGTACTGCACTCAGGCCTATGTACCGTAGCACCCTATACCAAGTTACCAGTCCTTATAAGAACTTTTGTGGAACAAGCAGGTTGTGTGTTAGTGATTAGCAGACTGTACGTCAGTCCCTATACCGCTGAAGGACTGCTGCAGTATAGGTGAGCGGTCAGCAGTGGTGCACGTCAACCCTATCTATTGTGGACCGATAGCGGTCCTTACAGAACAGCAGACTGTAACGCACTCAGGCCTATGTACCGTAGCACCCTATACCAAGTTACCAGTCCTTATAAGAACTTTTGTGGACCAAGCAGGTTGTGTGTTAGTGATTAGCAGACTGTACGTCAGTCCCTATACCAATGAAGGACTGCTGCAGTATAGGGCAGCGGTCAGCAGTAGTGCACGGCAACCCTATGTATTGTGGACCGATAGCGGTCCTTACAGAACAGCAGACTGTAACGCACTCAGGCCTATGTACCGTAGCACCCTATACCAAGTTACCAGTCCTTATAAGAACTTTTGTGGACCAAGCAGGTTGTGTGTTAGTGATTAGCAGACTGTACGTCAGTCCCTATACCAATGAAGGACTGCTGCAGTATAGGGCAGCGGTCAGCAGTAGTGCACGGCAACCCTATGTATTGTGGACCGATAGCGGTCCTTACAGAACAGCAGACTGTAACGCACTCAGGCCTATGTACCGTAGCACCCTATACCAAGTTACCAGTCCTTATAAGAACTTTTGTGGACCAAGCAGGTTGTGTGTTAGTGATTAGCAGACTGTACGTCAGTCCCTATACCAATGAAGGACTGCTGCAGTATAGGGCAGCGGTCAGCAGTAGTGCACGGCAACCCTATGTATTGTGGACCGATAGCGGTCCTTACAGAACAGCAGACTGTACTGCACTCAGGCCTATGTACCGTAGCACCCTATACCAAGTTACCAGTCCTTATAAGAACTTTTGTGGACCAAGCAGGTTGTGTGTTAGTGATTAGCAGACTGTACGTCAGTCCCTATACCAATGAAGGACTGCTGCAGTATAGGGCAGCGGTCAGCAGTAGTGCACGGCAACCCTATGTATTGTGGACCGATAGCGGTCCTTACAGAACAGCAGACTGTACTGCACTCAGGCCTATGTACCGTAGCACCCTATACCAAGTTACCAGTCCTTATAAGAACTTTTGTGGAACAAGCAGGTTGTGTGTTAGTGATTAGCAGACTGTACGTCAGTCCCTATACCGCTGAAGGACTGCTGCAGTATAGGTGAGCGGTCAGCAGTGGTGCACGTCAACCCTATCTATTGTGGACCGATAGCGGTCCTTACAGAACAGCAGACTGTAACGCACTCAGGCCTATGTACCGTAGCACCCTATACCAAGTTACCAGTCCTTATAAGAACTTTTGTGGACCAAGCAGGTTGTGTGTTAGTGATTAGCAGACTGTACGTCAGTCCCTATACCAATGAAGGACTGCTGCAGTATAGGGCAGCGGTCAGCAGTAGTGCACGGCAACCCTATGTATTGTGGACCGATAGCGGTCCTTACAGAACAGCAGACTGTAACGCACTCAGGCCTATGTACCGTAGCACCCTATACCAAGTTACCAGTCCTTATAAGAACTTTTGTGGACCAAGCAGGTTGTGTGTTAGTGATTAGCAGACTGTACGTCAGTCCCTATACCAATGAAGGACTGCTGCAGTATAGGGCAGCGGTCAGCAGTAGTGCACGGCAACCCTATGTATTGTGGACCGATAGCGGTCCTTACAGAACAGCAGACTGTAACGCACTCAGGCCTATGTACCGTAGCACCCTATACCAAGTTACCAGTCCTTATAAGAACTTTTGTGGACCAAGCAGGTTGTGTGTTAGTGATTAGCAGACTGTACGTCAGTCCCTATACCAATGAAGGACTGCTGCAGTATAGGGCAGCGGTCAGCAGTAGTGCACGGCAACCCTATGTATTGTGGACCGATAGCGGTCCTTACAGAACAGCAGACTGTACTGCACTCAGGCCTATGTACCGTAGCACCCTATACCAAGTTACCAGTCCTTATAAGAACTTTTGTGGACCAAGCAGGTTGTGTGTTAGTGATTAGCAGACTGTACGTCAGTCCCTATACCAATGAAGGACTGCTGCAGTATAGGGCAGCGGTCAGCAGTAGTGCACGGCAACCCTATGTATTGTGGACCGATAGCGGTCCTTACAGAACAGCAGACTGTACTGCACTCAGGCCTATGTACCGTAGCACCCTATACCAAGTTACCAGTCCTTATAAGAACTTTTGTGGACCAAGCAGGTTGTGTGTTAGTGATTAGCAGACTGTACGTCAGTCCCTATACCAATGAAGGACTGCTGCAGTATAGGGCAGCGGTCAGCAGTAGTGCACGGCAACCCTATGTATTGTGGACCGATAGCGGTCCTTACAGAACAGCAGACTGTAACGCACTCAGGCCTATGTACCGTAGCACCCTATACCAAGTTACCAGTCCTTATAAGAACTTTTGTGGAACAAGCAGGTTGTGTGTTAGTGATTAGCAGACTGTACGTCAGTCCCTATACCGCTGAAGGACTGCTGCAGTATAGGTGAGCGGTCAGCAGTGGTGCACGTCAACCCTATCTATTGTGGACCGATAGCGGTCCTTACAGAACAGCAGACTGTAACGCACTCAGGCCTATGTACCGTAGCACCCTATACCAAGTTACCAGTCCTTATAAGAACTTTTGTGGACCAAGCAGGTTGTGTGTTAGTGATTAGCAGACTGTACGTCAGTCCCTATACCAATGAAGGACTGCTGCAGTATAGGGCAGCGGTCAGCAGTAGTGCACGGCAACCCTATGTATTGTGGACCGATAGCGGTCCTTACAGAACAGCAGACTGTACTGCACTCAGGCCTATGTACCGTAGCACCCTATACCAAGTTACCAGTCCTTATAAGAACTTTTGTGGACCAAGCAGGTTGTGTATTAGTGTTTAGCAGACTGTGCGTCAGTCCCTATACCGCTGAAGGACTGCTGCAGTATAGGGCAGCGGTCAGCAGTAGTGCACGGCAACCCTATGTATTGTGGACCGATAGCGGTCCTTACAGAACAGCAGACTGTACCGCACCCAAGCCTATGTACCGTAGCACCCTAGACAGACCAAGTTACCAGTCCTGATAAAGAGCTTTGTGGAACAAGTGAGTTGTGAATGATTAGCAGACTGCAGCAGAAGGGCAGCAGTCAAGTATAATATTCTTTCTATATTTGGAAGAAAGAATATTATACGTGTACAAGCCTATTACCGTACCACTGATACCAGTCCTGAAAAGAACCTTTGTGGAACTAATAGTAACAGCAAGTCTTTAAAATTATCCTCACTGCCTGACACACTGCTTCCTGCCTGTCCCTATACAAATTGGCAAAAAAGAGTAGGCTGGAACGATTAGCTGGAACAGCTCTTTTGTGGACCTGATAGTAACAGCTAATGATGATGATGATGATGATGATGAAGAAAGACTAATCTGGCTGAGCTGTCCCTAAAATAGCAGCATACAGCGCTCTGTCCCTTTATCTAAACTGACAAAAGAAACTCAGGCTGCTGACCTAACACCTATACCAGTCCTGAAAAGAACTTTTGTGTACCAAATAGCTAGCGTTTTCTCTGTCCCTACTCCACACAGGATCCTTTCCCTACAGTGACAGAAGAAAGAATGTAAAATGGCCACCGGATCGGGTGTATTTATAGGTTAGGGGGAATGTCCAAGTGTCCATGAGCTGTCATGTCTCAATTGGTTGTCCTGTAACACATGATAAACGTGTCACGAAAGGTTAAAGTTCTTGTATACATTAAACACGTAAGTCCGCCGGGGCGAACGACGGAAAAAGGCGTTCGAACCCGCGGACGGCGAAAGTCGGAAATTCGCCGCGAAACGACCGCCGGGCGAACCGTTCGGCCATCACTATATACGAGTTACTGAGTCCTAGAATAAAATACAAAGTCCTAGAATATTATAGAAGTTACTGAGTCCTAGACTAATATACAAAGTCCTAGAATAATATACGAAGCCCTAGAATAATATACGAGTTACTGAGTCTTAGAATAATATAGAAGTTACTGAGTCCTAGAATAATATAGAGGTCACTGAGTCCTAGAATAATATACAAAGTCCTAGAATAATATAGAAGTTAATGAGTCCTAGAATATTATACAAGTTACTGAGTCCTAGAATAATTTCCAAATCCTAGAATAATATGCAATGTTCTAGAATAATATAGAAGTTTCCGAGTTATAGAATAATATACGAAGTCCAAGAATAATATATGAGTTTTAGGATAATATACAAAGTCCTACAATAATATGCTAGTTACTGAATCCTAGAATAATATACGAGTTACTGAGTCCTATAATAATATATGAAGTCCTAAAATAATATAAGAGTTACTGTATTCTAGAATAATAAGCAAAGCCCTAGAATAATTTATGAGTTACTGAGTCTTAGAATAATATATGAAGTCCTGGAATAATGTACAAGTTACTGAGTCCTCGAAAAATATACAAAGTCCCAGAATAATATAGAAGTTAAGGAGTCCTAGTTATTGATTGACCCTTGGCTTGTTCCTTGACTACTCTACTACCTAATCCCAACCTGCAACTACTCGTTACCGACCTTTTGGCTTGTTTACTGACCAAGGTGCTGTTTAATCCTTATCTGCTCATCCGCTACTGGAATCAAGCTTGCTCACACCCTGGTAGGGTAAACCTGAGTAATGCGACCTGGTACTAGCATGCAGCTAAATCCATCTCCACCATCAGGAGCTCTGGTGAAAACCGGCTACTACTTAGAATCCGCACCTCAGGTGAGCCTGTGTCATCTGCCAGAGAGACTGCCTGTGCACCTATCCTGCTGTTTGGTGGTTTTCCTGCAACTGCTATATCAATTGATCTTCAAGCCCGACACCTGATCGTGACAGCTAGGGTAATATACAAAGTCGTAGAATAATATTGGAATTACTGAGTCCTAGAATACTATATGAAGTCCTAGAAGAATATACAAGTTACAGAGTCCTAGAATGTTATATGAGTTACTGAGTCTTAGAATAATATACGAAGCCCTAGAATAATATACAAGTTACTGAATCCTAGAATAATATACAAGATACTGAGTCCTAGAATAAAATACAAAGTCCTAGAATAATATAGAAGTTACTGAGTCCTAGACTAATATATGAAGTCCTATAATAATATACGAAGCCCTAGAATAATATACGAGTTACTGAGTCTTAGAATAATATAGAAGTTACTGAGTCCTACAATTATATAGAGGTTACTGAGTCCTAGAATAATATACAAAGTCCTAGAATAATATACAAGATACTGAGTCCTAGAATAAAATACAAAGTCTTAGAATAATATAGAAGTTAATGAGTCCTAGACTAATATATGAAGTCCTATAATAATATACGAAGCCCTAGAATAATATACGAGTTACTGAGTCCCAGAATAATATAGAGGTTACTGAGTCCTAGAATAATATACAAAGACCTAGAATAATATAGAAGTTATTGAGTCCTAGAATATTATACAAGTTACTGAGTCCTAGAATAATACACGAAGTCCAAAAAAAATACAAGTTACTGAGTCTTAGAATAATATACGAAGTCCTAGAATAATATACAAAGTCCTAGAATAATATAGAAGTTAATGAGTCCTAGAATATTATACAAGTTAATGAGTCCTAGACTAATATATGAAGTCTTAGAATAATATACGAGTTACTGAGTCTTAGAATAATATAGAAGTTACTGAGTCCTACAATTATATAGAGGTTACGGAGTCCTAGAATAATATACAAAGTCCTAGAATAATATACAAGATACTGAGTCCTAGAATAAAATACAAAGTCTTAGAATAATATAGAAGTTAATGAGTCCTAGACTAATATATGAAGTCCTATAATAATATACGAAGCCCTAGAATAATATACGAGTTACTGAGTCCCAGAATAATATAGAGGTTACTGAGTCCTAGAATAATATACAAAGTCCTAGAATAATATAGAAGTTATTGAGTCCTAGAATATTATACAAGTTACTGAGTCCTAGAATAATACACGAAGTCCAAAAAAAATACAAGTTACTGAGACTTAGAATAAAATACGAAGTCCTAGAATAATATACAAAGTCCTAGAATAATATAGAGTTACTAAGCCCTAGAATAATATACATGTTACTGAGTCCTAGAATAATATTCAAGATACTGAGTCCTAGAATAAAATACAAAGTCCTAGAATAATATAGAAGTTACTGAGTGCTAGATTAATATACGAAGTCCTAGAATAATATACGAAGCCCTAGAATAATATAGAAGTTACTGAGTCCTACAATTATATAGAGGTTACTGAGTCCTAGAATAATATACAAAGTCCTAGAATAATATACAAGATACTGAGTCCTAGAATAAAATACAAAGTCTTAGAATAATATAGAAGTTAATGAGTCCTAGAATAATATTCAAGATACTGAGTCCTAGAATAAAATTCAAAGTCCTAGAATAATATAGAAGTTACTGAGTGCTAGACTAATGTACGAAGTCCTATAATTATATACGAAGCCCTAGAATAATATAGAAGTTACTGAGTCCTACAATTATATAGAGGTTACTGAGTCCTAGAATAATATACAAAGTCCTAGAATAATATACAAGATACTGAGTCCTAGAATAAAATACAAAGTCTTAGAATAATATAGAAGTTAATGAGTCCTAGACTAATATATGAAGTCCTATAATAATATACAAAGCCCTAGAATAATATACAAGTTACTGAGTCCCAGAATAATATAGAGGTTACTGAGTCCTAGAATAATATACAAAGACCTAGAATAATATAGAAGTTATTAAGTCCTAGAATAATACACGAAGTCCAAAAAAAATACCAGTTACTGAGTTTTAGAATAATATACGAAGTCCTAGAATAATATACAAAGTCCTAGAATAAAATAGAGTTACTAAGCCCTAGAATAATATACATGTTACTGAGTCCTAGAATAATATACAAGTTACTGAGTCCTAGAATAATATACAAAGTCCTAGAATAATATACGATTTACTGAGTTCTAGAATAATATGCAAAGTCCCAGAATAATATATGAGTTACTGAGTCCTAGACTAATATACTTGTTATTGAGTCTTAGAATAATATACAAAGTCCTGTAATAATATAAGAATTACTGTGTCCTAGAAAAAATTTACGATTTACTGAGTCCTAGAACAATATCCGAGTTACTTAGTATTTGAATAATATACAAAGTCCTAGAATAATGTACACGTTACTGAGTCCGAGTATAATATAGGAGTTACTGACTCCTAGAATAATATACGAAGTCCTAGAAAAAAAACAGTCCTAGAATAATATACAAGTTACTTAGTCCTAGAATAATATATGAAGTCCTAGAATAATATGCAATGTTCCAGAATAATATAGAAGTTACCGAGTCCTATAATAATATACAAAGTCCAAGAATAATATATGAGTTACTGAGTTTTAGAATAATATACAAAGTCCTACAATAATATAAGAGTTACTGAATCCTAGAATAATATACGAGTTACTGAGTCCTAGAATAATATACAAAGTCCCAGAATAATATAGGAGTTAAGGAGTCCTAGAACTGATTGACCCTTGGCTTGTTCCTTGACAACTCTACTGCCTAATCCCAACCTGCAACTACTCGTTACCGACCTTTTGGCTTGTTTACTGACCAAGCTGCTGTTTAATCCTTATCTGCTCATCCGCTACTGGAATCAAGCTTGCTCACACCCTGGTAGGGTAAACCTGAGTAATGCGACCTGGTACTAGCATGCAGCTAAATCCATCTCCACCATCAGGAGCTCTGGTGAACACCGGCTACTACTTAGAATCCGCACCTCAGGTGAGCCTGTGTCATCTGCCAGAGAGACTGCCTGTGCACATATCCTGCTGTTCGGTGGATTTCCTGCAACTGCTATATCAATTGATCTTCAAGCCCGACACCTGATCATGACAGCTAGGGTAATATACAAAGTCGTAGAATAATATTGGAGTTACTGAGTCCTAGAATACTATATGAAGTCCTAGAAGAATATATAAGTTACAGAGTCCTAGAATGTTATATGAGTTACTAAGTCTTAGAATAATATACAAAGCCCTAGAATAATATACAAGTTACTGAATCCTAGAATAATATACAAGATACTGAGTCCTAGAATAAAATACAAAGTCCTAGAATAAAATACAAAGTCCTAGAATAATATACAAGTTACTGAGTCCTAGAATAATATCAAAGTCCTAGAATAATATACGATTTACTGAGTTCTAGAATAATATGCAAAGTCCCAGAATAATATATGAGTTACTGAGTCCTAGACTAATATACTTGTTATTGAGCCTTAGAATAATATACAAAGTCCTGTAATAATATAAGAATTACTGTGTCCTAGAAAAAATGTACGATTTACTGAGTCCAGGAATAATATCCGAGTTACTTAGTCTTTGAATTAAATACAAAGTCCCAGAATAATATATGAGTTACTGAGTCCGAGTATAATATAGGAGTTACTGACTCCTAGAATAATATACGAAGTCCTAGAAAAAAAAACAGTCCTAGAATAATATACAAGTTACTGAGTCCTAGAATAATATATGAAGTCCTAGAATAATATGCAATGTTCTAGAATAATATAGAAGTTACTGAGTCCTAAAATAATATACGAAGTCCAAGAATAATATATGAATTACTGAGTTTTAGAATAATATACAAAGTCCTACAATAATATAAGAGTTACTGAATCCTAGAATAATATACGAGTTACTGAGTCCTAGAATAATATACAAAGTCCCAGAATAATATAGGAGTTAAGGAGTCCTAGAACTGATTGACCCTTGGCTTGTTCCTTGACAACTCTAATGCCTAATCCCAATCTGCAACTACTCGTTACCGACCTTTAGGCTTGTTTACTGACCAAGCTGCTGTTTAATCCTTATCTGCTCATCCGCTACTGGAATCAAGCTTGCTCACACCCTGGTAGGGTAAAGCTGAGTAATGCGACCTGGTACTAGCATGCAGCTAAATCCATCTCCACCATCAGGAGCTCTGGTGAACACCGGCTACTACTTAGAATCCGCACCTCAGGTGAGCCTGTGTCATCTGCCAGAGAGACTGCCTGTGCACCTATCCTGCTGTTCGGTGGATTTCCTGCAACTGCTATATCAATTGATCTTCAAGCCCGACACCTGATCATGACAGCTAGGATAATATACAAAGTCGTAGAATAAAATTGGAGTTACAGAGTCCTAGAATACTATATGAAGTCCTAGAAGAATATATAAGTTACAGAGTCCTAGAATGTTATATGAGTTACTGAGTCTTAGAATAATATACGAAGCCCTAGAATAATATACAAGTTACTGAATCCTAGAATAATATACAAGATACTGAGTCCTAGAATAAAATACAAAGTCCTAGAATAATATACAAGTTACTGAGTCCTAGAATAATATCAAAGTCCTAGAATAATATACGATTTACTGAGTTCTAGAATAATATGCAAAGTCCCAGAATAATATATGAGTTACTGAGTCCTAGACTAATATACTTGTTATTGAGTCTTAGAATAATATACAAAGTCCTGTAATAATATAAGAATTACTGTGTCCTAGAAAAAATGTACGATTTACTGAGTCCAGGAATAATAGTCTTTGAATTAAATACAAAGTCCTAGAATAATGTACACGTTACTGATTCCGAGTATAATATAGGAGTTACTGACTCCTAGAATAATATACGAAGTCCTAGAAAAAAAAACAGTCCTAGAATAATATACAAGTTACAGAGTCCTAGAATAATATATGAAGTCCTAGAATAATATGCAATGTTCTAGAATAATATAGAAGTTACTGAGTCCTATAATAATATACGAAGTCCAAGAATAATATATGAGTTACTGAGTTTTAGAATAATATACAAAGTCCTACAATAATATAAGAGTTACTGAATCCTAGAATAATATACGAGTTACTGAGTCCTAGAATAATATACAAAGTCCCAGAATAATATAGGAGTTAAGGAGTCCTAGAACTGATTGACCCTTGGCTTGTTCCTTGACAACGCTACTGCCTAATCCCAACCTGCAACTACTCGTTACCGACCTTTTGGCTTGTTTACTGACCAAGCTGCTGTTTAATCCTTATCTGCTCATCCGCTACTGGAATCAAGCTTGCTCACACCCTGGTAGGGTAAACCTGAGTAATGCGACCTGGTAGTAGCATGCAGCTAAATCCATCTCCACCATCAGGAGCTCTGGTGAACACCGGCTACTACTTAGAATCCGCACCTCAGGTGAGCCTGTGTCATCTGCCAGAGAGACTGCCTGTGCACCTATCCTGCTGTTCGGTGGATTTCCTGCAACTGCTATATCAATTGATCTTCAAGCCCGACACCTGATCATGACAGCTAGGGTAATATACAAAGTCGTAGAATAAAATTGGAGTTACTGAGTCCTAGAATACTATATGAAGTCCTAGAAGAATATATAAGTTACAGAGTCCTAGAATGTTATTTGAGTTACTGAGTCTTAGAATAATATACGAAGCCCTAGAATAATATACAAGTTACTGAATCCTAGAATAATATACAAGATACTGAGTCCTAGAATAAAATACAAAGTCCTAGAATAATATACAAGTTACTGAGTCCTAGAATAATATCAAAGTCCTAGTATAATATACGATTTACTGAGTTCTAGAATAATATGCAAAGTCCCAGAATAATATATGAGTTACTGAGTCCTAGACTAATATACTTGTTATTGAGCCTTAGAATAATATACAAAGTCCTGTAATAATATAAGAATTACTGTGTCCTAGAAAAAATGTACGATTTACTGAGTCCAGGAATAATATCCGAGTTACTTAGTCTTTGAATGAAATACAAAGTCCCAGAATAATATATGAGTTACTGAGTCCGAGTATAATATAGGAGTTACTGACTCCTAGAATAATATACGAAGTCCTAGAAAAAAAAACAGTCCTAGAATAATATACAAGTTACAGAGTCCTAGAATAATATATGAAGTCCTAGAATAATATGCAATGTTCTAGAATAATATAGAAGTTACTGAGTCCTATAATAATATACGAAGTCCAAGAATAATATATGAGTTACTGAGTTTTAGAATAATATACAAAGTCCTACAATAATATAAGAGTTACTGAATCCTAGAATAATATACGAGTTACTGAGTCCTAGAATAATATACAAAGTCCCAGAATAATATAGGAGTTAAGGAGTCCTAGAACTGATTGACCCTTGGCTTGTTCCTTGACAACGCTACTGCCTAATCCCAACCTGCAACTACTCGTTACCGACCTTTTGGCTTGTTTACTGACCAAGCTGCTGTTTAATCCTTATCTGCTCATCCGCTACTGGAATCAAGCTTGCTCACACCCTGGTAGGGTAAACCTGAGTAATGCGACCTGGTAGTAGCATGCAGCTAAATCCATCTCCACCATCAGGAGCTCTGGTGAACACCGGCTACTACTTAGAATCCGCACCTCAGGTGAGCCTGTGTCATCTGCCAGAGAGACTGCCTGTGCACCTATCCTGCTGTTCGGTGGATTTCCTGCAACTGCTATATCAATTGATCTTCAAGCCCGACACCTGATCATGACAGCTAGGGTAATATACAAAGTCGTAGAATAAAATTGGAGTTACTGAGTCCTAGAATACTATATGAAGTCCTAGAAGAATATATAAGTTACAGAGTCCTAGAATGTTATTTGAGTTACTGAGTCTTAGAATAATATACGAAGCCCTAGAATAATATACAAGTTACTGAATCCTAGAATAATATACAAGATACTGAGTCCTAGAATAAAATACAAAGTCCTAGAATAATATACAAGTTACTGAGTCCTAGAATAATATACGATTTACTGAGTTCTAGAATAATATGCAAAGTCCCAGAATAATATATGAGTTACTGAGTCCTAGACTAATATACTTGTTATTGAGCCTTAGAATAATATACAAAGTCCTGTAATAATATAAGAATTACTGTGTCCTAGAAAAAATGTACGATTTACTGAGTCCAGGAATAATATCCGAGTTACTTAGTCTTTGAATTAAATACAAAGTCCCAGAATAATATATGAGTTACTGAGTCCGAGTATAATATAGGAGTTACTGACTCCTAGAATAATATACGAAGTCCTAGAAAAAAAAACAGTCCTAGAATAATATACAAGTTACTGAGTCCTAGAATAATATATGAAGTCCTAGAATAATATGCAATGTTCTAGAATAATATAGAAGTTACTGAGTCCTATAATAATATACGAAGTCCAAGAATAATATATGAATTACTGAGTTTTAGAATAATATACAAAGTCCTACAATAATATAAGAGTTACTGAATCCTAGAATAATATACGAGTTACTGAGTCCTAGAATAATATACAAAGTCCCAGAATAATATAGGAGTTAAGGAGTCCTAGAACTGATTGACCCTTGGCTTGTTCCTTGACAACTCTAATGCCTAATCCCAATCTGCAACTACTCGTTACCGACCTTTAGGCTTGTTTACTGACCAAGCTGCTGTTTAATCCTTATCTGCTCATCCGCTACTGGAATCAAGCTTGCTCACACCCTGGTAGGGTAAACCTGAGTAATGCGACCTGGTACTAGCATGCAGCTAAATCCATCTCCACCATCAGGAGCTCTGGTGAACACCGGCTACTACTTAGAATCCGCACCTCAGGTGAGCCTGTGTCATCTGCCAGAGAGACTGCCTGTGCACCTATCCTGCTGTTCGGTGGATTTCCTGCAACTGCTATATCAATTGATCTTCAAGCCCGATACCTGATCATGACAGCTAGGATAATATACAAAGTCGTAGAATAAAATTGGAGTTACAGAGTCCTAGAATACTATATGAAGTCCTAGAAGAATATATAAGTTACAGAGTCCTAGAATGTTATATGAGTTACTGAGTCTTAGAATAATATACGAAGCCCTAGAATAATATACAAGTTACTGAATCCTAGAATAATATACAAGATACTGAGTCCTAGAATAAAATACAAAGTCCTAGAATAATATACAAGTTACTGAGTCCTAGAATAATATCAAAGTCCTAGAATAATATACGATTTACTGAGTTCTAGAATAATATGCAAAGTCCCAGAATAATATATGAGTTACTGAGTCCTAGACTAATATAATTGTTATTGAGTCTTAGAATAATATACAAAGTCCTGTAATAATATAAGAATTACTGTGTCCTAGAAAAAATGTACGATTTACTGAGTCCAGGAATAATAGTCTTTGAATTAAATACAAAGTCCTAGAATAATGTACACGTTACTGAGTCCGAGTATAATATAGGAGTTACTGACTCCTAGAATAATATACGAAGTCCTAGAAAAAAAAACAGTCCTAGAATAATATACAAGTTACAGAGTCCTAGAATAATATATGAAGTCCTAGAATAATATGCAATGTTCTAGAATAATATAGAAGTTACTGAGTCCTATAATAATATACGAAGTCCAAGAATAATATATGAGTTACTGAGTTTTAGAATAAAATACAAAGTCCTACAATAATATAAGAGTTACTGAATCCTAGAATAATATACGAGTTACTGAGTCCTATAATAATATACAAAGTCCCAGAATAATATAGGAGTTAAGGAGTCCTAGAACTGATTGACCCTTGGCTTGTTCCTTGACAACGCTACTGCCTAATCCCAACCTGCAACTACTCGTTACCGACCTTTTGGCTTGTTTACTGACCAAGCTGCTGTTTAATCCTTATCTGCTCATCCGCTACTGGAATCAAGCTTGCTCACACCCTGGTAGGGTAAACCTGAGTAATGCGACCTGGTAGTAGCATGCAGCTAAATCCATCTCCACCATCAGGAGCTCTGGTGAACACCGGCTACTACTTAGAATCCGCACCTCAGGTGAGCCTGTGTCATCTGCCAGAGAGACTGCCTGTGCACCTATCCTGCTGTTCGGTGGATTTCCTGCAACTGCTATATCAATTGATCTTCAAGCCCGACACCTGATCATGACAGCTAGAGTAATATACAAAGTCGTAGAATAAAATTGGAGTTACTGAGTCCTAGAATACTATATGAAGTCCTAGAAGAATATATAAGTTACAGAGTCCTAGAATATTATTTGAGTCACTGAGTCTTAGAATAATATACAAAGCCCTAGAATAATATACAAGTTACTGAATCCTAGAATAATATACAAGATACTGAGTCCTAGAATAAAATACAAAGTCCTAGAATAATATACAAGTTACTGAGTCCTAGAATAATATCAAAGTCCTAGAATAATATACGATTTACTGAGTTCTAGAATAATATGCAAAGTCCCAGAATAATATATGAGTTACTGAGTCCTAGACTAATATACTTGTTATTGAGCCTTAGAATAATATACAAAGTCCTGTAATAATATAAGAATTACTGTGTCCTAGAAAAAATGTACGATTTACTGAGTCCAGGAATAATATCCGAGTTACTTAGTCTTTGAATTAAGTACAAAGTCCTAGAATAATGTACACGTTACTGAGTCCGAGTATAATATAGGAGTTACTGACTCCTAGAATAATATACGAAGTCCTAGAAAAAAAAACAGTCCTAGAATAATATACAAGTTACTGAGTCCTAGAATAATAGATGAAGTCCTAGAATAATATGCAATGTTCTAGAATAATATAGAAGTTACCGAGTCCTATAATAATATACGAAGTCCAAGAATAATATATGAGTTACTGAGTTTTAGAATAATAAACAAAGTCCTACAATAATATAAGAGTTACTGAATCCTAGAATAATATAGGAGTTACTGAGTCCTAGAATAATATACCAAGTCCCAGAATAATATAGGAGTTAAGGAGTCCTAGAACTGATTGACCCTTGGCTTGTTCCTTGACAACTCTACTGCCTAATCCCAACCTGCAACTACTCGTTACCGACCTTTTGGCTTGTTTACTGACCAAGCTGCTGTTTAATCCTTATCTGCTCATCCGCTACTGGAATCAAGCTTGCTCACACCCTGGTAGGGTAAACCTGAGTAATGCGAACTGGTACTAGCATGCAGCTAAATCCATCTCCACCATCAGGAGCTCTGGTGAACACCGGCTACTACTTAGAATCCGCACCTCAGGTGAGCCTGTGTCATCTGCCAGAGAGACTGCCTGTGCACCTATCCTGCTGTTCGGTGGTTTTCCTGCAACTGCTATATCAATTGATCTTCAAGCCCGACACCTGATCGTGACAGCTAGGGTAATATAAAAAGTCGTAGAATAATATTGGATTTACTGAGTCCTAGAATACTATATGAAGTCCTAGAAGAATATATAAGTTATAGAGTCCTACAATGTTATATGAGTTACTGAGTCTTAGAATAATATATGAAGCCCTAGAATAATATACAAGTTACTGAATCCTAGAATAATATACAAGATACTGAGTCCTAGAATAAAATACAAAGTCCTAGAATAATATACAAGTTACTGAGTCCTAGAATAATATTCGATTTACTGAGTTCTAGAATAATATGCATAGTCCCAGAATAATATATGAGTTACTGAGTCCTAGACTAATATACTTGTTATTGAGTCTTAGAATAATATACAAAGTCCTGTAATAATATAAGAATTACTGTGTCCTAGAAAAAATGTACGATTTACTGAGTCCAGGAATAATATCCGAGTTACTTAGTCTTTGAATTAAATACAAAGTCCTAGAATAATGTACACGTTACTGAGTCCGAGTATAATATAGGAGTTACTGACTCCTAGAATAATATACGAAGTCCTAGAAAAAAAAACAGTCCTAGAATAATATACAAGTTACTGAGTCCTAGAATAATATATGAAGTCCTAGAATAATATGCAATGTTCTAGAATAATATAGAAGTTACCTAGTCCTATAATAATATACGAAGTCCAAGAATAATATATGAGTTGCTGAGTTTTAGAATAAAATACAAAGTCCTACAATAATATAAGAGTTACTGAATCCTAGAATAATATACGAGTTACTGAGTCCTAGAATAATATACAAAGTCCCAGAATAATATAGGAGTTAAGGAGTCCTAGAACTGATTGACCCTTGGCTTGTTCCTTGACAACTCTACTGCCTAATCCCAACCTGCAACTACTCGTTACCGACCTTTTGGCTTGTTTACTGACCAAGCTGCTGTTTAATCCTTATCTGCTCATCCGCTACTGGAATCAAGCTTGCTCACACCCTGGTAGGGTAAACCTGAGTAATGCGACCTGGTAGTAGCATGCAGCTAAATCCATCTCCACCATCAGGAGCTCTGGTGAACACCGGCTACTACTTAGAATCCGCACCTCAGGTGAGCCTGTGTCATCTGCCAGAGAGACTGCCTGTGCACCTAGCCTGCTGTTCGGTGGATTTCCTGCAACTGCTATATCAATTGATCTTCAAGCCCGATACCTGATCATGACAGCTAGGGTAATATACAAAGTCGTAGAATAATATTGGAGTTACTGAGTCCTAGAATACTATATGAAGTCCTAGAAGAATATATAAGTTACAGAGTCCGAGAATGTTATATGAGTTACTGAGTCTTAGAATAATATACGAAGCCCTAGAATAATATACAAGTTACTGAATCCTAGAATAATATACAAGATACTGAGTCCTAGAATAAAATACAAAGTCCTAGAATAATATACAAGTTACTGAGTCCTAGAATAATATCAAAGTCCTAGAATAATATACGATTTACTGAGTTCTAGAATAATATGCAAAGTCCCAGAATAATATATGAGTTACTGAGTCCTAGACTAATATACTTGTTATTGAGTCTTAGAATAATATACAAAGTCCTGTAATAATATAAGAATTACTGTGTCCTAGAAAAAATGTACGATTTACTGAGTCCAGGAATAATATCCGAGTTACTTAGTCTTTGAATTAAATACAAAGTCCTAGAATAATGTACACGTTACTGAGTCCGAGTATAATATAGGAGTTACTGACTCCTAGAATAATATACGAAGTCCTAGAAAAAAAAACAGTCCTAGAATAATATACAAGTTACTGAGTCCTAGAATAATATATGAAGTCCTAGAATAATATGCAATGTTCTAGAATAATATAGAAGTTACTGAGTCCTATAATAATATACGAAGTCCAAGAATAATATATGAATTACTGAGTTTTAGAATAATATACAAAGTCCTACAATAATATAAGAGTTACTGAATCCTAGAATAATATAGGAGTTACTGAGTCCTAGAATAATATACCAAGTCCCAGAATATTATAGGAGTTAAGGAGTCCTAGAACTGATTGACCCTTGGCTTGTTCCTCGACAACTCTACTGCCTAATCCCAACCTGCAACTACTCGTTACCGACCTTTTGGCTTGTTTACTGACCAAGCTGCTGTTTAATCCTTATCTGCTCATCCGCTACTGGAATCAAGCTTGCTCACACCCTGGTAGGGTACACCTGAGTAATGCGAACTGGTTCTAACATGCAGCTAAATCCATCTCCACCATCAGGAGCTCTGGTGAACACCGGCTACTACTTAGAATCCGCACCTCAGGTGAGCCTGTGTCATCTGCCAGAGAGACTGCCTGTGCACCTATCCTGCTGTTCGGTGGTTTTCCTGCAACTGCTATATCAATTGATCTTCAAGCCCGACACCTGATCGTGACAGCTAGGGTAATATACAAAGTCGTAGAATAATATTGGAGTTACTGAGTCCTAGAATACTATATGAAGTCCTAGAAGAATATATAAGTTATAGAGTCCTAGAATGTTATATGAGTTACTGAGTCTTAGAATAATATATGAAGCCCTAGAATAATATACAAGTTACTGAATCCTAGAATAATATACAAGATACTGAGTCCTAGAATAAAATACAAAGTCCTAGAATAATATACAAGTTACGGAGTCCTAGAATAATATACGATTTACTGAGTTCTAGAAAAATATGCAAAGTCCCAGAATAATATATGAATTACTGAGTCCTAGACTAATATACTTGTTATTGAGTCTTAGAATAATATACAAAGTCCTGTAATAATATAAGAATTACTGTGTCCTAGAAAAAATGAACGATTTACTGAGTCCAGGAATAATATCCGAGTTACTTAGTCTTTGAATTAAATACAAAGTCCTAGAATAATGTACACGTTACTGAGTCCGAGTATAATATAGGAGTTACTGACTCCTAGAATAATATACGAAGTCCTAGAAAAAAAAACAGTCCTAGAATAATATACAAGTTACTGAGTCCTAGAATAATATATGAAGTCCTAGAATAATATGCAATGTTCTAGAATAATATAGAAGTTACCGAGTCCTATAATAATATACGAAGTCCAAGAATAATATATGAGTTACTGAGTTTTAGAATAATATACAAAGTCCTACAATAATATAAGAGTTACTGAATCCTAGAATAATATACGAGTTACTGAGTCCTAGAATAATATACAAAGTCCCAGAATAATATAGGAGTTAAGGAGTCCTAGAACTGATTGACCCTTGGCTTGTTCCTTGACAACTCTACTGCCTAATCCCAACCTTGCAACTACTTGTTACCGACCTTTAGGCTTGTTTACTGACCAAGCTGCTGTTTAATCCTTATCTGCTCATCTGCTTCTGGAATCAAGCTTGCTCACACCCTGGTAGGGTAAACCTGAGTAATGCGACCTGGTACTAGCATGCAGCTAAATCCATCTCCACCATCAGGAGCTATGGTGAACACCAGCTACTACTTAGAATCCGCACCTCAGGTGAGCCTGTGTCATCTGCCAGAGAGACTGGCTGTGCACCTATCCTGCTGTTCGGTGGATTTCCTGCAACTGCTATATCAATTGATCTTCAAGCCCAACACCTGATCGTGACAGCTAGGGTAATATACAAAGTCGTAGAATAATATTGGAGTTACTGAGTCCTAGAATACTATATGAAGTCCTAGAAGAATATATAAGTTATAGAGTCCTAGAATGTTATATGAGTTACTGAGTCTTAGAATAATATATGAAGCCCTAGAATAATATACAAGTTACTGAATCCTAGAATAATATACAAGATACTGAGTCCTAGAATAAAATACAAAGTCCTAGAATAATATAGAAGTTACTGAGTCCTAGACCAATATACAAAGTCCTATAATAATATACGAAGCCCTAGAATAATATACGAGTTACTGAGTCTTAGAATAATGTAGACGTTACTGCGTCCTACAATAATATAGAAGTTACTGAGTCCTAGAATAATATACAAAGTCCTAGAATAATATACAAGATACTGAGTCCTAGAATAAAATACAAAGTCCTAGAATAATATACAAGTTACTGAGTCCTAGAATAATATACAAAGTCCTAGAATAATATACGATTTACTGAGTTCTAGAATAATATGCAAAGTCCCAGAATAATATATGAGCTACTGAGTCCTAGACTAATATACTTGTTATTGAGTCTTAGAATAATATACAAAGTCCTGTAATAATATAAGAATTACTGTGTCCTAGAAAAAATGTACGATTTACTGAGTCCAGGAATAATATCCGAGTTACTTAGTCTTTGAATTAAATACAAAGTCCTAGAATAATGTACACGTTACTGAGTCCGAGTATAATATAGGAGTTGCTGACTCCTAGAATAATATACGAAGTCCTAGAAAAAAAAACTGTCTTAGAATTATATACAAGTTACTGAGTCCTAGAATAATATATGAAGTCCTAGAATAATATGCAATGTTCTAGAATAATATAGAAGTTACCGAGTCCTATAATAATATACGAAGTCCAAGAATAATATATGAGTTACTGAGTTTTAGAATAATATTCAATGTCCTACAATAATATAAGAGTTACTGAATCCTAGAATAATATACGAGTTACTGAGTCCTAGAATAATATACAAAGTCCCTGAATAATATAGGAGTTAAGGAGTCCTAGAACTGATTGACCCTTGGCTTGTTCCTTGACAACTCTACTGCCTAATCCCAACCTGCAACTACTCGTTACCGACCTTTTGGCTTGTTTACTGACCAAGCTGCTGTTTAATCCTTATCTGCTCATCCGCTACTGGAATCAAGCTTGCTCACACCCTGGTAGGGTAAACCTAAGTAATGCGACCTGGTACTAGCATGCAGCTAAATCCATCTCCACCATCAGGAGCTCTGGTGAACACCGGCTACTACTTAGAATCCGCACCTCAGGTGAGCCTGTGTCATCTGCCAGAGAGACTGCCTGTGCACCTATCCTGCTGTTCAGTGGTTTTCCTGCAACTGCTATATCAATTGATCTTCAAGCCCGACACCTGATCGTGACAGCTAGGGTAATATACAAAGTCGTAGAATAATATTGGAGTTACTGAGTCCTAGAATACTATATGAAGTCCTAGAAGAATATATAAGTTACAGAGTCCTAGAATGTTATATGAGTTACTGAGTCTTAGAATAATATACGAAGCCCTAGAATAATATACAAGTTACTGAATCCTAGAATAATACACAAGATACTGAGTCCTAGAATAAAATACAAAGTCCTAGAATAATATACAAGTTACTGAGTCCTAGAATAATATTCGATTTACTGAGTTCTAGAATAATATGCAAAGTCCCAGAATAATATATGAGTTACTGAGTCCGAGTATAATATAGGAGTTACTGACTCCTAGAATAATATATGAAGTCCTAGAAAAAAAAAACAGTCCTAGAATAATATACAAGTTACTGAGTCCTAGAATAATATATGAAGTCCTAGAATAATATGCAATGTTCTAGAATAATATAGAAGTTACTGAGTCCTATAATAATATACGAAGTCCAAGAATAATATATGAATTACTGAGTTTTAGAATAATATACAAAGTCCTACAATAATATAAGAGTTACTGAATCCTAGAATAATATACGAGTTACTGAGTCCTAGAATAATATACAAAGTCCCAGAATAATATAGGAGTTAAGGAGTCCTAGAACTGATTGACCCTTGGCTTGTTCCTTGACAACTCTACTGCCTAATCCCAACCTGCAACTACTCGTTACCGACCTTTAGGCTTGTTTACTGACCAAGCTGCTGTTTAATCCTTATCTGTTCATCCGCTACTGGAATCAAGCTTGCTCACACCCTGGTAGGGTAAACCTGAGTAATGCGACCTGGTACTAGCATGCAGCCAAATCCATCTCCACCATCACGAGCTCTGGTGAACACCGTCTACTACTTAGAATCCGCACCTCAGGTGAGCCTGTGTCATCTGCCAGAGAGACTGCCTGTGCACCTATCCTGCTGTTCGGTGGTTTTCCTGCAACTACTATATCAATTGATCTTCAAGCCCGACACCTGATCGTGACAGCTAGGGTAATATACAAAGTCGTAGAATAATATTGGAGTTACTGAGTCCTAGAATACTATATGAAGTCCTAGAAGAATATATAAGTTATAGAGTCCTACAATGTTATATGAGTTACTGAGTCTTAGAATAATATATGAAGCCCTAGAATAATATACAAGTTACTGAATCCTAGAATAATATACAAGATACTGAGTCCTAGAATAAAATACAAAGTCCTAGAATAATATACAAGTTACGGAGTCCTAGAATAATATACGATTTACTGAGTTCTAGAAAAATATGCAAAGTCCCAGAATAACATATGAGTTACTGAGTCCTAGACTAATATACTTGTTATTGAGTCTTAGAATAATATACAAAGTCCTGTAATAATATAAGAATTACTGTGTCCTAGAAAAAATGAACGATTTACTGAGTCCAGGAATAATATCCGAGTTACTTAGTCTTTGAATTAAATACAAAGTCCTAGAATAATGTACACGTTACTGAGTCCGAGTATAATATAGGAGTTACTGACTCCTAGAATAATATACGAAGTCCTAGAAAAAAAAACAGTCCTAGAATAATATACAAGTTAATGAGTCCTAGAATAATATATGAAGTCCTAGAATAATATGCAATGTTCTAGAATAATATAGAAGTTACCGAGTCCTATAATAATATACGAAGTCCAAGAATAATATATGAGTTACTGAGTTTTAGAATAATATACAAAGTCCTACAATAATTTAAGAGTTACTGAATCCTAGAATAATATACGAGTTACTGAGTCCTAGAATAATATGCAAAGTCCCAGAATAATATAGGAGTTAAGGAGTCCTAGAACTGATTGACCCTTGGCTTGTTCCTTGACAACTCTACTGCCTAATCCCAACCTTGCAACTACTCGTTACCGACCTTTAGGCTTGTTTACTGACCAAGCTGCTGTTTAATCCTTATCTGCTCATCCGCTTCTGGAATCGAGCTTGCTCACACCCTGGTAGGGTAAACCTGAGTAATGCAACCTGGTACTAGCATGCAGCTAAATCCATCTCCACCATCAGGAGCTCTGGTGAACACCGGCTACTACTTAGAATCCGCACCTCAGGTGAGCCTGTGTCATCTGCCAGAGAGACTGCCTGTGCACCTATCCTGCTGTTCGGTGGTTTTCCTGCAGCTGCTATATCAATTGATCTTCAAGCCCGACACCTGATCGTGACAGCTAGGGTAATATACAAAGTCGTGGAATAATATTGGAGTTACTGAGTCCTAGAATACTATATGAAGTCCTAGAAGAATATATAAGTTATAGAGTCCTAGAATGTTATATGAGTTACTGAGTCTTAGAATAATATATGAAGCCCTAGAATAATATACAAGTTACTGAATCCTAGAATAATATACAAGATACTGAGTCCTAGAATAAAATACAAAGTCCTAGAATAATATACAAGTTACTGAGTCCTAGAATAATATTCGATTTACTGAGTTCTAGAATAATATGCAAAGTCCCAGAATAATATATGAGTTACTGAGTCCGAGTATAATATAGGAGTTACTGACTCCTAGAATAATATACAAAGTCCTAGAAAAAAAAAACAGTCCTAGAATAATATACAAGTTACTGAGTCCTAGAATAATATATGAAGTCCTAGAATAATATGCAATGTTCTAGAATAATATACAAGTTACCGAGTCCTATAATAATATACGAAGTCCAAGAATAATATATGAACTACTGAGTTTTAGAATATTATACAAAGTCCTACAATAATATAAGAGTTACTGAATCCTAGAATAATATACGAGTTACTGAGTCCTAGAATAATATACAAAGTCCGAGAATAATATAGGAGTTAAGGAGTCCTAGAACTGATTGACCCTTGGCTTGTTCCTTGACAACTCTACTGCCTAATCCCAACCTGCAACTACTCGTTACCGACCTTTAGGCTTGTTTACTGACCAAGCTGCTGTTTAATCCTTATCTGCTCATCCGCTACTGGAATCAAGCTTGCTCACACCCTGGTAGGGTAAACCTGAGTAATGCGAACTGGTACTAGCATGCAGCTAAATCCATCTCCACCATCACGAGCTCTGGTGAACACCGGCTACTACTTAGAATCCGCACCTCAGGTGAGCCTGTGTCATCTGCCAGAGAGACTGCCTGTGCACCTATCCTGCTGTTCGGTGGTTTTCCTGCAACTGCTATATCAATTGATCTTCAAGCCCGACACCTGATCGTGACAGCTAGGGTAATATACAAAGTCGTAGAATAATATTGGATTTACTGAGTCCTAGAATACTATATGAAGTCCTAGAAGAATATATAAGTTATAGAGTCCTACAATGTTATATGAGTTACTGAGTCTTAGAATAATATATGAAGCCCTAGAATAATATACAAGTTACTGAATCCTAGAATAATATACAAGATACTGAGTCCTAGAATAAAATACAAAGTCCTAGAATAATATACAAGTTACTGAGTCCTAGAATAATATTAGATTTACTGAGTTCTAGAATAATATGCATAGTCCCAGAATAATATATGAGTTACTGAGTCCTAGACTAATATACTTGTTATTGAGTCTTAGAATAATATACAAAGTCCTGTAATAATATAAGAATTACTGTGTCCTAGAAAAAATGTACGATTTACTGAGTCCAGGAATAATATCCGAGTTACTTAGTCTTTGAATTAAATACAAAGTCCTAGAATAATGTACACGTTACTGAGTCCGAGTATAATATAGGAGTTACTGACTCCTAGAATAATATACGAAGTCCTAGATAAAAAAACAGTCCTAGAATAATATACAAGTTACTGAGTCCTAGAATAATATATGAAGTCCTAGAATAATATGCAATGTTCTAGAATAATATAGAAGTTACCGAGTCCTATAATAATATACGAAGTCCAAGAATAATATATGAGTTACTGAGTTTTAGAATAAAATACAAAGTCCTACAATAATATAAGAGTTACTGAATCCTAGAATAATATACGAGTTACTGAGTCCTAGAATAATATACAAAGTCCCAGAATAATATAGGAGTTAAGGAGTCCTAGAACTGATTGACCCTTGGCTTGTTCCTTGACAACTCTACTGCCTAATCCCAACCTGCAACTACTCGTTACCGACCTTTTGGCTTGTTTACTGACCAAGCTGCTGTTTAATCCTTATCTGCTCATCCGCTACTGGAATCAAGCTTGCTCACACCCTGGTAGGGTAAACCTGAGTAATGCGACCTGGTAGTAGCATGCAGCTAAATCCATCTCCACCATCAGGAGCTCTGGTGAACACCGGCTACTACTTAGAATCCGCACCTCAGGTGAGCCTGTGTCATCTGCCAGAGAGACTGCCTGTGCACCTAGCCTGCTGTTCGGTGGATTTCCTGCAACTGCTATATCAATTGATCTTCAAGCCCGATACCTGATCATGACAGCTAGGGTAATATACAAAGTCGTAGAATAATATTGGAGTTACTGAGTCCTAGAATACTATATGAAGTCCTAGAAGAATATATAAGTTACAGAGTCCGAGAATGTTATATGAGTTACTGAGTCTTAGAATAATATACGAAGCCCTAGAATAATATACAAGTTACTGAATCCTAGAATAATATACAAGATACTGAGTCCTAGAATAAAATACAAAGTCCTAGAATAATATACAAGTTACTGAGTCCTAGAATAATAACAAAGTCCTAGAATAATATACGATTTACTGAGTTCTAGAATAATATGCAAAGTCCCAGAATAATATATGAGTTACTGAGTCCTAGACTAATATACTTGTTATTGAGTCTTAGAATAATATACAAAGTCCTGTAATAATATAAGAATTACTGTGTCCTAGAAAAAATGTACGATTTACTGAGTCCAGGAATAATATCCGCGTTACTTAGTCTTTGAATTAAATACAAAGTCCTAGAATAATGTACACGTTACTGAGTCCGAGTATAATATAGGAGTTACTGACTCCTAGAATAATATACGAAGTCCTAGAAAAAAAAACAGTCCTAGAATAATATACAAGTTACTGAGTCCTAGAATAATATATGAAGTCCTAGAATAATATGCAATGTTCTAGAATAATATAGAAGTTACCGAGTCCTATAATAATATACGAAGTCCAAGAATAATATATGAGTTACTGAGTTTTAGAATAATATACAAAGTCCTACAATAATATAAGAGTTACTGAATCCTAGAATAATATACGAGTTACTGAGTCCTAGAATAATATACAAAGTCCCAGAATAATATAGGAGTTAAGGAGTCCTAGAACTGATTGACCCTTGGCTTGTTCCTTGACAACTCTACTGCCTAATCCCAACCTTGCAACTACTTGTTACCGACCTTTAGGCTTGTTTACTGACCAAGCTGCTGTTTAATCCTTATCTGCTCATCTGCTTCTGGAATCAAGCTTTCTCACACCCTGGTAGGGTAAACCTGAGTAATGCGACCTGGTACTAGCATGCAGCTAAATCCATCTCCACCATCAGGAGCTCTGGTGAACACCGGCTACTACTTAGAATCCGCACCTCAGGTGAGCCTGTGTCATCTGCCAGAGAGACTGGCTGTGCACCTATCCTGCTGTTCGGTGGATTTCCTGCAACTGCTATATCAATTGATCTTCAAGCCCAACACCTGATCGTGTCAACTAGGGTAATATACAAAGTCCTAGAATAATATTGGAGTTACTGAGTCCTAGAATACTATATGAAGTCCTAGAAGAATATATAAGTTATAGAGTCCTAGAATGTTATATGAGTTACTGAGTCTTAGAATAATATATGAAGCCCTAGAATAATATACAAGTTACTGAATCCTAGAATAATATACAAGATACTGAGTCCTAGAATAAAATACAAAGTCCTAGAATAATATACAAGTTACGGAGTCCTAGAATAATATACGATTTACTGAGTTCTAGAAAAATATGCAAAGTCCCAGAATAATATATGAGTTACTGAGTCCTAGACTAATATACTTGTTATTGAGTCTTAGAATAATATACAAAGTCCTGTAATAATATAAGAATTACTGTGTCCTAGAAAAAATGAACGATTTACTGAGTCCAGGAATAATATCCGAGTTACTTAGTCTTTGAATTAAATACAAAGTCCTAGAATAATGTACACGTTACTGAGTCCGAGTATAATATAGGAGTTACTGACTCCTAGAATAATATACGAAGTCCTAGAAAAAAAAAACAGTCCTAGAATAATATACAAGTTACTGAGTCCTAGAATAATATATGAAGTCCTAGAATAATATGCAATGTTCTAGAATAATATAGAAGTTACCGAGTCCTATAATAATATACGAAGTCCAAGAATATTATATGAGTTACTGAGTTTTAGAATAATATACAAAGTCCTACAATAATTTAAGAGTTACTGAATCCTAGAATAATATACGAGTTACTGAGTCCTAGAATAATATACAAAGTCCCAGAATAATATAGGAGTTAAGGAGTCCTAGAACTGATTGACCCTTGGCTTGTTCCTTGACAACTCTACTGCCTAATCCCAACCTTGCAACTACTCGTTACCGACCTTTAGGCTTGTTTACTGACCAAGCTGCTGTTTAATCCTTATCTGCTCATCCGCTTCTGGAATCAAGCTTGCTCACACCCTGGTAGGGTAAACCTGAGTAATGCGACCTGGTACTAGCATGCAGCTAAATCCATCTCCACCATCAGGAGCTCTGGTGAACACCGGCTACTACTTAGAATCCGCACCTCAGGTGAGCCTGTGTCATCTGCCAGAGAGACTGCCTGTGCACCTATCCTGCTGTTCGGTGGTTTTCCTGCAGCTGCTATATCAATTGATCTTCAAGCCCGACACCTGATCGTGACAGCTAGGGTAATATACAAAGTCGTAGAATAATATTGGAGTTACTGAGTCCTAGAATACTATATGAAGTCCTAGAAGAATATATAAGTTATAGAGTCCTAGAATGTTATATGAGTTACTGAGTCTTAGAATAATATATGAAGCCCTAGAATAATATACAAGTTACTGAATCCTAGAATAATATACAAGATACTGAGTCCTAGAATAAAATACAAAGTCCTAGAATAATATACAAGTTACTGAGTCCTAGAATAATATTCGATTTACTGAGTTCTAGAATAATATGCAAAGTCCCAGAATAATATATGAGTTACTGAGTCCGAGTATAATATAGGAGTTACTGACTCCTAGAATAATATACAAAGTCCTAGAAAAAAAAAAACAGTCCTAAAATAATATACAAGTTACTAAGTCCTAGAATAATATATGAAGTCCTAGAATAATATGCAATGTTCTAGAATAATATACAAGTTACTGAGTCCTATAATAATATACGAAGTCCAAGAATAATATATGAATTACTGAGTTTTAGAATATTATACAAAGTCCTACAATAATATAAGAGTTACTGAATCCTAGAATAATATACGAGTTACTGAGTCCTAGAATAATATACAAAGTCCGAGAATAATATAGGAGTTAAGGAGTCCTAGAACTGATTGACCCTTGGCTTGTTCCTTGACAACTCTACTGCCTAATCCCAACCTGCAACTACTCGTTACCGACCTTTAGGCTTGTTTACTGACCAAGCTGCTGTTTAATCCTTATCTGCTCATCCGCTACTGGAATCAAGCTTGCTCACACCCTGGTAGGGTAAACCTGAGTAATGCGACCTGGTACTAGCATTCAGCTAAATCCATCTCCACCATCACGAGCTCTGGTGAACTCCGGCTACTACTTAGAATCCGCACCTCAGATGAGCCTGTGTCATCTGCCAGAGAGACTGCCTGTGCACCTATCCTGCTGTTCGGTGGTTTTCCTGCAACTGCTATATCAATTGATCTTCAAGCCCGACACCTGATCGTGACAGCTAGGGTAATATACAAAGTCGTAGAATAATATTGGAGTTACTGAGTCCTAGAATACTATATGAAGTCCTAGAAGAATATAGAGGTTATAGAGTCCTACAATGTTATATGAGTTACTGAGTCTTAGAATAATATATGAAGCCCTAGAATAATATACAAGTTACTGAATCCTAGAATAATATACAAGATACTGAGTCCTAGAATAAAATACAAAGTCCTAGAATAATATACAAGTTACTGAGTCCTAGAATAATATACGATTTACTGAGTTCTAGAATAATATGCAAAGTCCCAGAATAATATATGAGTTACTGAGTCCTAGACTAATATACTTGTTATTGAGTCTTAGAATAATATACAAAGTCCTGTAATAATATAAGAATTACTGTGTCCTAGAAAAAATGTACGATTTACTGAGTCCAGGAATAATATCCGAGTTACTTAGTCTTTGAATTAAATACAAAGTCCTAGAATAATGTACACGTTACTGAGTCCGAGTATAATATAGGAGTTACTGACTCCTAGAATAATATACAAAGTCCTAGAAAAAAAAACAGTCCTAGAATAATATACAAGTTACTGAGTCCTAGTATAATATATGAAGTCCTAGAATAATATGCAATGTTCTAGAATAATATAGAAGTTACCGAGTCCTATAATAATATACGAAGTCTAAGAATAATATATGAGTTACTGAGTTTTAGAATAATATACAAAGTCCTACAATAATATAAGAGTTACTGAATCCTAGAATAATATAGGAGTTACTGAGTCCTAGAATAATCTACCAAGTCCCAGAATAATATAGGAGTTAAGGAGTCCTAGAACTGATTGACCCTTGGCTTGTTCCTCGACAACTCTACTGCCTAATCCCAACCTGCAACTACTCGTTACCGACCTTTTGGCTTGTTTACTGACCAAGCTGCTGTTTAATCCTTATCTGCTCATCCGCTACTGGAATCAAGCTTGCTCACACCCTGGTAGGGTAAACCTGAGTAATGCGACCTGGTACTAGCATGCAGCTAAATCCATCTCCACCATCACGAGCTCTGGTGAACACCGGCTACTACTTAGAATCCGCACCTCAGATGAGCCTGTGTCATCTGCCAGAGAGACTGCCTGTGCACCTATCCTGCTGTTCGGTGGTTTTCCTGCAACTGCTATATCAATTGATCTTCAAGACCGACACCTGATCGTGACAGCTAGGGTAATATACAAAGTCGTAGAATAATATTGGAGTTACTGAGTCCTAGAATACTATATGAAGTCCTAGAAGAATATATAAGTTATAGAGTCCTACAATGTTATATGAGTTACTGAGTCTTAGAATAATGTATGAAGCCCTAGAATAATTTACAAGTTACTGAATCCTAGAATAATATACAAGATATTGAGTCCTAGAATAAAATACAAAGTCCTAGAATAATATACAAGTTACTGAGTCCTAGAATAATATACGATTTACTGAGTTCTAGAATAATATGCAAAGTCCCAGAATAAAATATGAGTTACTGAGTCCTAGACTAATATACTTGTTATTGAGTCTTAGAATAATATGCAAAGTCCTGTAATAATATAAGAATTACTGTGTCCTAGAAAAAATGTACGATTTACTGAGTCCAGGAATAATATCCGAGTTACTTAGTCTTTGAATTAAATACAAAGTCCTACAATAATGTACACGTTACTGAGTCCGAGTATAATATAGGAGTTACTGACTCCTAGAATAATATACGAAGTCCTAGAAAAAAAAACAGTCCTAGAATAATATACAAGTTACTGAGTCCTAGAATAATATATGAAGTCCTAGAATAATATGCAATGTTCTAGAATAATATAGAAGTTACCGAGTCCTATAATAATATACGAAGTCCAAGAATAATATATGAGTTACTGAGTTTTAGAATAATATACAAAGTCCTACAATAATATAAGAGTTACTGAATCCTAGAATAATATACGAGTTACTGAGTCCTAGAATAATATACAAAGTCCCAGAATAATATAGGAGTTAAGGAGTCCTAGAACTGATTGACCCTTGGCTTGTTCCTTGACAACTCTACTGCCTAATCCCAACCTGCAACTACTCGTTACCAACCTTTAGGCCTTTTTACTGACCAAGCTGCTGTTTAATCCTTATCTGCTCATCCGCTACTGGAATCAAGCTAGCTCACACCCTGGTAGGGTAAACCTGAGTAATGCGACCTGGTACTAGCATGCAGCTAAATCCATCTCCACCATCACGAGCTCTGGTGAACACCGGCTACTACTTAGAATCCGCACCTCAGATGAGCCTGTGTCATCTGCCAGAGAGACTGCCTGTGCACCTATCCTGCTGTTCGGTGGTTTTCCTGCAACTGCTATATCAATTGATCTTCAAGCCCGACACCTGATCGTGACAGCTAGGGTAATATACAAAGTCGTAGAATAATATTGGAGTTACTGAGTCCTAGAATACTATATGAAGTCCTAGAAGAATATATAAGTTATAGAGTCCTAGAATGTTATATGAGTTACTGAGTCTTAGAATAATATATGAAGCCCTAGAATAATATACAAGTTACTGAATCCTAGAATAATATACAAGATACTGAGTCCTAGAATAAAATACAAAGTCCTAGAATAATATACAAGTTACTGAGTCCTTGAATAATATACGATTTACTGAGTTCTAGAATAATATGCAAAGTCCCAGAATAATATATGAGTTACTGAGTCCTAGACTAATATACTTTTTATTGAGTCTTAGAATAATATACAAAGTCCTGTAATAATATAAGATTTACTGTGTCCTAGAAAAAATGTACGATTTACTGAGTCCAGGAATAATATCCTAGTTACTTAGTCTTTGAATTAAATACAAAGTCCTAGAATAATGTACACGTTACTGAGTCCGAGTATAATATAGGAGTTACTGACTCCTAGAATAATATACGAAGTCCTAGAAAAAAAAACAGTCCTAGAATAATATACAAGTTACTGAGTCCTAGAATAATATATGAAGTCCTAGAATAATATGCAATGTTCTAGAATAATATACAAGTTACTGAGTCCTATAATAATATACAAAGTCCAAGAATAATATATGAATTACTGAGTTTTAGAATAATATACAAAGTCCTACAATAATATAAGAGTTACTGAATCCTAGAATAATATACGAGTTACTGAGTCCTAGAATAATATACAAAGTCCCAGAATAATATAGGAGTTAAGGAGTCCTAGAACTGATTGACCCTTGGCTTGTTCCTTGACAACTCTACTGCCTAATCCCAACCTGCAACTACTCGTTACCAACCTTTAGGCTTGTTTACTGACCAAGCTGCTGTTTAATCCTTATCTGCTCATCCGCTACTGGAATCAAGCTAGCTCACACCCTGGTAGGGTAAACCTGAGTAATGCGACCTGGTACTAGCATGCAGCTAAATCCATCTCCACCATCACGAGCTCTGGTGAACACCGGCTACTACTTAGAATCCGCACCTCAGATGAGCCTGTGTCATCTGCCAGAGAGACTGCCTGTGCACCTATCCTGCTGTTCGGTGGTTTTCCTGCAACTGCTATATCAATTGATCTTCAAGCCCGACACCTGATCGTGACAGCTAGGGTAATATACAAAGTCGTAGAATAATATTGGAGTTACTGAGTCCTAGAATACTATATGAAGTCCTAGAAGAATATATAAGTTATAGAGTCCTACAATGTTATATGAGTTACTGAGTCTTAGAATAATATATGAAGCCCTAGAATAATATACAAGTTACTGAATCCTAGAATAATATACAAGATACTGAGTCCTAGAATAAAATACAAAGTCCTAGAATAATATACAAGTTACTGAGTCCTTGAATAATATACGATTTACTGAGTTCTAGAATAATATGCAAAGTCCCAGAATAATATATGAGTTACTGAGTCCTAGACTAATATACTTTTTATTGAGTCTTAGAATAATATACAAAGTCCTGTAATAATATAAGATTTACTGTGTCCTAGAAAAAATGTACGATTTACTGAGTCCAGGAATAATATCCTAGTTACTTAGTCTTTGAATTAAATACAAAGTCCTAGAATAATGTACACGTTACTGAGTCCGAGTATAATATAGGAGTTACTGACTCCTAGAATAATATACGAAGTCCTAGAAAAAAAAACAGTCCTAGAATAATATACAAGTTACTGAGTCCTAGAATAATATATGCAGTCCTAGAATAATATGCAATGTTCTAGAATAATATACAAGTTACTGAGTCCTATAATAATATACAAAGTCCAAGAATAATATATGAATTACTGAGTTTTAGAATAATATACAAAGTCCTACAATAATATAAGAGTTACTGAATCCTAGAATAATATACGAGTTACTGAGTCCTAGAATAATATACAAAGTCCCAGAATAATATAGGAGTTAAGGAGTCCTAGAACTGATTGACCCTTGGCTTGTTCCTTGACAACTCTATTGCCTAATCCCAACCTGCAACTACTCGTTACCAACCTTTAGGCTTGTTTACTGACCAAGCTGCTGTTTAATCCTTATCTGCTCATCCGCTACTGGAATCAAGCTAGCTCACACCCTGGTAGGGTAAACCTGAGTAATGCGACCTGGTACTAGCATGCAGCTAAATCCATCTCCACCATCACGAGCTCTGGTGAACACCGGCTACTACTTAGAATCCGCACCTCAGATGAGCCTGTGTCATCTGCCAGAGAGACTGCCTGTGCACCTATCCTGCTGTTCGGTGGTTTTCCTGCAACTGCTATATCAATTGATCTTCAAGCCCGACACCTGATCGTGACAGCTAGGGTAATATACAAAGTCGTAGAATAATATTGGAGTTACTGAGTCCTAGAATACTATATGAAGTCCTAGAAGAATATATAAGTTATAGAGTCCTACAATGTTATATGAGTTACTGAGTCTTAGAATAATATATGAAGCCCTAGAATAATATACAAGTTACTGAATCCTAGAATAATATACAAGATACTGAGTCCTAGAATAAAATACAAAGTCCTAGAATAATATACAAGTTACTGAGTCCTTGAATAATATACGATTTACTGAGTTCTAGAATAATATGCAAAGTCCCAGAATAATATATGAGTTACTGAGTCCTAGACTAATATACTTGTTATTGAGTCTTAGAATAATATACAAAGTCCTGTAATAATATAAGAATTACTGTGTCCTAGAAAAAATGTACGATTTACTGAGTCCAGGAATAATATCCGAGTTACTTAGTCTTTGAATTAAATACAAAGTCCTAGAATAATGTACACGTTACTGAGTCCGAGTATAATATAGGAGTTACTGACTCCTAGAATAATATACGAAGTCCTAGAAAAAAAAACAGTCCTAGAATAATATACAAGTTACTGAGTCCTAGAATAATATATGAAGTCCTAGAATAATATGCAATGTTCTAGAATAATATAGAAGTTACCGAGTCCTATAATAATATACGAAGTCCAAGAATAATATATGAGTTACTGAGTTTTAGAATAATATACAAAGTCCTACAATAATATAAGAGTTACTGAATCCTAGAATAATATACGAGTTACTGAGTCCTAGAATAATATACAAAGTCCCAGAATAATATAGGAGTTAAGGAGTCCTAGAACTGATTGACCCTTGGCTTGTTCCTTGACAACTCTACTGCCTAATCCCAACCTGCAACTACTCGTTACCGACCTTTTGGCTTGTTTACTGACCAAGCTGCTGTTTAATCCTTATCTGCTCATCCGCTTCTGGAATCAAGCTTGCTCACACCCTGGTAGGGTAAACCTGAGTAATGTGACCTGGTACTAGCATGCAGCTAAATCCATCTCCACCATCAGGAGCTCTGGTGAACACCGGCTACTACTTAGAATCCGCACCTCAGGTGAGCCTGTGTCATCTGCCAGAGAGACTGCCTGTGCACCTATCCTGCTGTTCGGTGGTTTTCCTGCAACTGCTATATCAATTGATCTTCAAGCCCGACACCTGATCGTGACAGCTAGGGTAATATACAAAGTCGTAGAATAATATTGGAGTTACTGAGTCCTAGAATACTATATGAAGTCCTAGAAGAATATATAAGTTATAGAGTCCTAGAATGTTATATGAGTTACTGAGTCTTAGAATAATATATGAAGCCCTAGAATAATATACAAGTTACTGAATCCTAGAATAATACACAAGATACTGAGTCCTAGAATAAAATACAAAGTCCTAGAATAATATACAAGTTACTGAGTCCTAGAATAATATTCGATTTACTGAGTTCTAGAATAATATGCAAAGTCCCAGAATAATATATGAGTTACTGAGTCCGAGTATAATATAGGAGTTACTGACTCCTAGAATAATATATGAAGTCCTAGAAAAAAAAAACAGTCCTAGAATAATATACAAGTTACTGAGTCCTAGAATAATATATGAAGTCCTAGAATAATATGCAATGTTCTAGAATAATATAGAAGTTACTGAGTCCTATAATAATATACGAAGTCCAAGAATAATATATGAATTACTGAGTTTTAGAATAATATACAAAGTCCTACAATAATATAAGAGTTACTGAATCCTAGAATAATATACGAGTTACTGAGTCCTAGAATAATATACAAAGTCCCAGAATAATATAGGAGTTAAGGAGTCCTAGAACTGATTGACCCTTGGCTTGTTCCTTGACAACTCTACTGCCTAATCCCAACCTGCAACTACTCGTTACCGACCTTTAGGCTTGTTTACTGACCAAGCTGCTGTTTAATCCTTATCTGTTCATCCGCTACTGGAATCAAGCTTGCTCACACCCTGGTAGGGTAAACCTGAGTAATGCGACCTGGTACTAGCATGCAGCCAAATCCATCTCCACCATCACGAGCTCTGGTGAACACCGTCTACTACTTAGAATCCGCACCTCAGGTGAGCCTGTGTCATCTGCCAGAGAGACTGCCTGTGCACCTATCCTGCTGTTCGGTGGTTTTCCTGCAACTACTATATCAATTGATCTTCAAGCCCGACACCTGATCGTGACAGCTAGGGTAATATACAAAGTCGTAGAATAATATTGGAGTTACTGAGTCCTAGAATACTATATGAAGTCCTAGAAGAATATATAAGTTATAGAGTCCTACAATGTTATATGAGTTACTGAGTCTTAGAATAATATATGAAGCCCTAGAATAATATACAAGTTACTGAATCCTAGAATAATATACAAGATACTGAGTCCTAGAATAAAATACAAAGTCCTAGAATAATATACAAGTTACTGAGTCCTAGAATAATATACGATTTACTGAGTTCTAGAATAATATGCAAAGTCCCAGAATAACATATGAGTTACTGAGTCCTAGACTAATATACTTGTTATTGAGTCTTAGAATAATATACAAAGTCCTGTAATAATATAAGAATTACTGTGTCCTAGAAAAAATGTACGATTTACTGAGTCCAGGAATAATATCCGAGTTACTTAGTCTTTGAATTAAATACAAAGTCCTAGAATAATGTACACGTTACTGGGTCCGAGTATAATATAGGAGTTACTGACTCCTAGAATAATATACGAAGTCCTAGAAAAAAAAACAGTCCTAGAATAATATACAAGTTACTGAGTCCTAGAATAATATATGAAGTCCTAGAATAATATGCAATGTTCTAGAATAATATAGAAGTTACTGAGTCCTATAATAATATACGAAGTCCAAGAATAGTATATGAATTACTGAGTTTTAGAATAATATACAAAGTCCTACAATAATATAAGAGTTACTGAATCCTAGAATAATATACGAGTTACTGAGTCCTAGAATAATATACAAAGTCCCAGAATAATATAGGAGTTAAGGAGTCCTAGAACTGATTGACCCTTGGCTTGTTCCTTGACAACTCTACTGCCTAATCCCAACCTGCAACTACTCGTTACCGACCTTTTGGCTTGTTTACTGACCAAGCTGCTGTTTAATCCTTATCTGCTCATCCGCTACTGGAATCAAGCTTGCTCACACCCTGGTAGGGTAAACCTGAGTAATGCGACCTGGTACTAGCATGCAGCTAAATCCATCTCCACCATCACGAGCTCTGGTGAACACCGGCTACTACTTAGAATCCACACCTCAGGTGAGCCTGTGTCATCTGCCAGAGAGACTGCCTTTGCACCTATCCTGCTGTTCGGTGGTTTTCCTGCAACTGCTATATCAATTGATCTTCAAGCCCGACACCTGATCGTGACAGCTAGGGTAATATACAAAGTCGTAGAATAATATTGGAGTTACTGAGTCCTAGAATACTATATGAAGTCCTAGAAGAATATATAAGTTATAGAGTCCTACAATGTTATATGAGTTACTGAGTCTTAGAATAATATATGAAGCCCTAGAATAATTTACAAGTTACTGAATCCTAGAATAATATACAAGATACTGAGTCCTAGAATAAAATACAAAGTCCTAGAATAATATACAAGTTACTGAGTCCTAGAATAATATACGATTTACTGAGTTCTAGAATAATATGCAAAGTCCCAGAATAATATATGAGTTACTGAGTCCTAGAATAATATACTTGTTATTGAGTCTTAGAATAATATACAAAGTCCTGTAATAATATAAGAATTACTGTGTCCTAGAAAAAATGTACGATTTACTGAGTCCAGGAATAATATCCGAGTTACTTAGTCTTTGAATTAAATACAAAGTCCTAGAATAATGTACACGTTACTGAGTCCGAGTATAATATAGGAGTTACTGACTCCTAGAATAATATACGAAGTCCTAGAAAAAAAAAAACAGTCCTAGAATAATATACAAGTTACTGAGTCCTAGAATAATATATGAAGTCCTAGAATAATATGTAATGTTCTAGAATAATATAGAAGTTACCGAGTCCTATAATAATATACGAAGTCCAAGAATAATATATGAGTTACTGAGTTTTAGAATAATATACAAAGTCCTACAATAATATAAGAGTTACTGAATCCTAGAATAATATACGAGTTACTGAGTCCTAGAATAATATACAAAGTCCCAGAATAATATAGGAGTTAAGGAGTCCTAGAACTGATTGACCCTTGGCTTGTTCCTTGACAACTCTACTGCCTAATCCCAACCTGCAACTACTCGTTACCGACCTTTTGGCTTGTTTACTGACCAAGCTGCTGTTTAATCCTTATCTGCTCATCCGCTTCTGGAATCAAGCTTGCTCACACCCTGGTAGGGTAAACCTGAGTAATGCGACCTGGTACTAGCATGCAGCTAAATCCCTCTCCACCATCAGGAGCTCTGGTGAACACCGGCTAATACTTAGAATCCGCACCTCAGGTGAGCCTGTGTCATCTGCCAGAGAGACTGCCTGTGCACCTATCCTGCTGTTCGGTGGTTTTACGGCAACTGCTATATCAATTGATCTTCAAGCCCGACACCTGATCGTGACAGCTAGGGTAATATACAAAGTCGTAGAATAATATTGGAGTTACTGAGTCCTAGAATACTATATGAAGTCCTAGAAGAATATATAAGTTATAGAGTCCTAGAATGTTATATGAGTTACTGAGTCTTAGAATAATATATGAAGCCCTAGAATAATATACAAGTTACTGAATCCTAGAATAATATACAAGATACTGAGTCCTAGAATAAAATACAAAGTCCTAGAATAATATACAAGTTACTGAGTCCTAGAATAATATTCGATTTACTGAGTTCTAGAATAATATGCAAAGTCCCAGAATAATATATGAGTTACTGAGTCCGAGTATAATATAGGAGTTACTGACTCCTAGAATAATATACGAAGTCCTAGAAAAAAAAACAGTCCTAGAATAATATACAAGTTACTGAGTCCTAGAATAATATATGAAGTCCTAGAATAATATGCAATGTTCTAGAATAATATAGAAGTTACTGAGTCCTATAATAATATACGAAGTCCAAGAATAATATATGAATTACTGAGTTTTAGAATAATATACAAAGTCCTACAATAATATAAGAGTTACTGAATCCTAGAATAATATACGAGTTACTGAGTCCTAGAATAATATACAAAGTCCCAGAATAATATAGGAGTTAAGGAGTCCTAGAACTGATTGACCCTTGGCTTGTTCCTTGACAACTCTACTGCCTAATCCCAACCTGCAACTACTCGTTACCGACCTTTTGGCTTGTTTACTGACCAAGCTGCTGTTTAATCCTTATCTGCTCATCCGCTTCTGGAATCAAGCTTGCTCACACCCTGGTAGGGTAAACCTGAGTAATGCGACCTGGTACTAGCATGCAGCTAAATCCCTCTCCACCATCAGGAGCTCTGGTGAACACCGGCTAATACTTAGAATCCGCACCTCAGGTGAGCCTGTGTCATCTGCCAGAGAGACTGCCTGTGCACCTATCCTGCTGTTCGGTGGTTTTACGGCAACTGCTATATCAATTGATCTTCAAGCCCGACACCTGATCGTGACAGCTAGGGTAATATACAAAGTCGTAGAATAATATTGGAGTTACTGAGTCCTAGAATACTATATGAAGTCCTAGAAGAATATATAAGTTATAGAGTCCTAGAATGTTATATGAGTTACTGAGTCTTAGAATAATATATGAAGCCCTAGAATAATATACAAG
Source organism: Lithobates pipiens (assembly GCF_037356315.1). NCBI lineage: Eukaryota > Metazoa > Chordata > Amphibia > Anura > Ranidae > Lithobates > Lithobates pipiens. The sequence goes on along the minus strand of NW_027507895.1, from coordinate 1,439,779 downwards.
TTACTGAATCCTAGAATAATATACAAGATACTGAGTCCTAGAATAAAATACAAAGTCCTAGAATAATATACAAGTTACTGAGTCCTAGAATAATATTCGATTTACTGAGTTCTAGAATAATATGCAAAGTCCCAGAATAATATATGAGTTACTGAGTCCGAGTATAATATAGGAGTTACTGACTCCTAGAATAATATACGAAGTCCTATAAAAAAAAACAGTCCTAGAATAATATACAAGTTACTGAGTCCTAGAATAATATATGAAGTCCTAGAATAATATGCAATGTTCTAGAATAATATAGAAGTTACTGAGTCCTATAATAATATACGAAGTCCAAGAATAATATATGAATTACTGAGTTTTAGAATAATATACAAAGTCCTACAATAATATAAGAGTTACTGAATCCTAGAATAATATACGAGTTACTGAGTCCTAGAATAATATACAAAGTCCCAGAATAATATAGGAGTTAAGGAGTCCTAGAACTGATTGACCCTTGGCTTGTTCCTTGACAACTCTACTGCCTAATCCCAACCTGCAACTACTCGTTACCGACCTTTTGGCTTGTTTACTGACCAAGCTGCTGTTTAATCCTTATCTGCTCATCCGCTATTGGAATCAAGCTTGCTCACACCCTGGTAGGGTAAACCTGAGTAATGCGACATGGTACTAGCATGCAGCTAAATCCATCTCCACCATCACGAGCTCTGGTGAACACCGGCTACTACTTAGAATCCACACCTCAGGTGAGCCTGTGTCATCTGCCAGAGAGACTGCCTTTGCACCTATCCTGCTGTTCGGTGGTTTTCCTGCAACTGCTATATCAATTGATCTTCAAGCCCGACACCTGATCGTGACAGCTAGGGTAATATACAAAGTCGTAGAATAATATTGGAGTTACTGAGTCCTAGAATACTATATGAAGTCCTAGAAGAATATATACAGTGGTGTGAAAAAGTGTTTGCCCCCTTCCTCATTTCCTGTTCCTTTGCATGTTTGTCACACTTAAGTGTTTTGGAACATCAAACCAATTTAAACAATAGTCAAGGACAACACAAGTAAACACAAAATGCAATTTGTAAATGAAGGTGTTTATTATTAAAGGTGAAAAAAAATCCAAACCATCATGGCCCTGTGTGAAAAAGTGATTGCCCCCTGAACCTAATAACTGGTTGGGCCACCGTTAGCAGCAACAACTGCAACCAAGCGTTTGCGATAACGTGCAATGAGGCTTTTACAGCGTCCTGGAGGAATTTTGGCCCACTCATCTTTGCAGAATTGTCCTAATTCACTTACATTAGAGGGTTTTCGAGCATGAATGGCCTTTTTAAGGTCATACCACAACATCTCAATAAGATTCAGGTCAGGACTTTGGCTAGGCCACTCCAAAGTCTTCATTTTGTTTTTCTTCAGCCATTCGGTGGTGGACTTGCTGGTGTGTTTAGGATCATTGTCCTGCTGCAGAACCCAAGTTCGTTTCAGCTTGAGTACACGAACAGATGGTCGGACATTCTCCTTCAGGATCTCTTGGTAGACAGCAGAATTCATAGTTCCTTTTATCACGGCAAGTCTTCCAGGTCCTGAAGCAGCAAAACAGCCCCAGACCATCACACTACCACCACCATATTTTACTGTTGGTATAATGTTCTTTTTATGAAATGCAGTGTTCCTTCTACGCCAGATATACTTGGACACACACCTTCCAAAGAGTTCCACTTTTGTCTCATCGGTCCACAGAATGTTGTCCCAAAAGTCTTGGGGATCATCAAGATGTGTTGTGGAGAAATTGAGACGAGCTTTGATGTTCTTTTTGCTTAGCAGTGGTTTTCTCCTTGGAACTCTGCCATGCAGGCCATTTTTGCCCAGTCTTTTCCTGATGGTGGAGGCATGAACGCTGACCTTAACTGAGGCAAGTGAGGCCTGCAGTTCCTTGGACGTTGTTGTGGGGTCTTTTGTGACCTCTTGGATGAGTCGTCGCTGCGCTCTTGGGGTAATTTTGGACGGCCAGCCACTCCTGGGAAGGTTCACCACTGTTCCATGTCTTCGCCATTTGTGGATAATGGCTCTCACTGTGGTTCGCTGGATTCCCAAAGCTTTGGAAATGGCTTTATAACCCTTTCCAGACTGATAGATCTCAATTACTTTCTTTCTCAATTGTTCCTGAATTTCTTTGGGTCTCGGCATGATGTGTAGCTTTTAAGGATCTTCTGGTGGACCTTACTGTGTCAAGCAGCTCCTATTTAAGTGATGCCTTGATTGTGAACAGGTGTGGCAATAATCAGGCCTGGGTGTGGCTAGAGAAATTGAACTCAGGTGTGGACAACCACAGTTATAGTATGTTTTAACAAGGGGGGCAATCACTTTTTCACACAGGGCCATGATGGTTTGGATTTTTTTTCACCTTTAATAATAAACACCTTCATTTACAAATTGCATTTTGTGTTTACTTGTGTTGTCCTTGACTATTGTTTAAATTGGTTTGATGTTCCGAAACACTTAAGTGTGACAAACATGCAAAGGAACAGGAAATGAGGAAGGGGGCAAACACTTTTTCACACCACTGTAAGTTATAGAGTCCTACAATGTTATATGAGTTACTGAGTCTTAGAATAATATATGAAGCCCTAGAATAATTTACAAGTTACTGAATCCTAGAATAATATACAAGATACTGAGTCCTAGAATAAAATACAAAGTCCTAGAATAATATACAAGTTACTGAGTCCTAGAATAATATACGATTTACTGAGTTCTAGAATAATATGCAAAGTCCCAGAATAATATATGAGTTACTGAGTCCTAGACTAATATACTTGTTATTGAGTCTTAGAATAATATACAAAGTCCTGTAATAATATAAGAATTACTGTGTCCTAGAAAAAATGTACGATTTACTGAGTCCAGGAATAATATCCGAGTTACTTAGTCTTTGAATTAAATACAAAGTCCTAGAATAATGTACACGTTACTGAGTCCGAGTATAATATAGGAGTTACTGACTCCTAGAATAATATACGAAGTCCTAGAAAAAAAAAACAGTCCTAGAATAATATACAAGTTACTGAGTCCTAGAATAATATATGAAGTCCTAGAATAATATGTAATGTTCTAGAATAATATAGAAGTTACCGAGTCCTATAATAATATACGAAGTCCAAGAATAATATATGAGTTACTGAGTTTTAGAATAATATACAAAGTCCTACAATAATATAAGAGTTACTGAATCCTAGAATAATATACGAGTTACTGAGTCCTAGAATAATATACAAAGTCCCAGAATAATATAGGAGTTAAGGAGTCCTAGAACTGATTGACCCTTGGCTTGTTCCTTGACAACTCTACTGCCTAATCCCAACCTGCAACTACTCGTTACCGACCTTTTGGCTTGTTTACTGACCAAGCTGCTGTTTAATCCTTATCTGCTCATCCGCTTCTGGAATCAAGCTTGCTCACACCCTGGTAGGGTAAACCTGAGTAATGCGACCTGGTACTAGCATGCAGCTAAATCCCTCTCCACCATCAGGAGCTCTGGTGAACACCGGCTAATACTTAGAATCCGCACCTCAGGTGAGCCTGTGTCATCTGCCAGAGAGACTGCCTGTGCACCTATCCTGCTGTTCGGTGGTTTTACGGCAACTGCTATATCAATTGATCTTCAAGCCCGACACCTGATCGTGACAGCTAGGGTAATATACAAAGTCGTAGAATAATATTGGAGTTACTGAGTCCTAGAATACTATATGAAGTCCTAGAAGAATATATAAGTTATAGAGTCCTAGAATGTTATATGAGTTACTGAGTCTTAGAATAATATATGAAGCCCTAGAATAATATACAAGTTACTGAATCCTAGAATAATATACAAGATACTGAGTCCTAGAATAAAATACAAAGTCCTAGAATAATATACAAGTTACTGAGTCCTAGAATAATATTCGATTTACTGAGTTCTAGAATAATATGCAAAGTCCCAGAATAATATATGAGTTACTGAGTCCGAGTATAATATAGGAGTTACTGACTCCTAGAATAATATACGAAGTCCTAGAAAAAAAAACAGTCCTAGAATAATATACAAGTTACTGAGTCCTAGAATAATATATGAAGTCCAGAATAATATGCAATGTTCTAGAATAATATACAAGTTACTGAGTCCTATAATAATATAGGAAGTCCAAGAATAATATATGAATTACTGAGTTTTAGAATAATATACATAGTCCTACAATAATATAAGAGTTACTGAATCCTAGAATAATATACGAGTTACTGAGTCCTAGAATAATATACAAAGTCCCAGAATAATATAGGAGTTAAGGAGTCCTAGAACTGATTGACCCTTGGCTTGTTCCTTGACAACTCTACTGCCTAATCCCAACCTGCAACTACTCGTTACCAACCTTTAGGCCTTTTTACTGACCAAGCTGCTGTTTAATCCTTATCTGCTCATCCGCTACTGGAATCAAGCTAGCTCACACCCTGGTAGGGTAAACCTGAGTAATGCGACCTGGTACTAGCATGCAGCTAAATCCATCTCCACCATCACGAGCTCTGGTGAACACCGGCTACTACTTAGAATCCGCACCTCAGATGAGCCTGTGTCATCTGCCAGAGAGACTGCCTGTGCACCTATCCTGCTGTTCGGTGGTTTTCCTGCAACTGCTATATCAATTGATCTTCAAGCCCGACACCTGATCGTGACAGCTAGGGTAATATACAAAGTCGTAGAATAATATTGGAGTTACTGAGTCCTAGAATACTATATGAAGTCCTAGAAGAATATATAAGTTATAGAGTCCTAGAATGTTATATGAGTTACTGAGTCTTAGAATAATATATGAAGCCCTAGAATAATATACAAGTTACTGAATCCTAGAATAATATACAAGATACTGAGTCCCAGAATAAAATACAAAGTGATAGAATAATATAGAAGTTACTGAGTCCTAGACCAATATACAAAGTCCTATAATAATATACGAAGCCCTAGAATAATATACGAGTTACTGAGTCTTAGAATAATGTAGACGTTACTGCGTCCTACAATAATATAGAAGTTACTGAGTCCTAGAATAATATACAAAGTCCTAGAATAATATACAAGATACTGAGTCCTAGAATAAAATACAAAGTCCTAGAATAATATACAAGTTACTGAGTCCTAGAATAATATACAAAGTCCTAGAATAATATACGATTTACTGAGTTCTAGAATAATATGCAAAGTCCCAGAATAATATATGAGCTACTGAGTCCTAGACTAATATACTTGTTATTGAGTCTTAGAATAATATACAAAGTCCTGTAATAATATAAGAATTACTGTGTCCTAGAAAAAATGTACGATTTACTGAGTCCAGGAATAATATCCGAGTTACTTAGTCTTTGAATTAAATACAAAGTCCTAGAATAATGTACACGTTACTGAGTCCGAGTATAATATAGGAGTTGCTGACTCCTAGAATAATATACGAAGTCCTAGAAAAAAAAACTGTCTTAGAATTATATACAAGTTACTGAGTCCTAGAATAATATATGAAGTCCTAGAATAATATGCAATGTTCTAGAATAATATAGAAGTTACCGAGTCCTATAATAATATACGAAGTCCAAGAATAATATATGAGTTACTGAGTTTTAGAATAATATTCAATGTCCTACAATAATATAAGAGTTACTGAATCCTAGAATAATATACGAGTTACTGAGTCCTAGAATAATATACAAAGTCCCTGAATAATATAGGAGTTAAGGAGTCCTAGAACTGATTGACCCTTGGCTTGTTCCTTGACAACTCTACTGCCTAATCCCAACCTGCAACTACTCGTTACCGACCTTTTGGCTTGTTTACTGACCAAGCTGCTGTTTAATCCTTATCTGCTCATCCGCTACTGGAATCAAGCTTGCTCACACCCTGGTAGGGTAAACCTAAGTAATGCGACCTGGTACTAGCATGCAGCTAAATCCATCTCCACCATCAGGAGCTCTGGTGAACACCGGCTACTACTTAGAATCCGCACCTCAGGTGAGCCTGTGTCATCTGCCAGAGAGACTGCCTGTGCACCTATCCTGCTGTTCAGTGGTTTTCCTGCAACTGCTATATCAATTGATCTTCAAGCCCGACACCTGATCGTGACAGCTAGGGTAATATACAAAGTCGTAGAATAATATTGGAGTTACTGAGTCCTAGAATACTATATGAAGTCCTAGAAGAATATATAAGTTACAGAGTCCTAGAATGTTATATGAGTTACTGAGTCTTAGAATAATATACGAAGCCCTAGAATAATATACAAGTTACTGAATCCTAGAATAATATACAAGATACTGAGTCCCAGAATAAAATACAAAGTGATAGAATAATATAGAAGTTACTGAGTCCTAGACCAATATACAAAGTCCTATAATAATATACGAAGCCCTAGAATAATATACGAGTTACTGAGTCTTAGAATAATGTAGACGTTACTGCGTCCTACAATAATATAGAAGTTACTGAGTCCTAGAATAATATACAAAGTCCTAGAATAATATACAAGATACTGAGTCCTAGAATAAAATACAAAGTCCTAGAATAATATACAAGTTACTGAGTCCTAGAATAATATACAAAGTCCTAGAATAATATACGATTTACTGAGTTCTAGAATAATATGCAAAGTCCCAGAATAATATATGAGCTACTGAGTCCTAGACTAATATACTTGTTATTGAGTCTTAGAATAATATACAAAGTCCTGTAATAATATAAGAATTACTGTGTCCTAGAAAAAATGTACGATTTACTGAGTCCAGGAATAATATCCGAGTTACTTAGTCTTTGAATTAAATACAAAGTCCTAGAATAATGTACACGTTACTGAGTCCGAGTATAATATAGGAGTTGCTGACTCCTAGAATAATATACGAAGTCCTAGAAAAAAAAACTGTCTTAGAATTATATACAAGTTACTGAGTCCTAGAATAATATATGAAGTCCTAGAATAATATGCAATGTTCTAGAATAATATAGAAGTTACCGAGTCCTATAATAATATACGAAGTCCAAGAATAATATATGAGTTACTGAGTTTTAGAATAATATTCAATGTCCTACAATAATATAAGAGTTACTGAATCCTAGAATAATATACGAGTTACTGAGTCCTAGAATAATATACAAAGTCCCTGAATAATATAGGAGTTAAGGAGTCCTAGAACTGATTGACCCTTGGCTTGTTCCTTGACAACTCTACTGCCTAATCCCAACCTGCAACTACTCGTTACCGACCTTTTGGCTTGTTTACTGACCAAGCTGCTGTTTAATCCTTATCTGCTCATCCGCTACTGGAATCAAGCTTGCTCACACCCTGGTAGGGTAAACCTAAGTAATGCGACCTGGTACTAGCATGCAGCTAAATCCATCTCCACCATCAGGAGCTCTGGTGAACACCGGCTACTACTTAGAATCCGCACCTCAGGTGAGCCTGTGTCATCTGCCAGAGAGACTGCCTGTGCACCTATCCTGCTGTTCAGTGGTTTTCCTGCAACTGCTATATCAATTGATCTTCAAGCCCGACACCTGATCGTGACAGCTAGGGTAATATACAAAGTCGTAGAATAATATTGGAGTTACTGAGTCCTAGAATACTATATGAAGTCCTAGAAGAATATATAAGTTACAGAGTCCTAGAATGTTATATGAGTTACTGAGTCTTAGAATAATATACGAAGCCCTAGAATAATATACAAGTTACTGAATCCTAGAATAATATACAAGATACTGAGTCCCAGAATAAAATACAAAGTGATAGAATAATATAGAAGTTACTGAGTCCTAGACCAATATACAAAGTCCTATAATAATATACGAAGCCCTAGAATAATATACGAGTTACTGAGTCTTAGAATAATGTAGACGCTACTGCGTCCTTCAATAATATAGAAGTTACTGAGTCCTAGAATAATATACAAAGTCCTAGAATAATATACAAGATACTGAGTCCTAGAATAAAATACAAAGTCCTAGAATAATATACAAGTTACTGAGTCCTAGAATAATATACAAAGTCCTAGAATAATATACGATTTACTGAGTTCTAGAATAATATGCAAAGTCCCAGAATAATATATGAGCTACTGAGTCCTAGACTAATATACTTGTTATTGAGTCTTAGAATAATATACAAAGTCCTGTAATAATATTAGAATTACTGTGTCCTAGAAAAAATGTACAATTAACTGAGTCCAGGAATAATATCCGAGTTACTTAGTCTTTGAACTAAATACAAAGTCTTAGAATAATGTACACGTTACTGAGTCCGAGTATAATATAGGAGTTGCTGACTCCTAGAATAATATACGAAGTCCTAGAAAAAAAAACAGTCCTAGAATAATATACAAGTTACTGAGTCCTAGAATAATATATGAAGTCCTAGAATAATATGCAATGTTCTAGAATAATATAGAAGTTACCGAGTCCTATAATAATATACGAAGTCCAAGAATAATATATGAGTTACTGAGTTTTAGAATAATATTCAATGTCCTACAATAATATAAGAGTTATTGAATCCTAGAATAATATACGAGTTACTGAGTCCTAGAATAATATACAAAGTCCCTGAATAATATAGGAGTTAAGGAGTCCTAGAACTGATTGACCCTTGGCTTGTTCCTTGACAACTCTACTGCCTAATCCCAACCTGCAACTACTCGTTACCGACCTTTTGGCTTGTTTACTGACCAAGCTGCTGTTTAATCCTTATCTGCTCATCCGCTACTGGAATCAAGCTTGCTCACACCCTGGTAGGGTAAACCTAAGTAATGCGACCTGGTACTAGCATGCAGCTAAATCCATCTCCACCATCAGGAGCTCTGGTGAACACCGGCTACTACTTAGAATCCGCACCTCAGGTGAGCCTGTGTCATCTGCCAGAGAGACTGCCTGTGCACCTATCCTGCTGTTCGGTGGTTTTCTTGCAACTGCTATATCAATTGATCTTCAAGCCCGACACCTGATCGTGACAGCTAGGGTAATATACAAAGTCGTAGAATAATATTGGAGTTACTGAGTCCTAGAATACTATATGAAGTCCTAGAAGAATATATAAGTTACAGAGTCCTAGAATGTTATATGAGTTACTGAGTCTTAGAATAATATACGAAGCCCTAGAATAATATACAAGTTACTGAATCCTAGAATAATATACAAGATACTGAGTCCCAGAATAAAATACAAAGTGATAGAATAATATAGAAGTTACTGAGTCCTAGACCAATATACAAAGTCCTATAATAATATACGAAGCCCTAGAATAATATACGAGTTACTGAGTCTTAGAATAATGTAGACGTTACTGCGTCCTACAATAATATAGAAGTTACTGAGTCCTAGAATAATATACAAAGTCCTAGAATAATATACAAGATACTGAGTCCTAGAATAAAATACAAAGTCCTAGAATAATATACAAGTTACTGAGTCCTAGAATAATATACAAAGTCCTAGAATAATATACGATTTACTGAGTTCTAGAATAATATGCAAAGTCCCAGAATAATATATGAGCTACTGAGTCCTAGACTAATATACTTGTTATTGAGTCTTAGAATAATATACAAAGTCCTGTAATAATATAAGAATTACTGTGTCCTAGAAAAAATGTACGATTTACTGAGTCCAGGAATAATATCCGAGTTACTTAGTCTTTGAATTAAATACAAAGTCCTAGAATAATGTACACGTTACTGAGTCCGAGTATAATATAGGAGTTGCTGACTCCTAGAATAATATACGAAGTCCTAGAAAAAAAAACTGTCTTAGAATTATATACAAGTTACTGAGTCCTAGAATAATATATGAAGTCCTAGAATAATATGCAATGTTCTAGAATAATATAGAAGTTACCGAGTCCTATAATAATATACGAAGTCCAAGAATAATATATGAGTTACTGAGTTTTAGAATAATATTCAATGTCCTACAATAATATAAGAGTTACTGAATCCTAGAATAATATACGAGTTACTGAGTCCTAGAATAATATACAAAGTCCCTGAATAATATAGGAGTTAAGGAGTCCTAGAACTGATTGACCCTTGGCTTGTTCCTTGACAACTCTACTGCCTAATCCCAACCTGCAACTACTCGTTACCGACCTTTTGGCTTGTTTACTGACCAAGCTGCTGTTTAATCCTTATCTGCTCATCCGCTACTGGAATCAAGCTTGCTCACACCCTGGTAGGGTAAACCTAAGTAATGCGACCTGGTACTAGCATGCAGCTAAATCCATCTCCACCATCAGGAGCTCTGGTGAACACCGGCTACTACTTAGAATCCGCACCTCAGGTGAGCCTGTGTCATCTGCCAGAGAGACTGCCTGTGCACCTATCCTGCTGTTCAGTGGTTTTCCTGCAACTGCTATATCAATTGATCTTCAAGCCCGACACCTGATCGTGACAGCTAGGGTAATATACAAAGTCGTAGAATAATATTGGAGTTACTGAGTCCTAGAATACTATATGAAGTCCTAGAAGAATATATACGTTACAGAGTCCTAGAATGTTATATGAGTTACTGAGTCTTAGAATAATATACGAAGCCCTAGAATAATATACAAGTTACTGAATCCTAGAATAATATACAAGATACTGAGTCCCAGAATACAATACAAAGTGATAGAATAATATAGAAGTTACTGAGTCCTAGACCAATATATAAAGTCCTATAATAATATACGAAGCCCTAGAATAATATACGAGTTACTGAGTCTTAGAATAATGTAGACGTTACTGCGTCCTACAATAATATAGAAGTTACTGAGTCCTAGAATAATATACAAAGTCCTAGAATAATATACAAGATACTGAGTCCTAGAATAAAATACAAAGTCCTAGAATAATATACAAGTTACTGAGTCCTAGAATAATATACAAAGTCCTAGAATAATATACGATTTACTGAGTTCTAGAATAATATGCAAAGTCCCAGAATAATATATGAGCTACTGAGTCCTAGACTAATATACTTGTTATTGAGTCTTAGAATAATATACAAAGTCCTGTAATAATATAAGAATTACTGTGTCCTAGAAAAAATGTACGATTTACTGAGTCCAGGAATAATATCCGAGTTACTTAGTCTTTGAATTAAATACAAAGTCCTAGAATAATGTACACGTTACTGAGTCCGAGTATAATATAGGAGTTGCTGACTCCTAGAATAATATACGAAGTCCTAGAAAAAAAAACTGTCTTAGAATTATATACAAGTTACTGAGTCCTAGAATAATATATGAAGTCCTAGAATAATATGCAATGTTCTAGAATAATATAGAAGTTACCGAGTCCTATAATAATATACGAAGTCCAAGAATAATATATGAGTTACTGAGTTTTAGAATAATATTCAATGTCCTACAATAATATAAGAGTTACTGAATCCTAGAATAATATACGAGTTACTGAGTCCTAGAATAATATACAAAGTCCCTGAATAATATAGGAGTTAAGGAGTCCTAGAACTGATTGACCCTTGGCTTGTTCCTTGACAACTCTACTGCCTAATCCCAACCTGCAACTACTCGTTACCGACCTTTTGGCTTGTTTACTGACCAAGCTGCTGTTTAATCCTTATCTGCTCATCCGCTACTGGAATCAAGCTTGCTCACACCCTGGTAGGGTAAACCTAAGTAATGCGACCTGGTACTAGCATGCAGCTAAATCCATCTCCACCATCAGGAGCTCTGGTGAACACCGGCTACTACTTAGAATCCGCACCTCAGGTGAGCCTGTGTCATCTGCCAGAGAGACTGCCTGTGCACCTATCCTGCTGTTCAGTGGTTTTCCTGCAACTGCTATATCAATTGATCTTCAAGCCCGACACCTGATCGTGACAGCTAGGGTAATATACAAAGTCGTAGAATAATATTGGAGTTACTGAGTCCTAGAATACTATATGAAGTCCTAGAAGAATATATAAGTTACAGAGTCCTAGAATGTTATATGAGTTACTGAGTCTTAGAATAATATACGAAGCCCTAGAATAATATACAAGTTACTGAATCCTAGAATAATATACAAGATACTGAGTCCCAGAATACAATACAAAGTGATAGAATAATATAGAAGTTACTGAGTCCTAGACCAATATATAAAGTCCTATAATAATATACGAAGCCCTAGAATAATATACGAGTTACTGAGTCTTAGAATAATGTAGACGTTACTGCGTCCTACAATAATATAGAAGTTACTGAGTCCTAGAATAATATACAAAGTCCTAGAATAATATACAAGATACTGAGTCCTAGAATAAAATACAAAGTCCTAGAATAATATACAAGTTACTGAGTCCTAGAATAATATACAAAGTCCTAGAATAATATACGATTTACTGAGTTCTAGAATAATATGCAAAGTCCCAGAATAATATATGAGCTACTGAGTCCTAGACTAATATACTTGTTATTGAGTCTTAGAATAATATACAAAGTCCTGTAATAATATAAGAATTACTGTGTCCTAGAAAAAATGTACGATTTACTGAGTCCAGGAATAATATCCGAGTTACTTAGTCTTTGAATTAAATACAAAGTCCTAGAATAATGTACACGTTACTGAGTCCGAGTATAATATAGGAGTTGCTGACTCCTAGAATAATATACGAAGTCCTAGAAAAAAAAACTGTCTTAGAATTATATACAAGTTACTGAGTCCTAGAATAATATATGAAGTCCTAGAATAATATGCAATGTTCTAGAATAATATAGAAGTTACCGAGTCCTATAATAATATACGAAGTCCAAGAATAATATATGAGTTACTGAGTTTTAGAATAATATTCAATGTCCTACAATAATATAAGAGTTACTGAATCCTAGAATAATATACGAGTTACTGAGTCCTAGAATAATATACAAAGTCCCTGAATAATATAGGAGTTAAGGAGTCCTAGAACTGATTGACCCTTGGCTTGTTCCTTGACAACTCTACTGCCTAATCCCAACCTGCAACTACTCGTTACCGACCTTTTGGCTTGTTTACTGACCAAGCTGCTGTTTAATCCTTATCTGCTCATCCGCTACTGGAATCAAGCTTGCTCACACCCTGGTAGGGTAAACCTAAGTAATGCGACCTGGTACTAGCATGCAGCTAAATCCATCTCCACCATCAGGAGCTCTGGTGAACACCGGCTACTACTTAGAATCCGCACCTCAGGTGAGCCTGTGTCATCTGCCAGAGAGACTGCCTGTGCACCTATCCTGCTGTTCAGTGGTTTTCCTGCAACTGCTATATCAATTGATCTTCAAGCCCGACACCTGATCGTGACAGCTAGGGTAATATACAAAGTCGTAGAATAATATTGGAGTTACTGAGTCCTAGAATACTATATGAAGTCCTAGAAGAATATATAAGTTACAGAGTCCTAGAATGTTATATGAGTTACTGAGTCTTAGAATAATATACGAAGCCCTAGAATAATATACAAGTTACTGAATCCTAGAATAATATACAAGATACTGAGTCCCAGAATACAATACAAAGTGATAGAATAATATAGAAGTTACTGAGTCCTAGACCAATATATAAAGTCCTATAATAATATACGAAGCCCTAGAATAATATACGAGTTACTGAGTCTTAGAATAATGTAGACGTTACTGCGTCCTACAATAATATAGAAGTTACTGAGTCCTAGAATAATATACAAAGTCCTAGAATAATATACAAGATACTGAGTCCTAGAATAAAATACAAAGTCCTAGAATAATATACAAGTTACTGAGTCCTAGAATAATATACAAAGTCCTAGAATAATATACGATTTACTGAGTTCTAGAATAATATGCAAAGTCCCAGAATAATATATGAGCTACTGAGTCCTAGACTAATATACTTGTTATTGAGTCTTAGAATAATATACAAAGTCCTGTAATAATATAAGAATTACTGTGTCCTAGAAAAAATGTACGATTTACTGAGTCCAGGAATAATATCCGAGTTACTTAGTCTTTGAATTAAATACAAAGTCCTAGAATAATGTACACGTTACTGAGTCCGAGTATAATATAGGAGTTGCTGACTCCTAGAATAATATACGAAGTCCTAGAAAAAAAAACTGTCTTAGAATTATATACAAGTTACTGAGTCCTAGAATAATATATGAAGTCCTAGAATAATATGCAATGTTCTAGAATAATATAGAAGTTACCGAGTCCTATAATAATATACGAAGTCCAAGAATAATATATGAGTTACTGAGTTTTAGAATAATATTCAATGTCCTACAATAATATAAGAGTTACTGAATCCTAGAATAATATACGAGTTACTGAGTCCTAGAATAATACACAAAGTCCCTGAATAATATAGGAGTTAAGGAGTCCTAGAACTGATTGACCCTTGGCTTGTTCCTTGACAACTCTACTGCCTAATCCCAACCTGCAACTACTCGTTACCGACCTTTTGGCTTGTTTACTGACCAAGCTGCTGTTTAATCCTTATCTGCTCATCCGCTACTGGAATCAAGCTTGCTCACACCCTGGTAGGGTAAACCTAAGTAATGCGACCTGGTACTAGCATGCAGCTAAATCCATCTCCACCATCAGGAGCTCTGGTGAACACCGGCTACTACTTAGAATCCGCACCTCAGGTGAGCCTGTGTCATCTGCCAGAGAGACTGCCTGTGCACCTATCCTGCTCTTCAGTGGTTTTCCTGCAACTGCTATATCAATTGATCTTCAAGCCCGACACCTGATCGTGACAGCTAGGGTAATATACAAAGTCGTAGAATAATATTGGAGTTACTGAGTCCTAGAATACTATATGAAGTCCTAGAAGAATATATAAGTTACAGAGTCCTAGAATGTTATATGAGTTACTGAGTCTTAGAATAATATACGAAGCCCTAGAATAATATACAAGTTACTGAATCCTAGAATAATATACAAGATACTGAGTCCCAGAATAAAATACAAAGTGATAGAATAATATAGAAGTTACTGAGTCCTAGACCAATATACAAAGTCCTATAATAATATACGAAGCCCTAGAATAATATACGAGTTACTGAGTCTTAGAATAATGTAGACGTTACTGCGTCCTACAATAATATAGAAGTTACTGAGTCCTAGAATAATATACAAAGTCCTAGAATAATATACAAGATACTGAGTCCTAGAATAAAATACAAAGTCCTAGAATAATATACAAGTTACTGAGTCCTAGAATAATATACAAAGTCCTAGAATAATATACGATTTACTGAGTTCTAGAATAATATGCAAAGTCCCAGAATAATATATGAGCTACTGAGTCCTAGACTAATATACTTGTTATTGAGTCTTAGAATAATATACAAAGTCCTGTAATAATATAAGAATTACTGTGTCCTAGAAAAAATGTACGATTTACTGAGTCCAGGAATAATATCCGAGTTACTTAGTCTTTGAATTAAATACAAAGTCCTAGAATAATGTACACGTTACTGAGTCCGAGTATAATATAGGAGTTGCTGACTCCTAGAATAATATACGAAGTCCTAGAAAAAAAAACTGTCTTAGAATTATATACAAGTTACTGAGTCCTAGAATAATATATGAAGTCCTAGAATAATATGCAATGTTCTAGAATAATATAGAAGTTACCGAGTCCTATAATAATATACGAAGTCCAAGAATAATATATGAGTTACTGAGTTTTAGAATAATATTCAATGTCCTACAATAATATAAGAGTTACTGAATCCTAGAATAATATACGAGTTACTGAGTCCTAGAATAATATACAAAGTCCCTGAATAATATAGGAGTTAAGGAGTCCTAGAACTGATTGACCCTTGGCTTGTTCCTTGACAACTCTACTGCCTAATCCCAACCTGCAACTACTCGTTACCGACCTTTTGGCTTGTTTACTGAACAAGCTGCTGTTTAATCCTTATCTGCTCATCCGCTACTGGAATCAAGCTTGCTCACACCCTGGTAGGGTAAACCTAAGTAATGCGACCTGGTACTAGCATGCAGCTAAATCCATCTCCACCATCAGGAGCTCTGGTGAACACCGGCTACTACTTAGAATCCGCACCTCAGGTGAGCCTGTGTCATCTGCCAGAGAGACTGCCTGTGCACCTATCCTGCTGTTCAGTGGTTTTCCTGCAACTGCTATATCAATTGATCTTCAAGCCCGACACCTGATCGTGACAGCTAGGGTAATATACAAAGTCGTAGAATAATATTGGAGTTACTGAGTCCTAGAATACTATATGAAGTCCTAGAAGAATATATAAGTTACAGAGTCCTAGAATGTTATATGAGTTACTGAGTCTTAGAATAATATACGAAGCCCTAGAATAATATACAAGTTACTGAATCCTAGAATAATATACAAGATACTGAGTCCCAGAATAAAATACAAAGTGATAGAATAATATAGAAGTTACTGAGTCCTAGACCAATATACAAAGTCCTATAATAATATACGAAGCCCTAGAATAATATACGAGTTACTGAGTCTTAGAATAATGTAGACGTTACTGCGTCCTACAATAATATAGAAGTTACTGAGTCCTAGAATAATATACAAAGTCCTAGAATAATATACAAGATACTGAGTCCTAGTATAAAATACAAAGTCCTAGAATAATATACAAGTTACTGAGTCCTAGAATAATATACAAAGTCCTAGAATAATATACGATTTACTGAGTTCTAGAATAATATGCAAAGTCCCAGAATAATATATGAGCTACTGAGTCCTAGACTAATATACTTGTTATTGAGTCTTAGAATAATATACAAAGTCCTGTAATAATATAAGAATTACTGTGTCCTAGAAAAAATGTACGATTTACTGAGTCCAGGAATAATATCCGAGTTACTTAGTCTTTGAATTAAATACAAAGTCCTAGAATAATGTACACGTTACTGAGTCCGAGTATAATATAGGAGTTGCTGACTCCTAGAATAATATACGAAGTCCTAGAAAAAAAAACTGTCTTAGAATTATATACAAGTTACTGAGTCCTAGAATAATATATGAAGTCCTAGAATAATATGCAATGTTCTAGAATAATATAGAAGTTACCGAGTCCTATAATAATATACGAAGTCCAAGAATAATATATGAGTTACTGAGTTTTAGAATAATATTCAATGTCCTACAATAATATAAGAGTTACTGAATCCTAGAATAATATACGAGTTACTGAGTCCTAGAATAATATACAAAGTCCCTGAATAATATAGGAGTTAAGGAGTCCTAGAACTGATTGACCCTTGGCTTGTTCCTTGACAACTCTACTGCCTAATCCCAACCTGCAACTACTCGTTACCGACCTTTTGGCTTGTTTACTGACCAAGCTGCTGTTTAATCCTTATCTGCTCATCCGCTACTGGAATCAAGCTTGCTCACACCCTGGTAGGGTAAACCTAAGTAATGCGACCTGGTACTAGCATGCAGCTAAATCCATCTCCACCATCAGGAGCTCTGGTGAACACCGGCTACTACTTAGAATCCGCACCTCAGGTGAGCCTGTGTCATCTGCCAGAGAGACTGCCTGTGCACCTATCCTGCTGTTCAGTGGTTTTCCTGCAACTGCTATATCAATTGATCTTCAAGCCCGACACCTGATCGTGACAGCTAGGGTAATATACAAAGTCGTAGAATAATATTGGAGTTACTGAGTCCTAGAATACTATATGAAGTCCTAGAAGAATATATAAGTTACAGAGTCCTAGAATGTTATATGAGTTACTGAGTCTTAGAATAATATACGAAGCCCTAGAATAATATACAAGTTACTGAATCCTAGAATAATATACAAGATACTGAGTCCCAGAATAAAATACAAAGTGATAGAATAATATAGAAGTTACTGAGTCCTAGACCAATATACAAAGTCCTATAATAATATACGAAGCCCTAGAATAATATACGAGTTACTGAGTCTTAGAATAATGTAGACGTTACTGCGTCCTACAATAATATAGAAGTTACTGAGTCCTAGAATAATATACAAAGTCCTAGAATAATATACAAGATACTGAGTCCTAGTATAAAATACAAAGTCCTAGAATAATATACAAGTTACTGAGTCCTAGAATAATATACAAAGTCCTAGAATAATATACGATTTACTGAGTTCTAGAATAATATGCAAAGTCCCAGAATAATATATGAGCTACTGAGTCCTAGACTAATATACTTGTTATTGAGTCTTAGAATAATATACAAAGTCCTGTAATAATATAAGAATTACTGTGTCCTAGAAAAAATGTACGATTTACTGAGTCCAGGAATAATATCCGAGTTACTTAGTCTTTGAATTGAATACAAAGTCCTAGAATAATGTACACGTTACTGAGTCCGAGTATAATATAGGAGTTGCTGACTCCTAGAATAATATACGAAGTCCTAGAAAAAAAAACTGTCTTAGAATTATATACAAGTTACTGAGTCCTAGAATAATATATGAAGTCCTAGAATAATATGCAATGTTCTAGAATAATATAGAAGTTACCGAGTCCTATAATAATATACGAAGTCCAAGAATAATATATGAGTTACTGAGTTTTAGAATAATATTCAATGTCCTACAATAATATAAGAGTTACTGAATCCTAGAATAATATACGAGTTACTGAGTCCTAGAATAATATACAAAGTCCCTGAATAATATAGGAGTTAAGGAGTCCTAGAACTGATTGACCCTTGGCTTGTTCCTTGACAACTCTACTGCCTAATCCCAACCTGCAACTACTCGTTACCGACCTTTTGGCTTGTTTACTGACCAAGCTGCTGTTTAATCCTTATCTGCTCATCCGCTACTGGAATCAAGCTTGCTCACACCCTGGTAGGGTAAACCTAAGTAATGCGACCTGGTACTAGCATGCAGCTAAATCCATCTCCACCATCAGGAGCTCTGGTGAACACCGGCTACTACTTAGAATCCGCACCTCAGGTGAGCCTGTGTCATCTGCCAGAGAGACTGCCTGTGCACCTATCCTGCTGTTCAGTGGTTTTCCTGCAACTGCTATATCAATTGATCTTCAAGCCCGACACCTGATCGTGACAGCTAGGGTAATATACAAAGTCGTAGAATAATATTGGAGTTACTGAGTCCTAGAATACTATATGAAGTCCTAGAAGAATATATAAGTTACAGAGTCCTAGAATGTTATATGAGTTACTGAGTCTTAGAATAATATACGAAGCCCTAGAATAATATACAAGTTACTGAATCCTAGAATAATATACAAGATACTGAGTCCCAGAATAAAATACAAAGTGATAGAATAATATAGAAGTTACTGAGTCCTAGACCAATATACAAAGTCCTATAATAATATACGAAGCCCTAGAATAATATACGAGTTACTGAGTCTTAGAATAATGTAGACGTTACTGCGTCCTACAATAATATAGAAGTTACTGAGTCCTAGAATAATATACAAAGTCCTAGAATAATATACAAGATACTGAGTCCTAGAATAAAATACAAAGTCCTAGAATAATATACAAGTTACTGAGTCCTAGAATAATATACAAAGTCCTAGAATAATATACGATTTACTGAGTTCTAGAATAATATGCAAAGTCCCAGAATAATATATGAGCTACTGAGTCCTAGACTAATATACTTGTTATTGAGTCTTAGAATAATATACAAAGTCCTGTAATAATATAAGAATTACTGTGTCCTAGAAAAAATGTACGATTTACTGAGTCCAGAAATAATATCCGAGTTACTTAGTCTTTGAATTAAATACAAAGTCCTAGAATAATGTACACGTTTCTGAGTCCGAGTATAATATAGGAGTTACTGACTCCTAGAATAATATACGAAGTCCTAGAAAAAAAAACAGTCCTAGAATAATATACAAGTTACTGAGTCCTAGAATAATATATGAAGTCCTAGAATAATATGCAATGTTATAGAATAATATAGAAGTTACCGAGTCCTATAATAATATTCGAAGTCCAAGAATAATATATGAGTTACTGAGTTTTAGAATAATATACAAAGTCCTACAATAATATAAGAGTTACTGAATCCTAGAATAATATACGAGTTACTGAGTCCTAGAATAATATACAAAGTCCCAGAATAATATAGGAGTTAAGGAGTCCTAGAACTGATTGACCCTTGGCTTGTTCCTTGACAACTCTACTGCCTAATCCCAACCTGCAACTACTCGTTACCGACCTTTTGGCTTGTTTACTGACCAAGCTGCTGTTTAATCCTTATCTGCTCATCCGCTACTGGAATCAAGCTTGCTCACACCCTGGTAGGGTAAACCTAAGTAATGCGACCTGGTACTAGCATGCAGCTAAATCCATCTCCACCATCAGGAGCTCTGGTGAACACCGGCTACTACTTAGAATCCGCACCTCAGGTGAGCCTGTGTCATCTGCCAGAGAGACTGCCTGTGCACCTATCCTGCTGTTCAGTGGTTTTCCTGCAACTGCTATATCAATTGATCTTCAAGCCCGACACCTGATCGTGACAGCTAGGGTAATATACAAAGTCGTAGAATAATATTGGAGTTACTGAGTCCTAGAATACTATATGAAGTCCTAGAAGAATATATAAGTTACAGAGTCCTAGAATGTTATATGAGTTACTGAGTCTTAGAATAATATACGAAGCCCTAGAATAATATACAAGTTACTGAATCCTAGAATAATATACAAGATACTGAGTCCCAGAATAAAATACAAAGTGATAGAATAATATAGAAGTTACTGAGTCCTAGACCAATATACAAAGTCCTATAATAATATACGAAGCCCTAGAATAATATACGAGTTACTGAGTCTTAGAATAATGTAGACGTTACTGCGTCCTACAATAATATAGAAGTTACTGAGTCCTAGAATAATATACAAAGTCCTAGAATAATATACAAGATACTGAGTCCTAGAATAAAATACAAAGTCCTAGAATAATATACAAGTTACTGAGTCCTAGAATAATATACAAAGTCCTAGAATAATATACGATTTACTGAGTTCTAGAATAATATGCAAAGTCCCAGAATAATATATGAGCTACTGAGTCCTAGACTAATATACTTGTTATTGAGTCTTAGAATAATATACAAAGTCCTTTAATAATATAAGAATTACTGTGTCCTAGAAAAAATGTACGATTTACTGAGTCCAGGAATAATATCCGAGTTACTTAGTCTTTGAATTAAATACAAAGTCCTAGAATAATGTACACGTTACTGAGTCCGAGTATAATATAGGAGTTACTGACTCCTAGAATAATATACGAAGTCCTAGAAAAAAAAACAGTCCTAGAATAATATACAAGTTACTGAGTCCTAGAATAATATATGAAGTCCTAGAATAATATGCAATGTTATAGAATAATATAGAAGTTACCGAGTCCTATAATAATATTCGAAGTCCAAGAATAATATATGAGTTACTGAGTTTTAGAATAATATACAAAGTCCTACAATAATATAAGAGTTACTGAATCCTAGAATAATATACGAGTTACTGAGTCCTAGAATAATATACAAAGTCCCAGAATAATATAGGAGTTAAGGAGTCCTAGAACTGATTGACCCTTGGCTTGTTCCTTGACAACTCTACTGCCTAATCCCAACCTGCAACTACTCGTTACCGACCTTTTGGCTTGTTTACTGACCAAGCTGCTGTTTAATCCTTATCTGCTCATCCGCTACTGGAATCAAGCTTGCTCACACCCTGGTAGGGTAAACCTAAGTAATGCGACCTGGTACTAGCATGCAGCTAAATCCATCTCCACCATCAGGAGCTCTGGTGAACACCGGCTACTACTTAGAATCCGCACCTCAGGTGAGCCTGTGTCATCTGCCAGAGAGACTGCCTGTGCACCTATCCTGCTGTTCAGTGGTTTTCCTGCAACTGCTATATCAATTGATCTTCAAGCCCGACACCTGATCGTGACAGCTAGGGTAATATACAAAGTCGTAGAATAATATTGGAGTTACTGAGTCCTAGAATACTATATGAAGTCCTAGAAGAATATATAAGTTACAGAGTCCTAGAATGTTATATGAGTTACTGAGTCTTAGAATAATATACGAAGCCCTAGAATAATATACAAGTTACTGAATCCTAGAATAATATACAAGATACTGAGTCCCAGAATAAAATACAAAGTGATAGAATAATATAGAAGTTACTGAGTCCTAGACCAATATACAAAGTCCTAGAATAATATACGAAGCCCTAGAATAATATACGAGTTACTGAGTCTTAGAATAATGTAGACGTTACTGCGTCCTACAATAATATAGAAGTTACTGAGTCCTAGAATAATATACAAAGTCCTAGAATAATATACAAGATACTGAGTCCTAGAATAAAATACAAAGTCCTAGAATAATATACAAGTTACTGAGTCCTAGAATAATATACAAAGTCCTAGAATAATATACGATTTACTGAGTTCTAGAATAATATGCAAAGTCCCAGAATAATATATGAGCTACTGAGTCCTAGACTAATATACTTGTTATTGAGTCTTAGAATAATATACAAAGTCCTGTAATAATATAAGAATTACTGTGTCCTAGAAAAAATGTACGATTTACTGAGTCCAGGAATAATATCCGAGTTACTTAGTCTTTGAATTAAATACAAAGTCCTAGAATAATGTACACGTTACTGAGTCCGAGTATAATATAGGAGTTGCTGACTCCTAGAATAATATACGAAGTCCTAGAAAAAAAAACTGTCTTAGAATTATATACAAGTTACTGAGTCCTAGAATAATATATGAAGTCCTAGAATAATATGCAATGTTCTAGAATAATATAGAAGTTACCGAGTCCTATAATAATATACGAAGTCCAAGAATAATATATGAGTTACTGAGTTTTAGAATAATATTCAATGTCCTACAATAATATAAGAGTTACTGAATCCTAGAATAATATACGAGTTACTGAGTCCTAGAATAATATACAAAGTCCCTGAATAATATAGGAGTTAAGGAGTCCTAGAACTGATTGACCCTTGGCTTGTTCCTTGACAACTCTACTGCCTAATCCCAACCTGCAACTACTCGTTACCGACCTTTTGGCTTGTTTACTGAACAAGCTGCTGTTTAATCCTTATCTGCTCATCCGCTACTGGAATCAAGCTTGCTCACACCCTGGTAGGGTAAACCTAAGTAATGCGACCTGGTACTAGCATGCAGCTAAATCCATCTCCACCATCAGGAGCTCTGGTGAACACCGGCTACTACTTAGAATCCGCACCTCAGGTGAGCCTGTGTCATCTGCCAGAGAGACTGCCTGTGCACCTATCCTGCTGTTCAGTGGTTTTCCTGCAACTGCTATATCAATTGATCTTCAAGCCCGACACCTGATCGTGACAGCTAGGGTAATATACAAAGTCGTAGAATAATATTGGAGTTACTGAGTCCTAGAATACTATATGAAGTCCTAGAAGAATATATAAGTTACAGAGTCCTAGAATGTTATATGAGTTACTGAGTCTTAGAATAATATACGAAGCCCTAGAATAATATACAAGTTACTGAATCCTAGAATAATATACAAGATACTGAGTCCCAGAATAAAATACAAAGTGATAGAATAATATAGAAGTTACTGAGTCCTAGACCAATATACAAAGTCCTATAATAATATACGAAGCCCTAGAATAATATACGAGTTACTGAGTCTTAGAATAATGTAGACGTTACTGCGTCCTACAATAATATAGAAGTTACTGAGTCCTAGAATAATATACAAAGTCCTAGAATAATATACAAGATACTGAGTCCTAGTATAAAATACAAAGTCCTAGAATAATATACAAGTTACTGAGTCCTAGAATAATATACAAAGTCCTAGAATAATATACGATTTACTGAGTTCTAGAATAATATGCAAAGTCCCAGAATAATATATGAGCTACTGAGTCCTAGACTAATATACTTGTTATTGAGTCTTAGAATAATATACAAAGTCCTGTAATAATATAAGAATTACTGTGTCCTAGAAAAAATGTACGATTTACTGAGTCCAGGAATAATATCCGAGTTACTTAGTCTTTGAATTAAATACAAAGTCCTAGAATAATGTACACGTTACTGAGTCCGAGTATAATATAGGAGTTGCTGACTCCTAGAATAATATACGAAGTCCTAGAAAAAAAACTGTCTTAGAATTATATACAAGTTACTGAGTCCTAGAATAATATATGAAGTCCTAGAATAATATGCAATGTTATAGAATAATATAGAAGTTACCGAGTCCTATAATAATATTCGAAGTCCAAGAATAATATATGAGTTACTGAGTTTTAGAATAATATACAAAGTCCTACAATAATATAAGAGTTACTGAATCCTAGAATAATATACGAGTTACTGAGTCCTAGAATAATATACAAAGTCCCAGAATAATATAGGAGTTAAGGAGTCCTAGAACTGATTGACCCTTGGCTTGTTCCTTGACAACTCTACTGCCTAATCCCAACCTGCAACTACTCGTTACCGACCTTTTGGCTTGTTTACTGACCAAGCTGCTGTTTAATCCTTATCTGCTCATCCGCTACTGGAATCAAGCTTGCTCACACCCTGGTAGGGTAAACCTAAGTAATGCGACCTGGTACTAGCATGCAGCTAAATCCATCTCCACCATCAGGAGCTCTGGTGAACACCGGCTACTACTTAGAATCCGCACCTCAGGTGAGCCTGTGTCATCTGCCAGAGAGACTGCCTGTGCACCTATCCTGCTGTTCAGTGGTTTTCCTGCAACTGCTATATCAATTGATCTTCAAGCCCGACACCTGATCGTGACAGCTAGGGTAATATACAAAGTCGTAGAATAATATTGGAGTTACTGAGTCCTAGAATACTATATGAAGTCCTAGAAGAATATATAAGTTACAGAGTCCTAGAATGTTATATGAGTTACTGAGTCTTAGAATAATATACGAAGCCCTAGAATAATATACAAGTTACTGAATCCTAGAATAATATACAAGATACTGAGTCCCAGAATAAAATACAAAGTGATAGAATAATATAGAAGTTACTGAGTTCTAGACCAATATACAAAGTCCTATAATAATATACGAAGCCCTAGAATAATATACGAGTTACTGAGTCTTAGAATAATGTAGACGTTACTGCGTCCTACAATAATATAGAAGTTACTGAGTCCTAGAATAATATACAAAGTCCTAGAATAATATACAAGATACTGAGTCCTAGTATAAAATACAAAGTCCTAGAATAATATACAAGTTACTGAGTCCTAGAATAATATACAAAGTCCTAGAATAATATACGATTTACTGAGTTCTAGAATAATATGCAAAGTCCCAGAATAATATATGAGCTACTGAGTCCTAGACTAATATACTTGTTATTGAGTCTTAGAATAATATACAAAGTCCTGTAATAATATAAGAATTACTGTGTCCTAGAAAAAATGTACGATTTACTGAGTCCAGGAATAATATCCGAGTTACTTAGTCTTTGAATTGAATACAAAGTCCTAGAATAATGTACACGTTACTGAGTCCGAGTATAATATAGGAGTTGCTGACTCCTAGAATAATATACGAAGTCCTAGAAAAAAAAACTGTCTTAGAATTATATACAAGTTACTGAGTCCTAGAATAATATATGAAGTCCTAGAATAATATGCAATGTTCTAGAATAATATAGAAGTTACCGAGTCCTATAATAATATACGAAGTCCAAGAATAATATATGAGTTACTGAGTTTTAGAATAATATTCAATGTCCTACAATAATATAAGAGTTACTGAATCCTAGAATAATATACGAGTTACTGAGTCCTAGAATAATATACAAAGTCCCTGAATAATATAGGAGTTAAGGAGTCCTAGAACTGATTGACCCTTGGCTTGTTCCTTGACAACTCTACTGCCTAATCCCAACCTGCAACTACTCGTTACCGACCTTTTGGCTTGTTTACTGACCAAGCTGCTGTTTAATCCTTATCTGCTCATCCGCTACTGGAATCAAGCTTGCTCACACCCTGGTAGGGTAAACCTAAGTAATGCGACCTGGTACTAGCATGCAGCTAAATCCATCTCCACCATCAGGAGCTCTGGTGAACACCGGCTACTACTTAGAATCCGCACCTCAGGTGAGCCTGTGTCATCTGCCAGAGAGACTGCCTGTGCACCTATCCTGCTGTTCAGTGGTTTTCCTGCAACTGCTATATCAATTGATCTTCAAGCCCGACACCTGATCGTGACAGCTAGGGTAATATACAAAGTCGTAGAATAATATTGGAGTTACTGAGTCCTAGAATACTATATGAAGTCCTAGAAGAATATATAAGTTACAGAGTCCTAGAATGTTATATGAGTTACTGAGTCTTAGAATAATATACGAAGCCCTAGAATAATATACAAGTTACTGAATCCTAGAATAATATACAAGATACTGAGTCCCAGAATAAAATACAAAGTGATAGAATAATATAGAAGTTACTGAGTCCTAGACCAATATACAAAGTCCTATAATAATATACGAAGCCCTAGAATAATATACGAGTTACTGAGTCTTAGAATAATGTAGACGTTACTGCGTCCTACAATAATATAGAAGTTACTGAGTCCTAGAATAATATACAAAGTCCTAGAATAATATACAAGATACTGAGTCCTAGAATAAAATACAAAGTCCTAGAATAATATACAAGTTACTGAGTCCTAGAATAATATACAAAGTCCTAGAATAATATACGATTTACTGAGTTCTAGAATAATATGCAAAGTCCCAGAATAATATATGAGCTACTGAGTCCTAGACTAATATACTTGTTATTGAGTCTTAGAATAATATACAAAGTCCTGTAATAATATAAGAATTACTGTGTCCTAGAAAAAATGTACGATTTACTGAGTCCAGAAATAATATCCGAGTTACTTAGTCTTTGAATTAAATACAAAGTCCTAGAATAATGTACACGTTTCTGAGTCCGAGTATAATATAGGAGTTACTGACTCCTAGAATAATATACGAAGTCCTAGAAAAAAAAACAGTCCTAGAATAATATACAAGTTACTGAGTCCTAGAATAATATATGAAGTCCTAGAATAATATGCAATGTTATAGAATAATATAGAAGTTACCGAGTCCTATAATAATATTCGAAGTCCAAGAATAATATATGAGTTACTGAGTTTTAGAATAATATACAAAGTCCTACAATAATATAAGAGTTACTGAATCCTAGAATAATATACGAGTTACTGAGTCCTAGAATAATATACAAAGTCCCAGAATAATATAGGAGTTAAGGAGTCCTAGAACTGATTGACCCTTGGCTTGTTCCTTGACAACTCTACTGCCTAATCCCAACCTGCAACTACTCGTTACCGACCTTTTGGCTTGTTTACTGACCAAGCTGCTGTTTAATCCTTATCTGCTCATCCGCTACTGGAATCAAGCTTGCTCACACCCTGGTAGGGTAAACCTAAGTAATGCGACCTGGTACTAGCATGCAGCTAAATCCATCTCCACCATCAGGAGCTCTGGTGAACACCGGCTACTACTTAGAATCCGCACCTCAGGTGAGCCTGTGTCATCTGCCAGAGAGACTGCCTGTGCACCTATCCTGCTGTTCAGTGGTTTTCCTGCAACTGCTATATCAATTGATCTTCAAGCCCGACACCTGATCGTGACAGCTAGGGTAATATACAAAGTCGTAGAATAATATTGGAGTTACTGAGTCCTAGAATACTATATGAAGTCCTAGAAGAATATATAAGTTACAGAGTCCTAGAATGTTATATGAGTTACTGAGTCTTAGAATAATATACGAAGCCCTAGAATAATATACAAGTTACTGAATCCTAGAATAATATACAAGATACTGAGTCCCAGAATAAAATACAAAGTGATAGAATAATATAGAAGTTACTGAGTCCTAGACCAATATACAAAGTCCTATAATAATATACGAAGCCCTAGAATAATATACGAGTTACTGAGTCTTAGAATAATGTAGACGTTACTGCGTCCTACAATAATATAGAAGTTACTGAGTCCTAGAATAATATACAAAGTCCTAGAATAATATACAAGATACTGAGTCCTAGAATAAAATACAAAGTCCTAGAATAATATACAAGTTACTGAGTCCTAGAATAATATACAAAGTCCTAGAATAATATACGATTTACTGAGTTCTAGAATAATATGCAAAGTCCCAGAATAATATATGAGCTACTGAGTCCTAGACTAATATACTTGTTATTGAGTCTTAGAATAATATACAAAGTCCTTTAATAATATAAGAATTACTGTGTCCTAGAAAAAATGTACGATTTACTGAGTCCAGGAATAATATCCGAGTTACTTAGTCTTTGAATTAAATACAAAGTCCTAGAATAATGTACACGTTACTGAGTCCGAGTATAATATAGGAGTTACTGACTCCTAGAATAATATACGAAGTCCTAGAAAAAAAAACAGTCCTAGAATAATATACAAGTTACTGAGTCCTAGAATAATATATGAAGTCCTAGAATAATATGCAATGTTATAGAATAATATAGAAGTTACCGAGTCCTATAATAATATTCGAAGTCCAAGAATAATATATGAGTTACTGAGTTTTAGAATAATATACAAAGTCCTACAATAATATAAGAGTTACTGAATCCTAGAATAATATACGAGTTACTGAGTCCTAGAATAATATACAAAGTCCCAGAATAATATAGGAGTTAAGGAGTCCTAGAACTGATTGACCCTTGGCTTGTTCCTTGACAACTCTACTGCCTAATCCCAACCTGCAACTACTCGTTACCGACCTTTTGGCTTGTTTACTGACCAAGCTGCTGTTTAATCCTTATCTGCTCATCCGCTACTGGAATCAAGCTTGCTCACACCCTGGTAGGGTAAACCTAAGTAATGCGACCTGGTACTAGCATGCAGCTAAATCCATCTCCACCATCAGGAGCTCTGGTGAACACCGGCTACTACTTAGAATCCGCACCTCAGGTGAGCCTGTGTCATCTGCCAGAGAGACTGCCTGTGCACCTATCCTGCTGTTCAGTGGTTTTCCTGCAACTGCTATATCAATTGATCTTCAAGCCCGACACCTGATCGTGACAGCTAGGGTAATATACAAAGTCGTAGAATAATATTGGAGTTACTGAGTCCTAGAATACTATATGAAGTCCTAGAAGAATATATAAGTTACAGAGTCCTAGAATGTTATATGAGTTACTGAGTCTTAGAATAATATACGAAGCCCTAGAATAATATACAAGTTACTGAATCCTAGAATAATATACAAGATACTGAGTCCCAGAATAAAATACAAAGTGATAGAATAATATAGAAGTTACTGAGTCCTAGACCAATATACAAAGTCCTAGAATAATATACGAAGCCCTAGAATAATATACGAGTTACTGAGTCTTAGAATAATGTAGACGTTACTGCGTCCTACAATAATATAGAAGTTACTGAGTCCTAGAATAATATACAAAGTCCTAGAATAATATACAAGATACTGAGTCCTAGAATAAAATACAAAGTCCTAGAATAATATACAAGTTACTGAGTCCTAGAATAATATACAAAGTCCTAGAATAATATACGATTTACTGAGTTCTAGAATAATATGCAAAGTCCCAGAATAATATATGAGCTACTGAGTCCTAGACTAATATACTTGTTATTGAGTCTTAGAATAATATACAAAGTCCTGTAATAATATAAGAATTACTGTGTCCTAGAAAAAATGTACGATTTACTGAGTCCAGGAATAATATCCGAGTTACTTAGTCTTTGAATTAAATACAAAGTCCTAGAATAATGTACACGTTACTGAGTCCGAGTATAATATAGGAGTTACTGACTCCTAGAATAATATACGAAGTCCTAGAAAAAAAAACAGTCCTAGAATAATATACAAGTTACTGAGTCCTAGAATAATATATGAAGTCCTAGAATAATATGCAATGTTATAGAATAATATAGAAGTTACCGAGTCCTATAATAATATTCGAAGTCCAAGAATAATATATGAGTTACTGAGTTTTAGAATAATATACAAAGTCCTACAATAATATAAGAGTTACTGAATCCTAGAATAATATACGAGTTACTGAGTCCTAGAATAATATACAAAGTCCCAGAATAATATAGGAGTTAAGGAGTCCTAGAACTGATTGACCCTTGGCTTGTTCCTTGACAACTCTACTGCCTAATCCCAACCTGCAACTACTCGTTACCGACCTTTTGGCTTGTTTACTGACCAAGCTGCTGTTTAATCCTTATCTGCTCATCCGCTACTGGAATCAAGCTTGCTCACACCCTGGTAGGGTAAACCTAAGTAATGCGACCTGGTACTAGCATGCAGCTAAATCCATCTCCACCATCAGGAGCTCTGGTGAACACCGGCTACTACTTAGAATCCGCACCTCAGGTGAGCCTGTGTCATCTGCCAGAGAGACTGCCTGTGCACCTATCCTGCTGTTCAGTGGTTTTCCTGCAACTGCTATATCAATTGATCTTCAAGCCCGACACCTGATCGTGACAGCTAGGGTAATATACAAAGTCGTAGAATAATATTGGAGTTACTGAGTCCTAGAATACTATATGAAGTCCTAGAAGAATATATAAGTTACAGAGTCCTAGAATGTTATATGAGTTACTGAGTCTTAGAATAATATACGAAGCCCTAGAATAATATACAAGTTACTGAATCCTAGAATAATATACAAGATACTGAGTCCCAGAATAAAATACAAAGTGATAGAATAATATAGAAGTTACTGAGTCCTAGACCAATATACAAAGTCCTAGAATAATATACGAAGCCCTAGAATAATATACGAGTTACTGAGTCTTAGAATAATGTAGACGTTACTGCGTCCTACAATATTATAGAAGTTACTGAGTCCTAGAATAATATACAAAGTCCTAGAATAATATACAAGATACTGAGTCCTAGAATAAAATACAAAGTCCTAGAATAATATACAAGTTACTGAGTCCTAGAATAATATACAAAGTCCTAGAATAATATACGATTTACTGAGTTCTAGAATAATATGCAAAGTCCCAGAATAATATATGAGCTACTGAGTCCTAGACTAATATACTTGTTATTGAGTCTTAGAATAATATACAAAGTCCTGTAATAATATAAGAATTACTGTGTCCTAGAAAAAATGTACGATTTACTGAGTCCAGGAATAATATCCGAGTTACTTAGTCTTTGAATTAAATACAAAGTCCTAGAATAATGTACACGTTACTGAGTCCGAGTATAATATAGGAGTTGCTGACTCCTAGAATAATATACGAAGTCCTAGAAAAAAAAACTGTCTTAGAATTATATACAAGTTACTGAGTCCTAGAATAATATATGAAGTCCTAGAATAATATGCAATGTTATAGAATAATATAGAAGTTACCGAGTCCTATAATAATATTCGAAGTCCAAGAATAATATATGAGTTACTGAGTTTTAGAATAATATACAAAGTCCTACAATAATATAAGAGTTACTGAATCCTAGAATAATATACGAGTTACTGAGTCCTAGAATAATATACAAAGTCCCTGAATAATATAGGAGTTAAGGAGTCCTAGAACTGATTGACCCTTGGCTTGTTCCTTGACAACTCTACTGCCTAATCCCAACCTGCAACTACTCGTTACCGACCTTTTGGCTTGTTTACTGACCAAGCTGCTGTTTAATCCTTATCTGCTCATCCGCTACTGGAATCAAGCTTGCTCACACCCTGGTAGGGTAAACCTAAGTAATGCGACCTGGTACTAGCATGCAGCTAAATCCATCTCCACCATCAGGAGCTCTGGTGAACACCGGCTACTACTTAGAATCCGCACCTCAGGTGAGCCTGTGTCATCTGCCAGAGAGACTGCCTGTGCACCTATCCTGCTGTTCAGTGGTTTTCCTGCAACTGCTATATCAATTGATCTTCAAGCCCGACACCTGATCGTGACAGCTAGGGTAATATACAAAGTCGTAGAATAATATTGGAGTTACTGAGTCCTAGAATACTATATGAAGTCCTAGAAGAATATATAAGTTACAGAGTCCTAGAATGTTATATGAGTTACTGAGTCTTAGAATAATATACGAAGCCCTAGAATAATATACAAGTTACTGAATCCTAGAATAATATACAAGATACTGAGTCCCAGAATAAAATACAAAGTGATAGAATAATATAGAAGTTACTGAGTCCTAGACCAATATACAAAGTCCTATAATAATATACGAAGCCCTAGAATAATATACGAGTTACTGAATCTTAGAATAATGTAGACGTTACTGCGTCCTACAATAATATAGAAGTTACTGAGTCCTAGAATAATATACAAAGTCCTAGAATAATATACAAGATACTGAGTCCTAGA
Organism: Lithobates pipiens; assembly: GCF_037356315.1. Taxonomy (NCBI): domain Eukaryota; kingdom Metazoa; phylum Chordata; class Amphibia; order Anura; family Ranidae; genus Lithobates; species Lithobates pipiens. The sequence goes on along the minus strand of NW_027507895.1, from coordinate 1,407,387 downwards.
ATAAAATACAAAGTCCTAGAATAATATACAAGTTACTCAGTCCTAGAATAATATACAAAGTCCTAGAATAATATACGATTTACTGAGTTCTAGAATAATATGCAAAGTCCCAGAATAATATATGAGCTACTGAGTCCTAGACTAATATACTTGTTATTGAGTCTTAGAATAATATACAAAGTCCTGTAATAATATAAGAATTACTGTGTCCTAGAAAAAATGTACGATTTACTGAGTCCAGGAATAATATCCGAGTTACTTAGTCTTTGAATTAAATACAAAGTCCTAGAATAATGTACACGTTACTGAGTCCGAGTATAATATAGGAGTTGCTGACTCCTAGAATAATATACGAAGTCCTAGAAAAAAAAACTGTCTTAGAATTATATACAAGTTACTGAGTCCTAGAATAATATATGAAGTCCTAGAATAATATGCAATGTTCTAGAATAATATAGAAGTTACCGAGTCCTATAATAATATACAAAGTCCAAGAATAATATATGAGTTACTGAGTTTTAGAATAATATTCAATGTCCTACAATAATATAAGAGTTACTGAATCCTAGAATAATATACGAGTTACTGAGTCCTAGAATAATATACAAAGTCCCTGAATAATATAGGAGTTAAGGAGTCCTAGAACTGATTGACCCTTGGCTTGTTCCTTGACAACTCTACTGCCTAATCCCAACCTGCAACTACTCGTTACCGACCTTTTGGCTTGTTTACTGACCAAGCTGCTGTTTAATCCTTATCTTCTCATCCGCTATTGGAATCAAGCTTGCTCACACCCTGGTAGGGTAAACCTAAGTAATGCGACCTGGTACTAGCATGCAGCTAAATCCATCTCCACCATCAGGAGCTCTGGTGAACACCGGCTACTACTTAGAATCCGCACCTCAGGTGAGCCTGTGTCATCTGCCAGAGAGACTGCCTGTGCACCTATCCTGCTGTTCAGTGGTTTTCCTGCAACTGCTATATCAATTGATCTTCAAGCCCGACACCTGATCGTGACAGCTAGGGTAATATACAAAGTCGTAGAATAATATTGGAGTTACTGAGTCTTAGAATAATATACGAAGCCCTAGAATAATATACAAGTTACTGAATCCTAGAATAATATACAAGATACTGAGTCCCAGAATACAATACAAAGTGATAGAATAATATAGAAGTTACTGAGTCCTAGACCAATATACAAAGTCCTATAATAATATACGAAGCCCTAGAATAATATACGAGTTACTGAGTCTTAGAATAATGTAGACGTTACTGCGTCCTACAATAATATAGAAGTTACTGAGTCCTAGAATAATATACAAAGTCCTAGAATAATATACAAGATACTGAGTCCTAGTATAAAATACAAAGTCCTAGAATAATATACAAGTTACTGAGTCCTAGAATAATATACAAAGTCCTAGAATAATATACGATTTACTGAGTTCTAGAATAATATGCAAAGTCCCAGAATAATACATGAGCTACTGAGTCCTAGACTAATATACTTGTTATTGAGTCTTAGAATAATATACAAAGTCCTGTAATAATATAAGAATTACTGTGTCCTAGAAAAAATGTACGATTTACTGAGTCCAGGAATAATATCCGAGTTACTTAGTCTTTGAATTGAATACAAAGTCCTAGAATAATGTACACGTTACTGAGTCCGAGTATAATATAGGAGTTGCTGACTCCTAGAATAATATACGAAGTCCTAGAAAAAAAAAACTGTCTTAGAATTATATACAAGTTACTGAGTCCTAGAATAATATATGAAGTCCTAGAATAATATGCAATGTTCTAGAATAATATAGAAGTTACCGAGTCCTATAATAATATACGAAGTCCAAGAATAATATATGAGTTACTGAGTTTTAGAATAATATTCAATGTCCTACAATAATATAAGAGTTACTGAATCCTAGAATAATATATGAGTTACTGAGTCCTAGAATAATATACAAAGTCCCTGAATAATATAGGAGTTAAGGAGTCCTAGAACTGATTGACCCTTGGCTTGTTCCTTGACAACTCTACTGCCTAATCCCAACCTGCAACTACTCGTTACCGACCTTTTGGCTTGTTTACTGACCAAGCTGCTGTTTAATCCTTATCTGCTCATCCGCTACTGGAATCAAGCTTGCTCACACCCTGGTAGGGTAAACCTAAGTAATGCGACCTGGTACTAGCATGCAGCTAAATCCATCTCCACCATCAGGAGCTCTGGTGAACACCGGCTACTACTTAGAATCCGCACCTCAGGTGAGCCTGTGTCATCTGCCAGAGAGACTGCCTGTGCACCTATCCTGCTGTTCAGTGGTTTTCCTGCAACTGCTATATCAATTGATCTTCAAGCCCGACACCTGATCGTGACAGCTAGGGTAATATACAAAGTCGTAGAATAATATTGGAGTTACTGAGTCCTAGAATACTATATGAAGTCCTAGAAGAATATATAAGTTACAGAGTCCTAGAATGTTATATGAGTTACTGAGTCTTAGAATAATATACGAAGCCCTAGAATAATATACAAGTTACTGAATCCTAGAATAATATACAAGATAATGAGTCCCAGAATAAAATACAAAGTGATAGAATAATATAGAAGTTACTGAGTCCTAGACCAATATACAAAGTCCTATAATAATATACGAAGCCCTAGAATAATATACGAGTTACTGAGTCTTAGAATAATGTAGACGTTACTGCGTCCTACAATAATATAGAAGTTACTGAGTCCTAGAATAATATACAAAGTCCTAGAATAATATACAAGATACTGAGTCCTAGTATAAAATACAAAGTCCTAGAATAATATACAAGTTACTGAGTCCTAGAATAATATACAAAGTCCTAGAATAATATACGATTTACTGAGTTCTAGAATAATATGCAAAGTCCCAGAATAATATATGAGCTACTGAGTCCTAGACTAATATACTTGTTATTGAGTCTTAGAATAATATACAAAGTCCTGTAATAATATAAGAATTACTGTGTCCTAGAAAAAATGTACGATTTACTGAGTCCAGGAATAATATCCGAGTTACTTAGTATTTGAATTGAATACAAAGTCCTAGAATAATGTACACGTTACTGAGTCCGAGTATAATATAGGAGTTGCTGACTCCTAGAATAATATACGAAGTCCTAGAAAAAAAAAACTGTCTTAGAATTATATACAAGTTACTGAGTACTAGAATAATATATGAAGTCCTAGAATAATATGCAATGTTCTAGAATAATATAGAAGTTACCGAGTCCTATAATAATATACGAAGTCCAAGAATAATATATGAGTTACTGAGTTTTAGAATAATATTCAATGTCCTACAATAATATAAGAGTTACTGAATCCTAGAATAATATACGAGTTACTGAGTCCTAGAATAATATACAAAGTCCCTGAATAATATAGGAGTTAAGGAGTCCTAGAACTGATTGACCCTTGGCTTGTTCCTTGACAACTCTACTGCCTAATCCCAACCTGCAACTACTCGTTACCGACCTTTTGGCTTGTTTACTGACCAAGCTGCTGTTTAATCCTTATCTGCTCATCCGCTACTGGAATCAAGCTTGCTCACACCCTGGTAGGGTAAACCTAAGTAATGCGACCTGGTACTAGCATGCAGCTAAATCCATCTCCACCATCAGGAGCTCTGGTGAACACCGGCTACTACTTAGAATCCGCACCTCAGGTGAGCCTGTGTCATCTGCCAGAGAGACTGCCTGTGCACCTATCCTGCTGTTCAGTGGTTTTCCTGCAACTGCTATATCAATTGATCTTCAAGCCCGACACCTGATCGTGACAGCTAGGGTAATATACAAAGTCGTAGAATAATATTGGAGTTACTGAGTCCTAGAATACTATATGAAGTCCTAGAAGAATATATAAGTTACAGAGTCCTAGAATGTTATATGAGTTACTGAGTCTTAGAATAATATACGAAGCCCTAGAATAATATACAAGTTACTGAATCCTAGAATAATATACAAGATACTGAGTCCCAGAATAAAATACAAAGTGATAGAATAATATAGAAGTTACTGAGTCCTAGACCAATATACAAAGTCCTATAATAATATACGAAGCCCTAGAATAATATACGAGTTACTGAGTCTTAGAATAATGTAGACGTTACTGCGTCCTACAATAATATAGAAGTTACTGAGTCCTAGAATAATATACAAAGTCCTAGAATAATATACAAGATACTGAGTCCTAGAATAAAATACAAAGTCCTAGAATAATATACAAGTTACTGAGTCCTAGAATAATATACAAAGTCCTAGAATAATATACGATTTACTGAGTTCTAGAATAATATGCAAAGTCCCAGAATAATATATGAGCTACTGAGTCCTAGACTAATATACTTGTTATTGAGTCTTAGAATAATATACAAAGTCCTGTAATAATATAAGAATTACTGTGTCCTAGAAAAAATGTACGATTTACTGAGTCCAGGAATAATATCCGAGTTACTTAGTCTTTGAATTAAATACAAAGTCCTAGAATAATGTACACGTTTCTGAGTCCGAGTATAATATAGGAGTTACTGACTCCTAGAATAATATACGAAGTCCTAGAAAAAAAAACAGTCCTAGAATAATATACAAGTTACTGAGTCCTAGAATAATATATGAAGTCCTAGAATAATATGCAATGTTATAGAATAATATAGAAGTTACCGAGTCCTATAATAATATTCGAAGTCCAAGAATAATATATGAGTTACTGAGTTTTAGAATAATATACAAAGTCCTACAATAATATAAGAGTTACTGAATCCTAGAATAATATACGAGTTACTGAGTCCTAGAATAATATACAAAGTCCCAGAATAATATAGGAGTTAAGGAGTCCTAGAACTGATTGACCCTTGGCTTGTTCCTTGACAACTCTACTGCCTAATCCCAACCTGCAACTACTCGTTACCGACCTTTTGGCTTGTTTACTGACCAAGCTGCTGTTTAATCCTTATCTGCTCATCCGCTACTGGAATCAAGCTTGCTCACACCCTGGTAGGGTAAACCTAAGTAATGCGACCTGGTACTAGCATGCAGCTAAATCCATCTCCACCATCAGGAGCTCTGGTGAACACCGGCTACTACTTAGAATCTGCACCTCAGGTGAGCCTGTGTCATCTGCCAGAGAGACTGCCTGTGCACCTATCCTGCTGTTCAGTGGTTTTCCTGCAACTGCTATATCAATTGATCTTCAAGCCCGACACCTGATCGTGACAGCTAGGGTAATATACAAAGTCGTAGAATAATATTGGAGTTACTGAGTCCTAGAATACTATATGAAGTCCTAGAAGAATATATAAGTTACAGAGTCCTAGAATGTTATATGAGTTACTGAGTCTTAGAATAATATACGAAGCCCTAGAATAATATACAAGTTACTGAATCCTAGAATAATATACAAGATACTGAGTCCCAGAATAAAATACAAAGTGATAGAATAATATAGAAGTTACTGAGTCCTAGACCAATATACAAAGTCCTATAATAATATACGAAGCCCTAGAATAATATACGAGTTACTGAGTCTTAGAATAATGTAGACGTTACTGCGTCCTACAATAATATAGAAGTTACTGAGTCCTAGAATAATATACAAAGTCCTAGAATAATATACAAGATACTGAGTCCTAGAATAAAATACAAAGTCCTAGAATAATATACAAGTTACTGAGTCCTAGAATAATATACAAAGTCCTAGAATAATATACGATTTACTGAGTTCTAGAATAATATGCAAAGTCCCAGAATAATATATGAGCTACTGAGTCCTAGACTAATATACTTGTTATTGAGTCTTAGAATAATATACAAAGTCCTGTAATAATATAAGAATTACTGTGTCCTAGAAAAAATGTACGATTTACTGAGTCCAGGAATAATATCCGAGTTACTTAGTCTTTGAATTAAATACAAAGTCCTAGAATAATGTACACGTTACTGAGTCCGAGTATAATATAGGAGTTACTGACTCCTAGAATAATATACGAAGTCCTAGAAAAAAAAACAGTCCTAGAATAATATACAAGTTACTGAGTCCTAGAATAATATATGAAGTCCTAGAATAATATGCAATGTTATAGAATAATATAGAAGTTACCGAGTCCTATAATAATATTCGAAGTCCAAGAATAATATATGAGTTACTGAGTTTTAGAATAATATACAAAGTCCTACAATAATATAAGAGTTACTGAATCCTAGAATAATATACGAGTTACTGAGTCCTAGAATAATATACAAAGTCCCAGAATAATATAGGAGTTAAGGAGTCCTAGAACTGATTGACCCTTGGCTTGTTCCTTGACAACTCTACTGCCTAATCCCAACCTGCAACTACTCGTTACCGACCTTTTGGCTTGTTTACTGACCAAGCTGCTGTTTAATCCTTATCTGCTCATCCGCTACTGGAATCAAGCTTGCTCACACCCTGGTAGGGTAAACCTAAGTAATGCGACCTGGTACTAGCATGCAGCTAAATCCATCTCCACCATCAGGAGCTCTGGTGAACACCGGCTACTACTTAGAATCCGCACCTCAGGTGAGCCTGTGTCATCTGCCAGAGAGACTGCCTGTGCACCTATCCTGCTGTTCAGTGGTTTTCCTGCAACTGCTATATCAATTGATCTTCAAGCCCGACACCTGATCGTGACAGCTAGGGTAATATACAAAGTCGTAGAATAATATTGGAGTTACTGAGTCCTAGAATACTATATGAAGTCCTAGAAGAATATATAAGTTACAGAGTCCTAGAATGTTATATGAGTTACTGAGTCTTAGAATAATATACGAAGCCCTAGAATAATATACAAGTTACTGAATCCTAGAATAATATACAAGATACTGAGTCCCAGAATAAAATACAAAGTGATAGAATAATATAGAAGTTACTGAGTCCTAGACCAATATACAAAGTCCTATAATAATATACGAAGCCCTAGAATAATATACGAGTTACTGAGTCTTAGAATAATGTAGACGTTACTGCGTCCTACAATAATATAGAAGTTACTGAGTCCTAGAATAATATACAAAGTCCTAGAATAAAATACAAGATACTGAGTCCTAGAATAAAATACAAAGTCCTAGAATAATATACAAGTTACTGAGTCCTAGAATAATATACAAAGTCCTAGAATAATATACGATTTACTGAGTTCTAGAATAATATGCAAAGTCCCAGAATAATATATGAGCTACTGAGTCCTAGACTAATATACTTGTTATTGAGTCTTAGAATAATATACAAAGTCCTGTAATAATATAAGAATTACTGTGTCCTAGAAAAAATGTACGATTTACTGAGTCCAGGAATAATATCCGAGTTACTTAGTCTTTGAATTAAATACAAAGTCCTAGAATAATGTACACGTTACTGAGTCCGAGTATAATATAGGAGTTGCTGACTCCTAGAATAATATACGAAGTCCTAGAAAAAAAAACTGTCTTAGAATTATATACAAGTTACTGAGTCCTAGAATAATATATGAAGTCCTAGAATAATATGCAATGTTCTAGAATAATATAGAAGTTACCGAGTCCTATAATAATATACAAAGTCCAAGAATAATATATGAGTTACTGAGTTTTAGAATAATATTCAATGTCCTACAATAATATAAGAGTTACTGAATCCTAGAATAATATACGAGTTACTGAGTCCTAGAATAATATACAAAGTCCCTGAATAATATAGGAGTTAAGGAGTCCTAGAACTGATTGACCCTTGGCTTGTTCCTTGACAACTCTACTGCCTAATCCCAACCTGCAACTACTCGTTACCGACCTTTTGGCTTGTTTACTGACCAAGCTGCTGTTTAATCCTTATCTTCTCATCCGCTATTGGAATCAAGCTTGCTCACACCCTGGTAGGGTAAACCTAAGTAATGCGACCTGGTACTAGCATGCAGCTAAATCCATCTCCACCATCAGGAGCTCTGGTGAACACCGGCTACTACTTAGAATCCGCACCTCAGGTGAGCCTGTGTCATCTGCCAGAGAGACTGCCTGTGCACCTATCCTGCTGTTCAGTGGTTTTCCTGCAACTGCTATATCAATTGATCTTCAAGCCCGACACCTGATCGTGACAGCTAGGGTAATATACAAAGTCGTAGAATAATATTGGAGTTACTGAGTCCTAGAATACTATATGAAGTCCTAGAAGAATATATAAGTTACAGAGTCCTAGAATGTTATATGAGTTACTGAGTCTTAGAATAATATACGAAGCCCTAGAATAATATACAAGTTACTGAATCCTAGAATAATATACAAGATACTGAGTCCCAGAATACAATACAAAGTGATAGAATAATATAGAAGTTACTGAGTCCTAGACCAATATACAAAGTCCTATAATAATATACGAAGCCCTAGAATAATATACGAGTTACTGAGTCTTAGAATAATGTAGACGTTACTGCGTCCTACAATAATATAGAAGTTACTGAGTCCTAGAATAATATACAAAGTCCTAGAATAATATACAAGATACTGAGTCCTAGTATAAAATACAAAGTCCTAGAATAATATACAAGTTACTGAGTCCTAGAATAATATACAAAGTCCTAGAATAATATACGATTTACTGAGTTCTAGAATAATATGCAAAGTCCCAGAATAATATATGAGCTACTGAGTCCTAGACTAATATACTTGTTATTGAGTCTTAGAATAATATACAAAGTCCTGTAATAATATAAGAATTACTGTGTCCTAGAAAAAATGTACGATTTACTGAGTCCAGGAATAATATCCGAGTTACTTAGTCTTTGAATTGAATACAAAGTCCTAGAATAATGTACACGTTACTGAGTCCGAGTATAATATAGGAGTTGCTGACTCCTAGAATAATATACGAAGTCCTAGAAAAAAAAACTGTCTTAGAATTATATACAAGTTACTGAGTCCTAGAATAATATATGAAGTCCTAGAATAATATGCAATGTTCTAGAATAATATAGAAGTTACCGAGTCCTATAATAATATACGAAGTCCAAGAATAATATATGAGTTACTGAGTTTTAGAATAATATTCAATGTCCTACAATAATATAAGAGTTACTGAATCCTAGAATAATATATGAGTTACTGAGTCCTAGAATAATATACAAAGTCCCTGAATAATATAGGAGTTAAGGAGTCCTAGAACTGATTGACCCTTGGCTTGTTCCTTGACAACTCTACTGCCTAATCCCAACCTGCAACTACTCGTTACCGACCTTTTGGCTTGTTTACTGACCAAGCTGCTGTTTAATCCTTATCTGCTCATCCGCTACTGGAATCAAGCTTGCTCACACCCTGGTAGGGTAAACCTAAGTAATGCGACCTGGTACTAGCATGCAGCTAAATCCATCTCCACCATCAGGAGCTCTGGTGAACACCGGCTACTACTTAGAATCCGCACCTCAGGTGAGCCTGTGTCATCTGCCAGAGAGACTGCCTGTGCACCTATCCTGCTGTTCAGTGGTTTTCCTGCAACTGCTATATCAATTGATCTTCAAGCCCGACACCTGATCGTGACAGCTAGGGTAATATACAAAGTCGTAGAATAATATTGGAGTTACTGAGTCCTAGAATACTATATGAAGTCCTAGAAGAATATATAAGTTACAGAGTCCTAGAATGTTATATGAGTTACTGAGTCTTAGAATAATATACGAAGCCCTAGAATAATATACAAGTTACTGAATCCTAGAATAATATACAAGATACTGAGTCCCAGAATAAAATACAAAGTGATAGAATAATATAGAAGTTACTGAGTCCTAGACCAATATACAAAGTCCTATAATAATATACGAAGCCCTAGAATAATATACGAGTTACTGAGTCTTAGAATAATGTAGACGTTACTGCGTCCTACAATAATATAGAAGTTACTGAGTCCTAGAATAATATACAAAGTCCTAGAATAATATACAAGATACTGAGTCCTAGTATAAAATACAAAGTCCTAGAATAATATACAAGTTACTGAGTCCTAGAATAATATACAAAGTCCTAGAATAATATACGATTTACTGAGTTCTAGAATAATATGCAAAGTCCCAGAATAATATATGAGCTACTGAGTCCTAGACTAATATACTTGTTATTGAGTCTTAGAATAATATACAAAGTCCTGTAATAATATAAGAATTACTGTGTCCTAGAAAAAATGTACGATTTACTGAGTCCAGGAATAATATCCGAGTTACTTAGTATTTGAATTGAATACAAAGTCCTAGAATAATGTACACGTTACTGAGTCCGAGTATAATATAGGAGTTGCTGACTCCTAGAATAATATACGAAGTCCTAGAAAAAAAAAACTGTCTTAGAATTATATACAAGTTACTGAGTACTAGAATAATATATGAAGTCCTAGAATAATATGCAATGTTCTAGAATAATATAGAAGTTACCGAGTCCTATAATAATATACGAAGTCCAAGAATAATATATGAGTTACTGAGTTTTAGAATAATATTCAATGTCCTACAATAATATAAGAGTTACTGAATCCTAGAATAATATACGAGTTACTGAGTCCTAGAATAATATACAAAGTCCCTGAATAATATAGGAGTTAAGGAGTCCTAGAACTGATTGACCCTTGGCTTGTTCCTTGACAACTCTACTGCCTAATCCCAACCTGCAACTACTCGTTACCGACCTTTTGGCTTGTTTACTGACCAAGCTGCTGTTTAATCCTTATCTGCTCATCCGCTACTGGAATCAAGCTTGCTCACACCCTGGTAGGGTAAACCTAAGTAATGCGACCTGGTACTAGCATGCAGCTAAATCCATCTCCACCATCAGGAGCTCTGGTGAACACCGGCTACTACTTAGAATCCGCACCTCAGGTGAGCCTGTGTCATCTGCCAGAGAGACTGCCTGTGCACCTATCCTGCTGTTCAGTGGTTTTCCTGCAACTGCTATATCAATTGATCTTCAAGCCCGACACCTGATCGTGACAGCTAGGGTAATATACAAAGTCGTAGAATAATATTGGAGTTACTGAGTCCTAGAATACTATATGAAGTCCTAGAAGAATATATAAGTTACAGAGTCCTAGAATGTTATATGAGTTACTGAGTCTTAGAATAATATACGAAGCCCTAGAATAATATACAAGTTACTGAATCCTAGAATAATATACAAGATACTGAGTCCCAGAATAAAATACAAAGTGATAGAATAATATAGAAGTTACTGAGTCCTAGACCAATATACAAAGTCCTATAATAATATACGAAGCCCTAGAATAATATACGAGTTACTGAGTCTTAGAATAATGTAGACGTTACTGCGTCCTACAATAATATAGAAGTTACTGAGTCCTAGAATAATATACAAAGTCCTAGAATAATATACAAGATACTGAGTCCTAGAATAAAATACAAAGTCCTAGAATAATATACAAGTTACTGAGTCCTAGAATAATATACAAAGTCCTAGAATAATATACGATTTACTGAGTTCTAGAATAATATGCAAAGTCCCAGAATAATATATGAGCTACTGAGTCCTAGACTAATATACTTGTTATTGAGTCTTAGAATAATATACAAAGTCCTGTAATAATATAAGAATTACTGTGTCCTAGAAAAAATGTACGATTTACTGAGTCCAGGAATAATATCCGAGTTACTTAGTCTTTGAATTAAATACAAAGTCCTAGAATAATGTACACGTTTCTGAGTCCGAGTATAATATAGGAGTTACTGACTCCTAGAATAATATACGAAGTCCTAGAAAAAAAAACAGTCCTAGAATAATATACAAGTTACTGAGTCCTAGAATAATATATGAAGTCCTAGAATAATATGCAATGTTATAGAATAATATAGAAGTTACCGAGTCCTATAATAATATTCGAAGTCCAAGAATAATATATGAGTTACTGAGTTTTAGAATAATATACAAAGTCCTACAATAATATAAGAGTTACTGAATCCTAGAATAATATACGAGTTACTGAGTCCTAGAATAATATACAAAGTCCCAGAATAATATAGGAGTTAAGGAGTCCTAGAACTGATTGACCCTTGGCTTGTTCCTTGACAACTCTACTGCCTAATCCCAACCTGCAACTACTCGTTACCGACCTTTTGGCTTGTTTACTGACCAAGCTGCTGTTTAATCCTTATCTGCTCATCCGCTACTGGAATCAAGCTTGCTCACACCCTGGTAGGGTAAACCTAAGTAATGCGACCTGGTACTAGCATGCAGCTAAATCCATCTCCACCATCAGGAGCTCTGGTGAACACCGGCTACTACTTAGAATCTGCACCTCAGGTGAGCCTGTGTCATCTGCCAGAGAGACTGCCTGTGCACCTATCCTGCTGTTCAGTGGTTTTCCTGCAACTGCTATATCAATTGATCTTCAAGCCCGACACCTGATCGTGACAGCTAGGGTAATATACAAAGTCGTAGAATAATATTGGAGTTACTGAGTCCTAGAATACTATATGAAGTCCTAGAAGAATATATAAGTTACAGAGTCCTAGAATGTTATATGAGTTACTGAGTCTTAGAATAATATACGAAGCCCTAGAATAATATACAAGTTACTGAATCCTAGAATAATATACAAGATACTGAGTCCCAGAATAAAATACAAAGTGATAGAATAATATAGAAGTTACTGAGTCCTAGACCAATATACAAAGTCCTATAATAATATACGAAGCCCTAGAATAATATACGAGTTACTGAGTCTTAGAATAATGTAGACGTTACTGCGTCCTACAATAATATAGAAGTTACTGAGTCCTAGAATAATATACAAAGTCCTAGAATAATATACAAGATACTGAGTCCTAGAATAAAATACAAAGTCCTAGAATAATATACAAGTTACTGAGTCCTAGAATAATATACAAAGTCCTAGAATAATATACGATTTACTGAGTTCTAGAATAATATGCAAAGTCCCAGAATAATATATGAGCTACTGAGTCCTAGACTAATATACTTGTTATTGAGTCTTAGAATAATATACAAAGTCCTGTAATAATATAAGAATTACTGTGTCCTAGAAAAAATGTACGATTTACTGAGTCCAGGAATAATATCCGAGTTACTTAGTCTTTGAATTAAATACAAAGTCCTAGAATAATGTACACGTTACTGAGTCCGAGTATAATATAGGAGTTACTGACTCCTAGAATAATATACGAAGTCCTAGAAAAAAAAACAGTCCTAGAATAATATACAAGTTACTGAGTCCTAGAATAATATATGAAGTCCTAGAATAATATGCAATGTTATAGAATAATATAGAAGTTACCGAGTCCTATAATAATATTCGAAGTCCAAGAATAATATATGAGTTACTGAGTTTTAGAATAATATACAAAGTCCTACAATAATATAAGAGTTACTGAATCCTAGAATAATATACGAGTTACTGAGTCCTAGAATAATATACAAAGTCCCAGAATAATATAGGAGTTAAGGAGTCCTAGAACTGATTGACCCTTGGCTTGTTCCTTGACAACTCTACTGCCTAATCCCAACCCGCAACTACTCGTTACCGACCTTTTGGCTTGTTTACTGACCAAGCTGCTGTTTAATCCTTATCTGCTCATCCGCTACTGGAATCAAGCTTGCTCACACCCTGGTAGGGTAAACCTAAGTAATGCGACCTGGTACTAGCATGCAGCTAAATCCATCTCCACCATCAGGAGCTCTGGTGAACACCGGCTACTACTTAGAATCCGCACCTCAGGTGAGCCTGTGTCATCTGCCAGAGAGACTGCCTGTGCACCTATCCTGCTGTTCAGTGGTTTTCCTGCAACTGCTATATCAATTGATCTTCAAGCCCGACACCTGATCGTGACAGCTAGGGTAATATACAAAGTCGTAGAATAATATTGGAGTTACTGAGTCCTAGAATACTATATGAAGTCCTAGAAGAATATATAAGTTACAGAGTCCTAGAATGTTATATGAGTTACTGAGTCTTAGAATAATATACGAAGCCCTAGAATAATATACAAGTTACTGAATCCTAGAATAATATACAAGATACTGAGTCCCAGAATAAAATACAAAGTGATAGAATAATATAGAAGTTACTGAGTCCTAGACCAATATACAAAGTCCTATAATAATATACGAAGCCCTAGAATAATATACGAGTTACTGAGTCTTAGAATAATGTAGACGTTACTGCGTCCTACAATAATATAGAAGTTACTGAGTCCTAGAATAATATACAAAGTCCTAGAATAAAATACAAGATACTGAGTCCTAGAATAAAATACAAAGTCCTAGAATAATATACAAGTTACTGAGTCCTAGAATAATATACAAAGTCCTAGAATAATATACGATTTACTGAGTTCTAGAATAATATGCAAAGTCCCAGAATAATATATGAGCTACTGAGTCCTAGACTAATATACTTGTTATTGAGTCTTAGAATAATATACAAAGTCCTGTAATAATATAAGAATTACTGTGTCCTAGAAAAAATGTACGATTTACTGAGTCCAGGAATAATATCCGAGTTACTTAGTCTTTGAATTAAATACAAAGTCCTAGAATAATGTACACGTTACTGAGTCCGAGTATAATATAGGAGTTGCTGACTCCTAGAATAATATACGAAGTCCTAGAAAAAAAAACTGTCTTAGAATTATATACAAGTTACTGAGTCCTAGAATAATATATGAAGTCCTAGAATAATATGCAATGTTCTAGAATAATATAGAAGTTACCGAGTCCTATAATAATATACAAAGTCCAAGAATAATATATGAGTTACTGAGTTTTAGAATAATATTCAATGTCCTACAATAATATAAGAGTTACTGAATCCTAGAATAATATACGAGTTACTGAGTCCTAGAATAATATACAAAGTCCCTGAATAATATAGGAGTTAAGGAGTCCTAGAACTGATTGACCCTTGGCTTGTTCCTTGACAACTCTACTGCCTAATCCCAACCTGCAACTACTCGTTACCGACCTTTTGGCTTGTTTACTGACCAAGCTGCTGTTTAATCCTTATCTGCTCATCCGCTATTGGAATCAAGCTTGCTCACACCCTGGTAGGGTAAACCTAAGTAATGCGACCTGGTACTAGCATGCAGCTAAATCCATCTCCACCATCAGGAGCTCTGGTGAACACTGGCTACTACTTAGAATCCGCACCTCAGGTGAGCCTGTGTCATCTGCCAGAGAGACTGCCTGTGCACCTATCCTGCTGTTCAGTGGTTTTCCTGCAACTGCTATATCAATTGATCTTCAAGCCCGACACCTGATCGTGACAGCTAGGGTAATATACAAAGTCGTAGAATAATATTGGAGTTACTGAGTCCTAGAATACTATATGAAGTCCTAGAAGAATATATAAGTTACAGAGTCCTAGAATGTTATATAAGTTACTGAGTCTTAGAATAATATACGAAGCCCTAGAATAATATACAAGTTACTGAATCCTAGAATAATATACAAGATACTGAGTCCCAGAATAAAATACAAAGTGATAGAATAATATAGAAGTTACTGAGTCCTAGACCAATATACAAAGTCCTATAATAATATACGAAGCCCTAGAATAATATACGAGTTACTGAGTCTTAGAATAATGTAGACGTTACTGCGTCCTACAATAATATAGAAGTTACTGAGTCCTAGAATAATATACAAAAACCTAGAATAATATACAAGATACTGAGTCCTAGAATAAAATACAAAGTCCTAGAATAATATACAAGTTACTGAGTCCTAGAATAATATACAAAGTCCTAGAATAATATACGATTTACTGAGTTCTAGAATAATATGCAAAGTCCCAGAATAATATATGAGCTACTGAGTCCTAGACTAATATACTTGTTATTGAGTCTTAGAATAATATACAAAGTCCTGTAATAATATAAGAATTACTGTGTCCTAGAAAAAATGTACGATTTACTGAGTCCAGGAATAATATCCGAGTTACTTAGTCTTTGAATTAAATACAAAGTCCTAGAATAATGTACACGTTACTGAGTCCGAGTATAATATAGGAGTTGCTGACTCCTAGAATAATATACGAAGTCCTAGAAAAAAAAACTGTCTTAGAATTATATACAAGTTACTGAGTCCTAGAATAATATATGAAGTCCTAGAATAATATGCAATGTTCTAGAATAATATAGAAGTTACCGAGTCCTATAATAATATACGAAGTCCAAGAATAATATATGAGTTACTGAGTTTTAGAATAATATTCAATGTCCTACAATAATATAAGAGTTACTGAATCCTAGAATAATATACGAGTTACTGAGTCCTAGAATAATATACAAAGTCCCTGAATAATATAGGAGTTAAGGAGTCCTAGAACTGATTGACCCTTGGCTTGTTCCTTGACAACTCTACTGCCTAATCCCAACCTGCAACTACTCGTTACCGACCTTTTGGCTTGTTTACTGACCAAGCTGCTGTTTAATCCTTATCTGCTCATCCGCTACTGGAATCAAGCTTGCTCACACCCTGGTAGGGTAAACCTAAGTAATGCGACCTGGTACTAGCATGCAGCTAAATCCATCTCCACCATCAGGAGCTCTGGTGAACACCGGCTACTACTTAGAATCCGCACCTCAGGTGAGCCTGTGTCATCTGCCAGAGAGACTGCCTGTGCACCTATCCTGCTGTTCAGTGGTTTTCCTGCAACTGCTATATCAATTGATCTTCAAGCCCGACACCTGATCGTGACAGCTAGGGTAATATACAAAGTCGTAGAATAATATTGGAGTTACTGAGTCCTAGAATACTATATGAAGTCCTAGAAGAATATATAAGTTACAGAGTCCTAGAATGTTATATGAGTTACTGAGTCTTAGAATAATATACGAAGCCCTAGAATAATATACAAGTTACTGAATCCTAGAATAATATACAAGATACTGAGTCCCAGAATAAAATACAAAGTGATAGAATAATATAGAAGTTACTGAGTCCTAGACCAATATACAAAGTCCTATAATAATATACGAAGCCCTAGAATAATATACGAGTTACTGAGTCTTAGAATAATGTAGACGTTACTGCGTCCTACAATAATATAGAAGTTACTGAGTCCTAGAATAATATACAAAGTCCTAGAATAATATACAAGATACTGAGTCCTAGTATAAAATACAAAGTCCTAGAATAATATACAAGTTACTGAGTCCTAGAATAATATACAAAGTCCTAGAATAATATACGATTTACTGAGTTCTAGAATAATATGCAAAGTCCCAGAATAATATATGAGCTACTGAGTCCTAGACTAATATACTTGTTATTGAGTCTTAGAATAATATACAAAGTCCTGTAATAATATAAGAATTACTGTGTCCTAGAAAAAATGTACGATTTACTGAGTCCAGGAATAATATCCGAGTTACTTAGTATTTGAATTGAATACAAAGTCCTAGAATAATGTACACGTTACTGAGTCCGAGTATAATATAGGAGTTGCTGACTCCTAGAATAATATACGAAGTCCTAGAAAAAAAAAACTGTCTTAGAATTATATACAAGTTACTGAGTACTAGAATAATATATGAAGTCCTAGAATAATATGCAATGTTCTAGAATAATATAGAAGTTACCGAGTCCTATAATAATATACGAAGTCCAAGAATAATATATGAGTTACTGAGTTTTAGAATAATATTCAATGTCCTACAATAATATAAGAGTTACTGAATCCTAGAATAATATACGAGTTACTGAGTCCTAGAATAATATACAAAGTCCCTGAATAATATAGGAGTTAAGGAGTCCTAGAACTGATTGACCCTTGGCTTGTTCCTTGACAACTCTACTGCCTAATCCCAACCTGCAACTACTCGTTACCGACCTTTTGGCTTGTTTACTGACCAAGCTGCTGTTTAATCCTTATCTGCTCATCCGCTACTGGAATCAAGCTTGCTCACACCCTGGTAGGGTAAACCTAAGTAATGCGACCTGGTACTAGCATGCAGCTAAATCCATCTCCACCATCAGGAGCTCTGGTGAACACCGGCTACTACTTAGAATCCGCACCTCAGGTGAGCCTGTGTCATCTGCCAGAGAGACTGCCTGTGCACCTATCCTGCTGTTCAGTGGTTTTCCTGCAACTGCTATATCAATTGATCTTCAAGCCCGACACCTGATCGTGACAGCTAGGGTAATATACAAAGTCGTAGAATAATATTGGAGTTACTGAGTCCTAGAATACTATATGAAGTCCTAGAAGAATATATAAGTTACAGAGTCCTAGAATGTTATATGAGTTACTGAGTCTTAGAATAATATACGAAGCCCTAGAATAATATACAAGTTACTGAATCCTAGAATAATATACAAGATACTGAGTCCCAGAATAAAATACAAAGTGATAGAATAATATAGAAGTTACTGAGTCCTAGACCAATATACAAAGTCCTATAATAATATACGAAGCCCTAGAATAATATACGAGTTACTGAGTCTTAGAATAATGTAGACGTTACTGCGTCCTACAATAATATAGAAGTTACTGAGTCCTAGAATAATATACAAAGTCCTAGAATAATATACAAGATACTGAGTCCTAGAATAAAATACAAAGTCCTAGAATAATATACAAGTTACTGAGTCCTAGAATAATATACAAAGTCCTAGAATAATATACGATTTACTGAGTTCTAGAATAATATGCAAAGTCCCAGAATAATATATGAGCTACTGAGTCCTAGACTAATATACTTGTTATTGAGTCTTAGAATAATATACAAAGTCCTGTAATAATATAAGAATTACTGTGTCCTAGAAAAAATGTACGATTTACTGAGTCCAGGAATAATATCCGAGTTACTTAGTCTTTGAATTAAATACAAAGTCCTAGAATAATGTACACGTTTCTGAGTCCGAGTATAATATAGGAGTTACTGACTCCTAGAATAATATACGAAGTCCTAGAAAAAAAAACAGTCCTAGAATAATATACAAGTTACTGAGTCCTAGAATAATATATGAAGTCCTAGAATAATATGCAATGTTATAGAATAATATAGAAGTTACCGAGTCCTATAATAATATTCGAAGTCCAAGAATAATATATGAGTTACTGAGTTTTAGAATAATATACAAAGTCCTACAATAATATAAGAGTTACTGAATCCTAGAATAATATACGAGTTACTGAGTCCTAGAATAATATACAAAGTCCCAGAATAATATAGGAGTTAAGGAGTCCTAGAACTGATTGACCCTTGGCTTGTTCCTTGACAACTCTACTGCCTAATCCCAACCTGCAACTACTCGTTACCGACCTTTTGGCTTGTTTACTGACCAAGCTGCTGTTTAATCCTTATCTGCTCATCCGCTACTGGAATCAAGCTTGCTCACACCCTGGTAGGGTAAACCTAAGTAATGCGACCTGGTACTAGCATGCAGCTAAATCCATCTCCACCATCAGGAGCTCTGGTGAACACCGGCTACTACTTAGAATCTGCACCTCAGGTGAGCCTGTGTCATCTGCCAGAGAGACTGCCTGTGCACCTATCCTGCTGTTCAGTGGTTTTCCTGCAACTGCTATATCAATTGATCTTCAAGCCCGACACCTGATCGTGACAGCTAGGGTAATATACAAAGTCGTAGAATAATATTGGAGTTACTGAGTCCTAGAATACTATATGAAGTCCTAGAAGAATATATAAGTTACAGAGTCCTAGAATGTTATATGAGTTACTGAGTCTTAGAATAATATACGAAGCCCTAGAATAATATACAAGTTACTGAATCCTAGAATAATATACAAGATACTGAGTCCCAGAATAAAATACAAAGTGATAGAATAATATAGAAGTTACTGAGTCCTAGACCAATATACAAAGTCCTATAATAATATACGAAGCCCTAGAATAATATACGAGTTACTGAGTCTTAGAATAATGTAGACGTTACTGCGTCCTACAATAATATAGAAGTTACTGAGTCCTAGAATAATATACAAAGTCCTAGAATAATATACAAGATACTGAGTCCTAGAATAAAATACAAAGTCCTAGAATAATATACAAGTTACTGAGTCCTAGAATAATATACAAAGTCCTAGAATAATATACGATTTACTGAGTTCTAGAATAATATGCAAAGTCCCAGAATAATATATGAGCTACTGAGTCCTAGACTAATATACTTGTTATTGAGTCTTAGAATAATATACAAAGTCCTGTAATAATATAAGAATTACTGTGTCCTAGAAAAAATGTACGATTTACTGAGTCCAGGAATAATATCCGAGTTACTTAGTCTTTGAATTAAATACAAAGTCCTAGAATAATGTACACGTTACTGAGTCCGAGTATAATATAGGAGTTACTGACTCCTAGAATAATATACGAAGTCCTAGAAAAAAAAACAGTCCTAGAATAATATACAAGTTACTGAGTCCTAGAATAATATATGAAGTCCTAGAATAATATGCAATGTTATAGAATAATATAGAAGTTACCGAGTCCTATAATAATATTCGAAGTCCAAGAATAATATATGAGTTACTGAGTTTTAGAATAATATACAAAGTCCTACAATAATATAAGAGTTACTGAATCCTAGAATAATATACGAGTTACTGAGTCCTAGAATAATATACAAAGTCCCAGAATAATATAGGAGTTAAGGAGTCCTAGAACTGATTGACCCTTGGCTTGTTCCTTGACAACTCTACTGCCTAATCCCAACCTGCAACTACTCGTTACCGACCTTTTGGCTTGTTTACTGACCAAGCTGCTGTTTAATCCTTATCTGCTCATCCGCTACTGGAATCAAGCTTGCTCACACCCTGGTAGGGTAAACCTAAGTAATGCGACCTGGTACTAGCATGCAGCTAAATCCATCTCCACCATCAGGAGCTCTGGTGAACACCGGCTACTACTTAGAATCCGCACCTCAGGTGAGCCTGTGTCATCTGCCAGAGAGACTGCCTGTGCACCTATCCTGCTGTTCAGTGGTTTTCCTGCAACTGCTATATCAATTGATCTTCAAGCCCGACACCTGATCGTGACAGCTAGGGTAATATACAAAGTCGTAGAATAATATTGGAGTTACTGAGTCCTAGAATACTATATGAAGTCCTAGAAGAATATATAAGTTACAGAGTCCTAGAATGTTATATGAGTTACTGAGTCTTAGAATAATATACGAAGCCCTAGAATAATATACAAGTTACTGAATCCTAGAATAATATACAAGATACTGAGTCCCAGAATAAAATACAAAGTGATAGAATAATATAGAAGTTACTGAGTCCTAGACCAATATACAAAGTCCTATAATAATATACGAAGCCCTAGAATAATATACGAGTTACTGAGTCTTAGAATAATGTAGACGTTACTGCGTCCTACAATAATATAGAAGTTACTGAGTCCTAGAATAATATACAAAGTCCTAGAATAAAATACAAGATACTGAGTCCTAGAATAAAATACAAAGTCCTAGAATAATATACAAGTTACTGAGTCCTAGAATAATATACAAAGTCCTAGAATAATATACGATTTACTGAGTTCTAGAATAATATGCAAAGTCCCAGAATAATATATGAGCTACTGAGTCCTAGACTAATATACTTGTTATTGAGTCTTAGAATAATATACAAAGTCCTGTAATAATATAAGAATTACTGTGTCCTAGAAAAAATGTACGATTTACTGAGTCCAGGAATAATATCCGAGTTACTTAGTCTTTGAATTAAATACAAAGTCCTAGAATAATGTACACGTTACTGAGTCCGAGTATAATATAGGAGTTGCTGACTCCTAGAATAATATACGAAGTCCTAGAAAAAAAAACTGTCTTAGAATTATATACAAGTTACTGAGTCCTAGAATAATATATGAAGTCCTAGAATAATATGCAATGTTCTAGAATAATATAGAAGTTACCGAGTCCTATAATAATATACGAAGTCCAAGAATAATATATGAGTTACTGAGTTTTAGAATAATATTCAATGTCCTACAATAATATAAGAGTTACTGAATCCTAGAATATTATACGAGTTACTGAGTCCTAGAATAATATACAAAGTCCCTGAATAATATAGGAGTTAAGGAGTCCTAGAACTGATTGACCCTTGGCTTGTTCCTTGACAACTCTACTGCCTAATCCCAACCTGCAACTACTCGTTACCGACCTTTTGGCTTGTTTACTGACCAAGCTGCTGTTTAATCCTTATCTGCTCATCCGCTACTGGAATCAAGCTTGCTCACACCCTGGTAGGGTAAACCTAAGTAATGCGACCTGGTACTAGCATGCAGCTAAATCCATCTCCACCATCAGGAGCTCTGGTGAACACCGGCTACTACTTAGAATCCGCACCTCAGGTGAGCCTGTGTCATCTGCCAGAGAGACTGCCTGTGCACCTATCCTGCTGTTCAGTGGTTTTCCTGCAACTGCTATATCAATTGATCTTCAAGCCCGACACCTGATCGTGACAGCTAGGGTAATATACAAAGTCGTAGAATAATATTGGAGTTACTGAGTCCTAGAATACTATATGAAGTCCTAGAAGAATATATAAGTTACAGAGTCCTAGAATGTTATATGAGTTACTGAGTCTTAGAATAATATACGAAGCCCTAGAATAATATACAAGTTACTGAATCCTAGAATAATATACAAGATACTGAGTCCCAGAATAAAATACAAAGTGATAGAATAATATAGAAGTTACTGAGTCCTAGACCAATATACAAAGTCCTATAATAATATACGAAGCCCTAGAATAATATACGAGTTACTGAATCTTAGAATAATGTAGACGTTACTGCGTCCTACAATAATATAGAAGTTACTGAGTCCTAGAATAATATACAAAGTCCTAGAATAATATACAAGATACTGAGTCCTAGAATAAAATACAAAGTCCTAGAATAATATACAAGTTACTGAGTCCTAGAATAATATACAAAGTCCTAGAATAATATACGATTTACTGAGTTCTAGAATAATATGCAAAGTCCCAGAATAATATATGAGCTACTGAGTCCTAGACTAATATACTTGTTATTGAGTCTTAGAATAATATACAAAGTCCTGTAATAATATAAGAATTACTGTGTCCTAGAAAAAATGTACGATTTACTGAGTCCAGGAATAATATCCGAGTTACTTAGTCTTTGAATTAAATACAAAGTCCTAGAATAATGTACACGTTACTGAGTCCGAGTATAATATAGGAGTTGCTGACTCCTAGAATAATATACGAAGTCCTAGAAAAAAAAACTGTCTTAGAATTATATACAAGTTACTGAGTCCTAGAATAATATATGAAGTCCTAGAATAATATGCAATGTTCTAGAATAATATAGAAGTTACCGAGTCCTATAATAATATACAAAGTCCAAGAATAATATATGAGTTACTGAGTTTTAGAATAATATTCAATGTCCTACAATAATATAAGAGTTACTGAATCCTAGAATAATATACGAGTTACTGAGTCCTAGAATAATATACAAAGTCCCTGAATAATATAGGAGTTAAGGAGTCCTAGAACTGATTGACCCTTGGCTTGTTCCTTGACAACTCTACTGCCTAATCCCAACCTGCAACTACTCGTTACCGACCTTTTGGCTTGTTTACTGACCAAGCTGCTGTTTAATCCTTATCTGCTCATCCGCTATTGGAATCAAGCTTGCTCACACCCTGGTAGGGTAAACCTAAGTAATGCGACCTGGTACTAGCATGCAGCTAAATCCATCTCCACCATCAGGAGCTCTGGTGAACACTGGCTACTACTTAGAATCCGCACCTCAGGTGAGCCTGTGTCATCTGCCAGAGAGACTGCCTGTGCACCTATCCTGCTGTTCAGTGGTTTTCCTGCAACTGCTATATCAATTGATCTTCAAGCCCGACACCTGATCGTGACAGCTAGGGTAATATACAAAGTCGTAGAATAATATTGGAGTTACTGAGTCCTAGAATACTATATGAAGTCCTAGAAGAATATATAAGTTACAGAGTCCTAGAATGTTATATGAGTTACTGAGTCTTAGAATAATATACGAAGCCCTAGAATAATATACAAGTTACTGAATCCTAGAATAATATACAAGATACTGAGTCCCAGAATAAAATACAAAGTGATAGAATAATATAGAAGTTACTGAGTCCTAGACCAATATACAAAGTCCTATAATAATATACGAAGCCCTAGAATAATATACGAGTTACTGAATCTTAGAATAATGTAGACGTTACTGCGTCCTACAATAATATAGAAGTTACTGAGTCCTAGAATAATATACAAAGTCCTAGAATAATATACAAGATACTGAGTCCTAGAATAAAATACAAAGTCCTAGAATAATATACAAGTTACTGAGTCCTAGAATAATATACAAAGTCCTAGAATAATATACGATTTACTGAGTTCTAGAATAATATGCAAAGTCCCAGAATAATATATGAGCTACTGAGTCCTAGACTAATATACTTGTTATTGAGTCTTAGAATAATATACAAAGTCCTGTAATAATATAAGAATTACTGTGTCCTAGAAAAAATGTACGATTTACTGAGTCCAGGAATAATATCCGAGTTACTTAGTCTTTGAATTAAATACAAAGTCCTAGAATAATGTACACGTTACTGAGTCCGAGTATAATATAGGAGTTGCTGACTCCTAGAATAATATACGAAGTCCTAGAAAAAAAAACTGTCTTAGAATTATATACAAGTTACTGAGTCCTAGAATAATATATGAAGTCCTAGAATAATATGCAATGTTCTAGAATAATATAGAAGTTACCGAGTCCTATAATAATATACAAAGTCCAAGAATAATATATGAGTTACTGAGTTTTAGAATAATATTCAATGTCCTACAATAATATAAGAGTTACTGAATCCTAGAATAATATACGAGTTACTGAGTCCTAGAATAATATACAAAGTCCCTGAATAATATAGGAGTTAAGGAGTCCTAGAACTGATTGACCCTTGGCTTGTTCCTTGACAACTCTACTGCCTAATCCCAACCTGCAACTACTCGTTACCGACCTTTTGGCTTGTTTACTGACCAAGCTGCTGTTTAATCCTTATCTGCTCATCCGCTATTGGAATCAAGCTTGCTCACACCCTGGTAGGGTAAACCTAAGTAATGCGACCTGGTACTAGCATGCAGCTAAATCCATCTCCACCATCAGGAGCTCTGGTGAACACTGGCTACTACTTAGAATCCGCACCTCAGGTGAGCCTGTGTCATCTGCCAGAGAGACTGCCTGTGCACCTATCCTGCTGTTCAGTGGTTTTCCTGCAACTGCTATATCAATTGATCTTCAAGCCCGACACCTGATCGTGACAGCTAGGGTAATATACAAAGTCGTAGAATAATATTGGAGTTACTGAGTCCTAGAATACTATATGAAGTCCTAGAAGAATATATAAGTTACAGAGTCCTAGAATGTTATATGAGTTACTGAGTCTTAGAATAATATACGAAGCCCTAGAATAATATACAAGTTACTGAATCCTAGAATAATATACAAGATACTGAGTCCCAGAATAAAATACAAAGTGATAGAATAATATAGAAGTTACTGAGTCCTAGACCAATATACAAAGTCCTATAATAATATACGAAGCCCTAGAATAATATACGAGTTACTGAGTCTTAGAATAATGTAGACGTTACTGCGTCCTACAATAATATAGAAGTTACTGAGTCCTAGAATAATATACAAAAACCTAGAATAATATACAAGATACTGAGTCCTAGAATAAAATACAAAGTCCTAGAATAATATACAAGTTACTGAGTCCTAGAATAATATACAAAGTCCTAGAATAATATACGATTTACTGAGTTCTAGAATAATATGCAAAGTCCCAGAATAATATATGAGCTACTGAGTCCTAGACTAATATACTTGTTATTGAGTCTTAGAATAATATACAAAGTCCTGTAATAATATAAGAATTACTGTGTCCTAGAAAAAATGTACGATTTACTGAGTCCAGGAATAATATCCGAGTTACTTAGTCTTTGAATTAAATACAAAGTCCTAGAATAATGTACACGTTACTGAGTCCGAGTATAATATAGGAGTTGCTGACTCCTAGAATAATATACGAAGTCCTAGAAAAAAAAACTGTCTTAGAATTATATACAAGTTACTGAGTCCTAGAATAATATATGAAGTCCTAGAATAATATGCAATGTTCTAGAATAATATAGAAGTTACCGAGTCCTATAATAATATACGAAGTCCAAGAATAATATATGAGTTACTGAGTTTTAGAATAATATTCAATGTCCTACAATAATATAAGAGTTACTGAATCCTAGAATAATATACGAGTTACTGAGTCCTAGAATAATATACAAAGTCCCTGAATAATATAGGAGTTAAGGAGTCCTAGAACTGATTGACCCTTGGCTTGTTCCTTGACAACTCTACTGCCTAATCCCAACCTGCAACTACTCGTTACCGACCTTTTGGCTTGTTTACTGACCAAGCTGCTGTTTAATCCTTATCTGCTCATCCGCTACTGGAATCAAGCTTGCTCACACCCTGGTAGGGTAAACCTAAGTAATGCGACCTGGTACTAGCATGCAGCTAAATCCATCTCCACCATCAGGAGCTCTGGTGAACACCGGCTACTACTTAGAATCCGCACCTCAGGTGAGCCTGTGTCATCTGCCAGAGAGACTGCCTGTGCACCTATCCTGCTGTTCAGTGGTTTTCCTGCAACTGCTATATCAATTGATCTTCAAGCCCGACACCTGATCGTGACAGCTAGGGTAATATACAAAGTCGTAGAATAATATTGGAGTTACTGAGTCCTAGAATACTATATGAAGTCCTAGAAGAATATATAAGTTACAGAGTCCTAGAATGTTATATGAGTTACTGAGTCTTAGAATAATATACGAAGCCCTAGAATAATATACAAGTTACTGAATCCTAGAATAATATACAAGATACTGAGTCCCAGAATAAAATACAAAGTGATAGAATAATATAGAAGTTACTGAGTCCTAGACCAATATACAAAGTCCTATAATAATATACGAAGCCCTAGAATAATATACGAGTTACTGAGTCTTAGAATAATGTAGACGTTACTGCGTCCTACAATAATATAGAAGTTACTGAGTCCTAGAATAATATACAAAGTCCTAGAATAAAATACAAGATACTGAGTCCTAGAATAAAATACAAAGTCCTAGAATAATATACAAGTTACTGAGTCCTAGAATAATATACAAAGTCCTAGAATAATATACGATTTACTGAGTTCTAGAATAATATGCAAAGTCCCAGAATAATATATGAGCTACTGAGTCCTAGACTAATATACTTGTTATTGAGTCTTAGAATAATATACAAAGTCCTGTAATAATATAAGAATTACTGTGTCCTAGAAAAAATGTACGATTTACTGAGTCCAGGAATAATATCCGAGTTACTTAGTCTTTGAATTAAATACAAAGTCCTAGAATAATGTACACGTTACTGAGTCCGAGTATAATATAGGAGTTGCTGACTCCTAGAATAATATACGAAGTCCTAGAAAAAAAAACTGTCTTAGAATTATATACAAGTTACTGAGTCCTAGAATAATATATGAAGTCCTAGAATAATATGCAATGTTCTAGAATAATATAGAAGTTACCGAGTCCTATAATAATATACGAAGTCCAAGAATAATATATGAGTTACTGAGTTTTAGAATAATATTCAATGTCCTACAATAATATAAGAGTTACTGAATCCTAGAATAATATACGAGTTACTGAGTCCTAGAATAATATACAAAGTCCCTGAATAATATAGGAGTTAAGGAGTCCTAGAACTGATTGACCCTTGGCTTGTTCCTTGACAACTCTACTGCCTAATCCCAACCTGCAACTACTCGTTACCGACCTTTTGGCTTGTTTACTGACCAAGCTGCTGTTTAATCCTTATCTGCTCATCCGCTACTGGAATCAAGCTTGCTCACACCCTGGTAGGGTAAACCTAAGTAATGCGACCTGGTACTAGCATGCAGCTAAATCCATCTCCACCATCAGGAGCTCTGGTGAACACCGGCTACTACTTAGAATCCGCACCTCAGGTGAGCCTGTGTCATCTGCCAGAGAGACTGCCTGTGCACCTATCCTGCTGTTCAGTGGTTTTCCTGCAACTGCTATATCAATTGATCTTCAAGCCCGACACCTGATCGTGACAGCTAGGGTAATATACAAAGTCGTAGAATAATATTGGAGTTACTGAGTCCTAGAATACTATATGAAGTCCTAGAAGAATATATAAGTTACAGAGTCCTAGAATGTTATATGAGTTACTGAGTCTTAGAATAATATACGAAGCCCTAGAATAATATACAAGTTACTGAATCCTAGAATAATATACAAGATACTGAGTCCCAGAATAAAATACAAAGTGATAGAATAATATAGAAGTTACTGAGTCCTAGACCAATATACAAAGTCCTATAATAATATACGAAGCCCTAGAATAATATACGAGTTACTGAATCTTAGAATAATGTAGACGTTACTGCGTCCTACAATAATATAGAAGTTACTGAGTCCTAGAATAATATACAAAGTCCTAGAATAATATACAAGATACTGAGTCCTAGAATAAAATACAAAGTCCTAGAATAATATACAAGTTACTGAGTCCTAGAATAATATACAAAGTCCTAGAATAATATACGATTTACTGAGTTCTAGAATAATATGCAAAGTCCCAGAATAATATATGAGCTACTGAGTCCTAGACTAATATACTTGTTATTGAGTCTTAGAATAATATACAAAGTCCTGTAATAATATAAGAATTACTGTGTCCTAGAAAAAATGTACGATTTACTGAGTCCAGGAATAATATCCGAGTTACTTAGTCTTTGAATTAAATACAAAGTCCTAGAATAATGTACACGTTACTGAGTCCGAGTATAATATAGGAGTTGCTGACTCCTAGAATAATATACGAAGTCCTAGAAAAAAAAACTGTCTTAGAATTATATACAAGTTACTGAGTCCTAGAATAATATATGAAGTCCTAGAATAATATGCAATGTTCTAGAATAATATAGAAGTTACCGAGTCCTATAATAATATACAAAGTCCAAGAATAATATATGAGTTACTGAGTTTTAGAATAATATTCAATGTCCTACAATAATATAAGAGTTACTGAATCCTAGAATAATATACGAGTTACTGAGTCCTAGAATAATATACAAAGTCCCTGAATAATATAGGAGTTAAGGAGTCCTAGAACTGATTGACCCTTGGCTTGTTCCTTGACAACTCTACTGCCTAATCCCAACCTGCAACTACTCGTTACCGACCTTTTGGCTTGTTTACTGACCAAGCTGCTGTTTAATCCTTATCTGCTCATCCGCTATTGGAATCAAGCTTGCTCACACCCTGGTAGGGTAAACCTAAGTAATGCGACCTGGTACTAGCATGCAGCTAAATCCATCTCCACCATCAGGAGCTCTGGTGAACACTGGCTACTACTTAGAATCCGCACCTCAGGTGAGCCTGTGTCATCTGCCAGAGAGACTGCCTGTGCACCTATCCTGCTGTTCAGTGGTTTTCCTGCAACTGCTATATCAATTGATCTTCAAGCCCGACACCTGATCGTGACAGCTAGGGTAATATACAAAGTCGTAGAATAATATTGGAGTTACTGAGTCCTAGAATACTATATGAAGTCCTAGAAGAATATATAAGTTACAGAGTCCTAGAATGTTATATGAGTTACTGAGTCTTAGAATAATATACGAAGCCCTAGAATAATATACAAGTTACTGAATCCTAGAATAATATACAAGATACTGAGTCCCAGAATAAAATACAAAGTGATAGAATAATATAGAAGTTACTGAGTCCTAGACCAATATACAAAGTCCTATAATAATATACGAAGCCCTAGAATAATATACGAGTTACTGAGTCTTAGAATAATGTAGACGTTACTGCGTCCTACAATAATATAGAAGTTACTGAGTCCTAGAATAATATACAAAAACCTAGAATAATATACAAGATACTGAGTCCTAGAATAAAATACAAAGTCCTAGAATAATATACAAGTTACTGAGTCCTAGAATAATATACAAAGTCCTAGAATAATATACGATTTACTGAGTTCTAGAATAATATGCAAAGTCCCAGAATAATATATGAGCTACTGAGTCCTAGACTAATATACTTGTTATTGAGTCTTAGAATAATATACAAAGTCCTGTAATAATATAAGAATTACTGTGTCCTAGAAAAAATGTACGATTTACTGAGTCCAGGAATAATATCCGAGTTACTTAGTCTTTGAATTAAATACAAAGTCCTAGAATAATGTACACGTTACTGAGTCCGAGTATAATATAGGAGTTGCTGACTCCTAGAATAATATACGAAGTCCTAGAAAAAAAAACTGTCTTAGAATTATATACAAGTTACTGAGTCCTAGAATAATATATGAAGTCCTAGAATAATATGCAATGTTCTAGAATAATATAGAAGTTACCGAGTCCTATAATAATATACGAAGTCCAAGAATAATATATGAGTTACTGAGTTTTAGAATAATATTCAATGTCCTACAATAATATAAGAGTTACTGAATCCTAGAATAATATACGAGTTACTGAGTCCTAGAATAATATACAAAGTCCCTGAATAATATAGGAGTTAAGGAGTCCTAGAACTGATTGACCCTTGGCTTGTTCCTTGACAACTCTACTGCCTAATCCCAACCTGCAACTACTCGTTACCGACCTTTTGGCTTGTTTACTGACCAAGCTGCTGTTTAATCCTTATCTGCTCATCCGCTACTGGAATCAAGCTTGCTCACACCCTGGTAGGGTAAACCTAAGTAATGCGACCTGGTACTAGCATGCAGCTAAATCCATCTCCACCATCAGGAGCTCTGGTGAACACCGGCTACTACTTAGAATCCGCACCTCAGGTGAGCCTGTGTCATCTGCCAGAGAGACTGCCTGTGCACCTATCCTGCTGTTCAGTGGTTTTCCTGCAACTGCTATATCAATTGATCTTCAAGCCCGACACCTGATCGTGACAGCTAGGGTAATATACAAAGTCGTAGAATAATATTGGAGTTACTGAGTCCTAGAATACTATATGAAGTCCTAGAAGAATATATAAGTTACAGAGTCCTAGAATGTTATATGAGTTACTGAGTCTTAGAATAATATACGAAGCCCTAGAATAATATACAAGTTACTGAATCCTAGAATAATATACAAGATACTGAGTCCCAGAATACAATACAAAGTGATAGAATAATATAGAAGTTACTGAGTCCTAGACCAATATACAAAGTCCTATAATAATATACGAAGCCCTAGAATATTATACGAGTTACTGAGTCTTAGAATAATGTAGACGTTACTGCGTCCTACAATAATATAGAAGTTACTGAGTCCTAGAATAATATACAAAGTCCTAGAATAATATACAAGATACTGAGTCCTAGAATAAAATACAAAGTCCTAGAATAATATACAAGTTACTGAGTCCTAGAATAATATACAAAGTCCTAGAATAATATACGATTTACTGAGTTCTAGAATAATATGCAAAGTCCCAGAATAATATATGAGCTACTGAGTCCTAGACTAATATACTTGTTATTGAGTCTTAGAATAATATACAAAGTCCTGTAATAATATAAGAATTACTGTGTCCTAGAAAAAATGTACGATTTACTGAGTCCAGGAATAATATCCGAGTTACTTAGTCTTTGAATTAAATACAAAGTCCTAGAATAATGTACACGTTACTGAGTCCGAGTATAATATAGGAGTTGCTGACTCCTAGAATAATATACGAAGTCCTAGAAAAAAAACTGTCTTAGAATTATATACAAGTTACTGAGTCCTAGAATAATATATGAAGTCCTAGAATAATATGCAATGTTCTAGAATAATATAGAAGTTACCGAGTCCTATAATAATATACGAAGTCCAAGAATAATATATGAGTTACTGAGTTTTAGAATAATATTCAATGTCCTACAATAATATAAGAGTTACTGAATCCTAGAATAATATACGAGTTACTGAGTCCTAGAATAATATACAAAGTCCCTGAATAATATAGGAGTTAAGGAGTCCTAGAACTGATTGACCCTTGGCTTGTTCCTTGACAACTCTACTGCCTAATCCCAACCTGCAACTACTCGTTACCGACCTTTTGGCTTGTTTACTGACCAAGCTGCTGTTTAATCCTTATCTGCTCATCCGCTATTGGAATCAAGCTTGCTCACACCCTGGTAGGGTAAACCTAAGTAATGCGACCTGGTACTAGCATGCAGCTAAATCCATCTCCACCATCAGGAGCTCTGGTGAACACCGGCTACTACTTAGAATCCGCACCTCAGGTGAGCCTGTGTCATCTGCCAGAGAGACTGCCTGTGCACCTATCCTGCTGTTCAGTGGTTTTCCTGCAACTGCTATATCAATTGATCTTCAAGCCCGACACCTGATCGTGACAGCTAGGGTAATATACAAAGTCGTAGAATAATATTGGAGTTACTGAGTCCTAGAATACTATATGAAGTCCTAGAAGAATATATAAGTTACAGAGTCCTAGAATGTTATATGAGTTACTGAGTCTTAGAATAATATACGAAGCCCTAGAATAATATACAAGTTACTGAATCCTAGAATAATATACAAGATACTGAGTCCCAGAATAAAATACAAAGTGATAGAATAATATAGAAGTTACTGAGTCCTAGACCAATATACAAAGTCCTATAATAATATACGAAGCCCTAGAATAATATACGAGTTACTGAGTCTTAGAATAATGTAGACGTTACTGCGTCCTACAATAATATAGAAGTTACTGAGTCCTAGAATAATATACAAAGTCCTAGAATAATATACAAGATACTGAGTCCTAGAATAAAATACAAAGTCCTAGAATAATATACAAGTTACTGAGTCCTAGAATAATATACAAAGTCCTAGAATAATATACGATTTACTGAGTTCTAGAATAATATGCAAAGTCCCAGAATAATATATGAGCTACTGAGTCCTAGACTAATATACTTGTTATTGAGTCTTAGAATAATATACAAAGTCCTGTAATAATATAAGAATTACTGTGTCCTAGAAAAAATGTACGATTTACTGAGTCCAGGAATAATATCCGAGTTACTTAGTCTTTGAATTAAATACAAAGTCCTAGAATAATGTACACGTTACTGAGTCCGAGTATAATATAGGAGTTGCTGACTCCTAGAATAATATACGAAGTCCTAGAAAAAAAAACTGTCTTAGAATTATATACAAGTTACTGAGTCCTAGAATAATATATGAAGTCCTAGAATAATATGCAATGTTCTAGAATAATATAGAAGTTACCGAGTCCTATAATAATATACGAAGTCCAAGAATAATATATGAGTTACTGAGTTTTAGAATAATATTCAATGTCCTACAATAATATAAGAGTTACTGAATCCTAGAATAATATACGAGTTACTGAGTCCTAGAATAATATACAAAGTCCCTGAATAATATAGGAGTTAAGGAGTCCTAGAACTGATTGACCCTTGGCTTGTTCCTTGACAACTCTACTGCCTAATCCCAACCTGCAACTACTCGTTACCGACCTTTTGGCTTGTTTACTGACCAAGCTGCTGTTTAATCCTTATCTGCTCATCCGCTACTGGAATCAAGCTTGCTCACACCCTGGTAGGGTAAACCTAAGTAATGCGACCTGGTACTAGCATGCAGCTAAATCCATCTCCACCATCAGGAGCTCTGGTGAACACCGGCTACTACTTAGAATCCGCACCTCAGGTGAGCCTGTGTCATCTGCCAGAGAGACTGCCTGTGCACCTATCCTGCTGTTCAGTGGTTTTCCTGCAACTGCTATATCAATTGATCTTCAAGCCCGACACCTGATCGTGACAGCTAGGGTAATATACAAAGTCGTAGAATAATATTGGAGTTACTGAGTCCTAGAATACTATATGAAGTCCTAGAAGAATATATAAGTTACAGAGTCCTAGAATGTTATATGAGTTACTGAGTCTTAGAATAATATACGAAGCCCTAGAATAATATACAAGTTACTGAATCCTAGAATAATATACAAGATACTGAGTCCCAGAATAAAATACAAAGTGATAGAATAATATAGAAGTTACTGAGTCCTAGACCAATATACAAAGTCCTATAATAATATACGAAGCCCTAGAATAATATACGAGTTACTGAGTCTTAGAATAATGTAGACGTTACTGCGTCCTACAATAATATAGAAGTTACTGAGTCCTAGAATAATATACAAAGTCCTAGAATAATATACAAGATACTGAGTCCTAGTATAAAATACAAAGTCCTAGAATAATATACAAGTTACTGAGTCCTAGAATAATATACAAAGTCCTAGAATAAGATACGATTTACTGAGTTCTAGAATAATATGCAAAGTCCCAGAATAATATATGAGCTACTGAGTCCTAGACTAATATACTTGTTATTGAGTCTTAGAATAATATACAAAGTCCTGTAATAATATAAGAATTACTGTGTCCTAGAAAAAATGTACGATTTACTGAGTCCAGGAATAATATCCGAGTTACTTAGTCTTTGAATTAAATACAAAGTCCTAGAATAATGTACACGTTACTGAGTCCGAGTATAATATAGGAGTTGCTGACTCCTAGAATAATATACGAAGTCCTAGAAAAAAAAACTGTCTTAGAATTATATACAAGTTACTGAGTCCTAGAATAATATATGAAGTCCTAGAATAATATGCAATGTTCTAGAATAATATAGAAGTTACCGAGTCCTATAATAATATACGAAGTCCAAGAATAATATATGAGTTACTGAGTTTTAGAATAATATTCAATGTCCTACAATAATATAAGAGTTACTGAATCCTAGAATAATATACGAGTTACTGAGTCCTAGAATAATATACAAAGTCCCTGAATAATATAGGAGTTAAGGAGTCCTAGAACTGATTGACCCTTGGCTTGTTCCTTGACAACTCTACTGCCTAATCCCAACCTGCAACTACTCGTTACCGACCTTTTGGCTTGTTTACTGACCAAGCTGCTGTTTAATCCTTATCTGCTCATCCGCTACTGGAATCAAGCTTGCTCACACCCTGGTAGGGTAAACCTAAGTAATGCGACCTGGTACTAGCATGCAGCTAAATCCATCTCCACCATCAGGAGCTCTGGTGAACACCGGCTACTACTTAGAATCCGCACCTCAGGTGAGCCTGTGTCATCTGCCAGAGAGACTGCCTGTGCACCTATCCTGCTGTTCAGTGGTTTTCCTGCAACTGCTATATCAATTGATCTTCAAGCCCGACACCTGATCGTGACAGCTAGGGTAATATACAAAGTCGTAGAATAATATTGGAGTTACTGAGTCCTAGAATACTATATGAAGTCCTAGAAGAATATATAAGTTACAGAGTCCTAGAATGTTATATGAGTTACTGAGTCTTAGAATAATATACGAAGCCCTAGAATAATATACAAGTTACTGAATCCTAGAATAATATACAAGATACTGAGTCCCAGAATAAAATACAAAGTGATAGAATAATATAGAAGTTACTGAGTCCTAGACCAATATACAAAGTCCTATAATAATATACGAAGCCCTAGAATAATATACGAGTTACTGAGTCTTAGAATAATGTAGACGTTACTGCGTCCTACAATAATATAGAAGTTACTGAGTCCTAGAATAATATACAAAGTCCTAGAATAATATACAAGATACTGAGTCCTAGTATAAAATACAAAGTCCTAGAATAATATACAAGTTACTGAGTCCTAGAATAATATACAAAGTCCTAGAATAAGATACGATTTACTGAGTTCTAGAATAATATGCAAAGTCCCAGAATAATATATGAGCTACTGAGTCCTAGACTAATATACTTGTTATTGAGTCTTAGAATAATATACAAAGTCCTGTAATAATATAAGAATTACTGTGTCCTAGAAAAAATGTACGATTTACTGAGTCCAGGAATAATATCCGAGTTACTTAGTCTTTGAATTAAATACAAAGTCCTAGAATAATGTACATGTTACTGAGTCCGAGTATAATATAGGAGTTGCTGACTCCTAGAATAATATACGAAGTCCTAGAAAAAAAAACTGTCTTAGAATTATATACAAGTTACTGAGTCCTAGAATAATATATGAAGTCCTAGAATAATATGCAATGTTCTAGAATAATATAGAAGTTACCGAGTCCTATAATAATATACGAAGTCCAAGAATAATATATGAGTTACTGAGTTTTAGAATAATATTCAATGTCCTACAATAATATAAGAGTTACTGAATCCTAGAATAATATACGAGTTACTGAGTCCTAGAATAATATACAAAGTCCCTGAATAATATAGGAGTTAAGGAGTCCTAGAACTGATTGACCCTTGGCTTGTTCCTTGACAACTCTACTGCCTAATCCCAACCTGCAACTACTCGTTACCGACCTTTTGGCTTGTTTACTGACCAAGCTGCTGTTTAATCCTTATCTGCTCATCCGCTACTGGAATCAAGCTTGCTCACACCCTGGTAGGGTAAACCTAAGTAATGCGACCTGGTACTAGCATGCAGCTAAATCCATCTCCACCATCAGGAGCTCTGGTGAACACCGGCTACTACTTAGAATCCGCACCTCAGGTGAGCCTGTGTCATCTGCCAGAGAGACTGCCTGTGCACCTATCCTGCTGTTCAGTGGTTTTCCTGCAACTGCTATATCAATTGATCTTCAAGCCCGACACCTGATCGTGACAGCTAGGGTAATATACAAAGTCGTAGAATAATATTGGAGTTACTGAGTCCTAGAATACTATATGAAGTCCTAGAAGAATATATAAGTTACAGAGTCCTAGAATGTTATATGAGTTACTGAGTCTTAGAATAATATACGAAGCCCTAGAATAATATACAAGTTACTGAATCCTAGAATAATATACAAGATACTGAGTCCCAGAATAAAATACAAAGTGATAGAATAATATAGAAGTTACTGAGTCCTAGACCAATATACAAAGTCCTATAATAATATACGAAGCCCTAGAATAATATACGAGTTACTGAGTCTTAGAATAATGTAGACGTTACTGCGTCCTACAATAATATAGAAGTTACTGAGTCCTAGAATAATATACAAAGTCCTAGAATAATATACAAGATACTGAGTCCTAGAATAAAATACAAAGTCCTAGAATAATATACAAGTTACTGAGTCCTAGAATAATATACAAAGTCCTAGAATAATATACGATTTACTGAGTTCTAGAATAATATGCAAAGTCCCAGAATAATATATGAGCTACTGAGTCCTAGACTAATATACTTGTTATTGAGTCTTAGAATAATATACAAAGTCCTGTAATAATATAAGAATTCTGTGTCCTAGAAAAAATGTACGATTTACTGAGTCCAGGAATAATATCCGAGTTACTTAGTCTTTGAATTAAATACAAAGTCCTAGAATAATGTACACGTTACTGAGTCCGAGTATAATATAGGAGTTGCTGACTCCTAGAATAATATACGAAGTCCTAGAAAAAAAAACTGTCTTAGAATTATATACAAGTTACTGAGTCCTAGAATAATATATGAAGTCCTAGAATAATATGCAATGTTCTAGAATAATATAGAAGTTACCGAGTCCTATAATAATATACGAAGTCCAAGAATAATATATGAGTTACTGAGTTTTAGAATAATATTCAATGTCCTACAATAATATAAGAGTTACTGAATCCTAGAATAATATACGAGTTACTGAGTCCTAGAATAATATACAAAGTCCCTGAATAATATAGGAGTTAAGGAGTCCTAGAACTGATTGACCCTTGGCTTGTTCCTTGACAACTCTACTGCCTAATCCCAACCTGCAACTACTCGTTACCGACCTTTTGGCTTGTTTACTGACCAAGCTGCTGTTTAATCCTTATCTGCTCATCCGCTACTGGAATCAAGCTTGCTCACACCCTGGTAGGGTAAACCTAAGTAATGCGACCTGGTACTAGCATGCAGCTAAATCCATCTCCACCATCAGGAGCTCTGGTGAACACCGGCTACTACTTAGAATCCGCACCTCAGGTGAGCCTGTGCCATATGCCAGAGAGACTGCCTGTGCACCTATCCTGCTCTTCAGTGGTTTTCCTGCAACTGCTATATCAACTGATCTTCAATCCCGACACCTGATCGTGACATTTAGGGTAATATACAAAGTCGTAGAATAATATTGGAGTTACTGAGTCCTAGAATACTATATGAAGTCCTAGAAGAATATATAAGTTACAGAGTCCTAGAATGTTATATGAGTTACTGAGTCTTAGAATAATATACGAAGCCCTAGAATAATATACAAGTTACTGAATCCTAGAATAATATACAAGATACTGAGTCCCAGAATAAAATACAAAGTGATAGAATAATATAGAAGTTACTGAGTCCTAGACCAATATACAAAGTCCTATAATAATATACGAAGCCCTAGAATAATATACGAGTTACTGAGTCTTAGAATAATGTAGACGTTACTGCGTCCTACAATAATATAGAAGTTACTGAGTCCTAGAATAATATACAAAGTCCTAGAATAATATACAAGATACTGAGTCCTAGTATAAAATACAAAGTCCTAGAATAATATACAAGTTACTGAGTCCTAGAATAATATACAAAGTCCTAGAATAATATACGATTTACTGAGTTCTAGAATAATATGCAAAGTCCCAGAATAATATATGAGCTACTGAGTCCTAGACTAATATACTTGTTATTGAGTCTTAGAATAATATACAAAGTCCTGTAATAATATAAGAATTACTGTGTCCTAGAAAAAATGTACGATTTACTGAGTCCAGGAATAATATCCGAGTTACTTAGTCTTTGAATTAAATACAAAGTCCTAGAATAATGTACAC
Organism: Lithobates pipiens; assembly: GCF_037356315.1. NCBI lineage: Eukaryota > Metazoa > Chordata > Amphibia > Anura > Ranidae > Lithobates > Lithobates pipiens. The sequence continues at coordinate 1,368,413 of NW_027507895.1, read as the reverse complement.
GTTACTGAGTCCGAGTATAATATAGGAGTTGCTGACTCCTAGAATAATATACGAAGTCCTAGAAAAAAAAACTGTCTTAGAATTATATACAAGTTACTGAGTCCTAGAATAATATATGAAGTCCTAGAATAATATGCAATGTTCTAGAATAATATAGAAGTTACCGAGTCCTATAATAATATATGAAGTCCAAGAATAATATATGAGTTACTGAGTTTTAGAATAATATTCAATGTCCTACAATAATATAAGAGTTACTGAATCCTAGAATAATATACGAGTTACTGAGTCCTAGAATAATATACAAAGTCCCTGAATAATATAGGAGTTAAGGAGTCCTAGAACTGATTGACCCTTGGCTTGTTCCTTGACAACTCTACTGCCTAATCCCAACCTGCAACTACTCGTTACCGACCTTTTGGCTTGTTTACTGACCAAGCTGCTGTTTAATCCTTATCTGCTCATCCGCTACTGGAATCAAGCTTGCTCACACCCTGGTAGGGTAAACCTAAGTAATGCGACCTGGTACTAGCATGCAGCTAAATCCATCTCCACCATCAGGAGCTCTGGTGAACACCGGCTACTACTTAGAATCCGCACCTCAGGTGAGCCTGTGTCATCTGCCAGAGAGACTGCCTGTGCACCTATCCTGCTGTTCAGTGGTTTTCCTGCAACTGCTATATCAATTGATCTTCAAGCCCGACACCTGATCGTGACAGCTAGGGTAATATACAAAGTCGTAGAATAATATTGGAGTTACTGAGTCCTAGAATACTATATGAAGTCCTAGAAGAATATATAAGTTACAGAGTCCTAGAATGTTATATGAGTTATTGAGTCTTAGAATAATATACGAAGCCCTAGAATAATATACAAGTTACTGAATCCTAGAATAATATACAAGATACTGAGTCCCAGAATAAAATACAAAGTGATAGAATAATATAGAAGTTACTGAGTCCTAGACCAATATACAAAGTCCTATAATAATATACGAAGCCCTAGAATAATATACGAGTTACTGAGTCTTAGAATAATGTAGACGTTACTGCGTCCTACAATAATATAGAAGTTACTGAGTCCTAGAATAATATACAAAGTCCTAGAATAATATACAAGATACTGAGTCCTAGAATAAAATACAAAGTCCTAGAATAATATACAAGTTACTGAGTCCTAGAATAATATACAAAGTCCTAGAATAATATACGATTTACTGAGTTCTAGAATAATATGCAAAGTCCCAGAATAATATATGAGCTACTGAGTCCTAGACTAATATACTTGTTATTGAGTCTTAGAATAATATACAAAGTCCTGTAATAATATAAGAATTACTGTGTCCTAGAAAAAATGTACGATTTACTGAGTCCAGGAATAATATCCGAGTTACTTAGTCTTTGAATTAAATACAAAGTCCTAGAATAATGTACACGTTACTGAGTCCGAGTATAATATAGGAGTTGCTGACTCCTAGAATAATATACGAAGTCCTAGAAAAAAAAACTGTCTTAGAATTATATACAAGTTACTGAGTCCTAGAATAATATATGAAGTCCTAGAATAATATGCAATGTTCTAGAATAATATAGAAGTTACCGAGTCCTATAATAATATACGAAGTCCAAGAATAATATATGAGTTACTGAGTTTTAGAATAATATTCAATGTCCTACAATAATATAAGAGTTACTGAATCCTAGAATAATATACGAGTTACTGAGTCCTAGAATAATATACAAAGTCCCTGAATAATATAGGAGTTAAGGAGTCCTAGAACTGATTGACCCTTGGCTTGTTCCTTGACAACTCTACTGCCTAATCCCAACCTGCAACTACTCGTTACCGACCTTTTGGCTTGTTTACTGACCAAGCTGCTGTTTAATCCTTATCTGCTCATCCGCTACTGGAATCAAGCTTGCTCACACCCTGGTAGGGTAAACCTAAGTAATGCGACCTGGTACTAGCATGCAGCTAAATCCATCTCCACCATCAGGAGCTCTGGTGAACACCGGCTACTACTTAGAATCCGCACCTCAGGTGAGCCTGTGTCATCTGCCAGAGAGACTGCCTGTGCACCTATCCTGCTGTTCAGTGGTTTTCCTGCAACTGCTATATCAATTGATCTTCAAGCCCGACACCTGATCGTGACAGCTAGGGTAATATACAAAGTCGTAGAATAATATTGGAGTTACTGAGTCCTAGAATACTATATGAAGTCCTAGAAGAATATATAAGTTACAGAGTCCTAGAATGTTATATGAGTTACTGAGTCTTAGAATAATATACGAAGCCCTAGAATAATATACAAGTTACTGAATCCTAGAATAATATACAAGATACTGAGTCCCAGAATAAAATACAAAGTGATAGAATAATATAGAAGTTACTGAGTCCTAGACCAATATACAAAGTCCTATAATAATATACGAAGCCCTAGAATAATATACGAGTTACTGAGTCTTAGAATAATGTAGACGTTACTGCGTCCTACAATAATATAGAAGTTACTGAGTCCTAGAATAATATACAAAGTCCTAGAATAATATACAAGATACTGAGTGCTAGAATAAAATACAAAGTCCTAGAATAATATACAAGTTACTGAGTCCTAGAATAATATACAAAGTCCTAGAATAATATACGATTTACTGAGTTCTAGAATAATATGCAAAGTCCCAGAATAATATATGAGCTACTGAGTCCTAGACTAATATACTTGTTATTGAGTCTTAGAATAATATACAAAGTCCTGTAATAATATAAGAATTACTGTGTCCTAGAAAAAATGTACGATTTACTGAGTCCAGGAATAATATCCGAGTTACTTAGTCTTTGAATTAAATACAAAGTCCTAGAATAATGTACACGTTACTGAGTCCGAGTATAATATAGGAGTTGCTGACTCCTAGAATAATATACGAAGTCCTAGAAAAAAAAACTGTCTTAGAATTATATACAAGTTACTGAGTCCTAGAATAATATATGAAGTCCTAGAATAATATGCAATGTTCTAGAATAATATAGAAGTTACCGAGTCCTATAATAATATACGAAGTCCAAGAATAATATATGAGTTACTGAGTTTTAGAATAATATTCAATGTCCTACAATAATATAAGAGTTACTGAATCCTAGAATAATATACGAGTTACTGAGTCCTAGAATAATATACAAAGTCCCTGAATAATATAGGAGTTAAGGAGTCCTAGAACTGATTGACCCTTGGCTTGTTCCTTGACAACTCTACTGCCTAATCCCAACCTGCAACTACTCGTTACCGACCTTTTGGCTTGTTTACTGACCAAGCTGCTGTTTAATCCTTATCTGCTCATCCGCTACTGGAATCAAGCTTGCTCACACCCTGGTAGGGTAAACCTAAGTAATGCGACCTGGTACTAGCATGCAGCTAAATCCATCTCCACCATCAGGAGCTCTGGTGAACACCGGCTACTACTTAGAATCCGCACCTCAGGTGAGCCTGTGTCATCTGCCAGAGAGACTGCCTGTGCACCTATCCTGCTGTTCAGTGGTTTTCCTGCAACTGCTATATCAATTGATCTTCAAGCCCGACACCTGATCGTGACAGCTAGGGTAATATACAAAGTCGTAGAATAATATTGGAGTTACTGAGTCCTAGAATACTATATGAAGTCCTAGAAGAATATATAAGTTACAGAGTCCTAGAATGTTATATGAGTTACTGAGTCTTAGAATAATATACGAAGCCCTAGAATAATATACAAGTTACTGAATCCTAGAATAATATACAAGATACTGAGTCCCAGAATAAAATACAAAGTGATAGAATAATATAGAAGTTACTGAGTCCTAGACCAATATACAAAGTCCTATAATAATATACGAAGCCCTAGAATAATATACGAGTTACTGAGTCTTAGAATAATGTAGACGTTACTGCGTCCTACAATAATATAGAAGTTACTGAGTCCTAGAATAATATACAAAGTCCTAGAATAATATACAAGATACTGAGTCCTAGTATAAAATACAAAGTCCTAGAATAATATACAAGTTACTGAGTCCTAGAATAATATACAAAGTCCTAGAATAATATACGATTTACTGAGTTCTAGAATAATATGCAAAGTCCCAGAATAATATATGAGCTACTGAGTCCTAGACTAATATACTTGTTATTGAGTCTTAGAATAATATACAAAGTCCTGTAATAATATAAGAATTACTGTGTCCTAGAAAAAATGTACGATTTACTGAGTCCAGGAATAATATCCGAGTTACTTAGTCTTTGAATTAAATACAAAGTCCTAGAATAATGTACACGTTACTGAGTCCGAGTATAATATAGGAGTTGCTGACTCCTAGAATAATATACGAAGTCCTAGAAAAAAAAACTGTCTTAGAATTATATACAAGTTACTGAGTCCTATAATAATATATGAAGTCCTAGAATAATATGCAATGTTCTAGAATAATATAGAAGTTACCGAGTCCTATAATAATATACGAAGTCCAAGAATAATATATGAGTTACTGAGTTTTAGAATAATATTCAATGTCCTACAATAATATAAGAGTTACTGAATCCTAGAATAATATACGAGTTACTGAGTCCTAGAATAATATACAAAGTCCCTGAATAATATAGGAGTTAAGGAGTCCTAGAACTGATTGACCCTTGGCTTGTTCCTTGACAACTCTACTGCCTAATCCCAACCTGCAACTACTCGTTACCGACCTTTTGGCTTGTTTACTGACCAAGCTGCTGTTTAATCCTTATCTGCTCATCCGCTACTGGAATCAAGCTTGCTCACACCCTGGTAGGGTAAACCTAAGTAATGCGACCTGGTACTAGCATGCAGCTAAATCCATCTCCACCATCAGGAGCTCTGGTGAACACCGGCTACTACTTAGAATCCGCACCTCAGGTGAGCCTGTGCCATATGCCAGAGAGACTGCCTGTGCACCTATCTTGCTCTTCAGTGGTTTTCCTGCAACTGCTATATCAACTGATCTTCAATCCCGACACCTGATCGTGACATTTAGGGTAATATACAAAGTCGTAGAATAATATTGGAGTTACTGAGTCCTAGAATACTATATGAAGTCCTAGAAGAATATATAAGTTACAGAGTCCTAGAATGTTATATGAGTTACTGAGTCTTAGAATAATATACGAAGCCCTAGAATAATATACAAGTTACTGAATCCTAGAATAATATACAAGATACTGAGTCCCAGAATAAAATACAAAGTGATAGAATAATATAGAAGTTACTGAGTCCTAGACCAATATACAAAGTCCTATAATAATATACGAAGCCCTAGAATAATATACGAGTTACTGAGTCTTAGAATAATGTAGACGTTACTGCGTCCTACAATAATATAGAAGTTACTGAGTCCTAGAATAATATACAAAGTCCTAGAATAATATACAAGATACTGAGTCCTAGAATAAAATACAAAGTCCTAGAATAATATACAAGTTACTGAGTCCTAGAATAATATACAAAGTCCTAGAATAATATACGATTTACTGAGTTCTAGAATAATATGCAAAGTCCCAGAATAATATATGAGCTACTGAGTCCTAGACTAATATACTTGTTATTGAGTCTTAGAATAATATACAAAGTCCTGTAATAATATAAGAATTACTGTGTCCTAGAAAAAATGTACGATTTACTGAGTCCAGGAATAATATCCGAGTTACTTAGTCTTTGAATTAAATACAAAGTCCTAGAATAATGTACACGTTACTGAGTCCGAGTATAATATAGGAGTTGCTGACTCCTAGAATAATATACGAAGTCCTAGAAAAAAAAACTGTCTTAGAATTATATACAAGTTACTGAGTCCTAGAATAATATATGAAGTCCTAGAATAATATGCAATGTTCTAGAATAATATAGAAGTTACCGAGTCCTATAATAATATACGAAGTCCAAGAATAATATATGAGTTACTGAGTTTTAGAATAATATTCAATGTCCTACAATAATATAAGAGTTACTGAATCCTAGAATAATATACGAGTTACTGAGTCCTAGAATAATATACAAAGTCCCTGAATAATATAGGAGTTAAGGAGTCCTAGAACTGATTGACCCTTGGCTTGTTCCTTGACAACTCTACTGCCTAATCCCAACCTGCAACTACTCGTTACCGACCTTTTGGCTTGTTTACTGACCAAGCTGCTGTTTAATCCTTATCTGCTCATCCGCTACTGGAATCAAGCTTGCTCACACCCTGGTAGGGTAAACCTAAGTAATGCGACCTGGTACTAGCATGCAGCTAAATCCATCTCCACCATCAGGAGCTCTGGTGAACACCGGCTACTACTTAGAATCCGCACCTCAGGTGAGCCTGTGTCATCTGCCAGAGAGACTGCCTGTGCACCTATCCTGCTGTTCAGTGGTTTTCCTGCAACTGCTATATCAATTGATCTTCAAGCCCGACACCTGATCGTGACAGCTAGGGTAATATACAAAGTCGTAGAATAATATTGGAGTTACTGAGTCCTAGAATACTATATGAAGTCCTAGAAGAATATATAAGTCACAGAGTCCTAGAATGTTATATGAGTTACTGAGTCTTAGAATAATATACGAAGCCCTAGAATAATATACAAGTTACTGAATCCTAGAATAATATACAAGATACTGAGTCCCAGAATAAAATACAAAGTGATAGAATAATATAGAAGTTACTGAGTCCTAGACCAATATACAAAGTCCTATAATAATATACGAAGCCCTAGAATAATATACGAGTTACTGAGTCTTAGAATAATGTAGACGTTACTGCGTCCTACAAAAATATAGAAGTTACTGAGTCCTAGAATAATATACAAAGTCCTAGAATAATATACAAGATTCTGAGTCCTAGAATAAAATACAAAGTCCTAGAATAATATACAAGATACTGAGTCCTAGAATAAAATACAAAGTCCTAGAATAATATACGATTTACTGAGTTCTAGAATAATATGCAAAGTCCCAGAATAATATATGAGTTACTGAGTCCTAGACTAATATACTTGTTATTGAGTCTTAGAATAATATACAAAGTCCTGTAATAATATAAGAATTACTGTGTCCTAGAAAAAATGTACGATTTACTGAGTCCAGGAATAATATCCGAGTTACTTAGTCTTTGAATTAAATACAAAGTCCTAGAATAATGTACACGTTACTGAGTCCGAGTATAATATAGGAGTTGCTGACTCCTAGAATAATATACGAAGTCCTAGAAAAAAAAACTGTCTTAGAATTATATACAAGTTACTGAGTCCTAGAATAATATATGAAGTCCTAGAATAATATGCAATGTTCTAGAATAATATAGAAGTTACCGAGTCCTATAATAATATACGAAGTCCAAGAATAATATATGAGTTACTGAGTTTTAGAATAATATTCAATGTCCTACAATAATATAAGAGTTACTGAATCCTAGAATAATATACGAGTTACTGAGTCCTAGAATAATATACAAAGTCCCTGAATAATATAGGAGTTAAGGAGTCCTAGAACTGATTGACCCTTGGCTTGTTCCTTGACAACTCTACTGCCTAATCCCAACCTGCAACTACTCGTTACCGACCTTTTGGCTTGTTTACTGACCAAGCTGCTGTTTAATCCTTATCTGCTCATCCGCTACTGGAATCAAGCTTGCTCACACCCTGGTAGGGTAAACCTAAGTAATGCGACCTGGTACTAGCATGCAGCTAAATCCATCTCCACCATCAGGAGCTCTGGTGAACACCGGCTACTACTTAGAATCCGCACCTCAGGTGAGCCTGTGTCATCTGCCAGAGAGACTGCCTGTGCACCTATCCTGCTGTTCAGTGGTTTTCCTGCAACTGCTATATCAATTGATCTTCAAGCCCGACACCTGATCGTGACAGCTAGGGTAATATACAAAGTCGTAGAATAATATTGGAGTTACTGAGTCCTAGAATACTATATGAAGTCCTAGAAGAATATATAAGTCACAGAGTCCTAGAATGTTATATGAGTTACTGAGTCTTAGAATAATATACGAAGCCCTAGAATAATATACAAGTTACTGAATCCTAGAATAATATACAAGATACTGAGTCCCAGAATAAAATACAAAGTGATAGAATAATATAGAAGTTACTGAGTCCTAGACCAATATACAAAGTCCTATAATAATATACGAAGCCCTAGAATAATATACGAGTTACTGAGTCTTAGAATAATGTAGACGTTACTGCGTCCTACAAAAATATAGAAGTTACTGAGTCCTAGAATAATATACAAAGTCCTAGAATAATATACAAGATTCTGAGTCCTAGAATAAAATACAAAGTCCTAGAATAATATACAAGATACTGAGTCCTAGAATAAAATACAAAGTCCTAGAATAATATACGATTTACTGAGTTCTAGAATAATATGCAAAGTCCCAGAATAATATATGAGTTACTGAGTCCTAGACTAATATACTTGTTATTGAGTCTTAGAATAATATACAAAGTCCTGTAATAATATAAGAATTACTGTGTCCTAGAAAAAATGTACGATTTACTGAGTCCAGGAATAATATCCGAGTTACTTAGTCTTTGAATTAAATACAAAGTCCTAGAATAATGTACACGTTACTGAGTCCGAGTATAATATAGGAGTTGCTGACTCCTAGAATAATATACGAAGTCCTAGAAAAAAAAACTGTCTTAGAATTATATACAAGTTACTGAGTCCTAGAATAATATATGAAGTCCTAGAATAATATGCAATGTTCTAGAATAATATAGAAGTTACCGAGTCCTATAATAATATACGAAGTCCAAGAATAATATATGAGTTACTGAGTTTTAGAATAATATTCAATGTCCTACAATAATATAAGAGTTACTGAATCCTAGAATAATATACGAGTTACTGAGTCCTAGAATAATATACAAAGTCCCTGAATAATATAGGAGTTAAGGAGTCCTAGAACTGATTGACCCTTGGCTTGTTCCTTGACAACTCTACTGCCTAATCCCAACCTGCAACTACTCGTTACCGACCTTTTGGCTTGTTTACTGACCAAGCTGCTGTTTAATCCTTATCTGCTCATCCGCTACTGGAATCAAGCTTGCTCACACCCTGGTAGGGTAAACCTAAGTAATGCGACCTGGTACTAGCATGCAGCTAAATCCATCTCCACCATCAGGAGCTCTGGTGAACACCGGCTACTACTTAGAATCCGCACCTCAGGTGAGCCTGTGTCATCTGCCAGAGAGACTGCCTGTGCACCTATCCTGCTGTTCAGTGGTTTTCCTGCAACTGCTATATCAATTGATCTTCAAGCCCGACACCTGATCGTGACAGCTAGGGTAATATACAAAGTCGTAGAATAATATTGGAGTTACTGAGTCCTAGAATACTATATGAAGTCCTAGAAGAATATATAAGTCACAGAGTCCTAGAATGTTATATGAGTTACTGAGTCTTAGAATAATATACGAAGCCCTAGAATAATATACAAGTTACTGAATCCTAGAATAATATACAAGATACTGAGTCCCAGAATAAAATACAAAGTGATAGAATAATATAGAAGTTACTGAGTCCTAGACCAATATACAAAGTCCTATAATAATATACGAAGCCCTAGAATAATATACGAGTTACTGAGTCTTAGAATAATGTAGACGTTACTGCGTCCTACAAAAATATAGAAGTTACTGAGTCCTAGAATAATATACAAAGTCCTAGAATAATATACAAGATTCTGAGTCCTAGAATAAAATACAAAGTCCTAGAATAATATACAAGATACTGAGTCCTAGAATAAAATACAAAGTCCTAGAATAATATACGATTTACTGAGTTCTAGAATAATATGCAAAGTCCCAGAATAATATATGAGTTACTGAGTCCTAGACTAATATACTTGTTATTGAGTCTTAGAATAATATACAAAGTCCTGTAATAATATAAGAATTACTGTGTCCTAGAAAAAATGTACGATTTACTGAGTCCAGGAATAATATCCGAGTTACTTAGTCTTTGAATTAAATACAAAGTCCTAGAATAATGTACACGTTACTGAGTCCGAGTATAATATAGGAGTTGCTGACTCCTAGAATAATATACGAAGTCCTAGAAAAAAAAACTGTCTTAGAATTATATACAAGTTACTGAGTCCTAGAATAATATATGAAGTCCTAGAATAATATGCAATGTTCTAGAATAATATAGAAGTTACCGAGTCCTATAATAATATACGAAGTCCAAGAATAATATATGAGTTACTGAGTTTTAGAATAATATTCAATGTCCTACAATAATATAAGAGTTACTGAATCCTAGAATAATATACGAGTTACTGAGTCCTAGAATAATATACAAAGTCCCTGAATAATATAGGAGTTAAGGAGTCCTAGAACTGATTGACCCTTGGCTTCTTCCTTGACAAATCTACTGCCTAATCCCAACCTGCAACTACTCGTTACCGACCTTTTGGCTTGTTTACTGACCAAGCTGCTGTTTAATCCTTATCTGCTCATCCGCTACTGGAATCAAGCTTGCTCACACCCTGGTAGGGTAAACCTAAGTAATGCGACCTGGTACTAGCATGCAGCTAAATCCATCTCCACCATCAGGAGCTCTGGTGAACACCGGCTACTACTTAGAATCCGCACCTCAGGTGAGCCTGTGTCATCTGCCATAGAGACTGCCTGTGTACCTATCCTGCTGTTCAGTGGTTTTCCTGCAACTGCTATATCAATTGATCTTCAAGCCCGACACCTGATCGTGACAGCTAGGGTAATATACAAAGTCGTAGAATAATATTGGAGTTACTGAGTCCTTGAATACTATATGAAGTCCTAGAAGAATATATAAGTCACAGAGTCCTAGAATGTTATATGAGTTACTGAGTCTTAGAATAATATACGAAGCCCTAGAATAATATACAAGTTACTGAATCCTAGAATAATATACAAGATACTGAGTCCCAGAATAAAATACAAAGTGATAGAATAATATAGAAGTTACTGAGTCCTAGACCAATATACAAAGTCCTATAATAATATACGAAGCCCTAGAATAATATACGAGTTACTGAGTCTTAGAATAATGTAGACGTTACTGCGTCCTACAAAAATATAGAAGTTACTGAGTCCTAGAATAATATACAAAGTCCTAGAATAATATACAAGATAATGAGTCCTAGAATAAAATACAAAGTCCTAGAATAATATACAAGATACTGAGTCCTAGAATAAAATACAAAGTCCTAGAATAATATACGATTTACTGAGTTCTAGAATAATATGCAAAGTCCCAGAATAATATATGAGTTACTGAGTCCTAGACTAATATACTTGTTATTGAGTCTTAGAATAATATACAAAGTCCTGTAATAATATAAGAATTACTGTGTCCTAGAAAAAATGTACGATTTACTGAGTCCAGGAATAATATCCGAGTTACTTAGTCTTTGAATTAAATACAAAGTCCTAGAATAATGTACACGTTACTGAGTCCGAGTATAATATAGGAGTTGCTGACTCCTAGAATAATATACGAAGTCCTAGAAAAAAAAACTGTCTTAGAATTATATACAAGTTACTGAGTCCTAGAATAATATATGAAGTCCTAGAATAATATGCAATGTTCTAGAATAATATAGAAGTTACCGAGTCCTATAATAATATACGAAGTCCAAGAATAATATATGAGTTACTGAGTTTTAGAATAATATTCAATGTCCTACAATAATATAAGAGTTACTGAATCCTAGAATAATATACGAGTTACTGAGTCCTAGAATAATATACAAAGTCCCTGAATAATATAGGAGTTAAGGAGTCCTAGAACTGATTGACCCTTGGCTTCTTCCTTGACAACTCTACTGCCTAATCCCAACCTGCAACTACTCGTTACCGACCTTTTGGCTTGTTTACTGACCAAGCTGCTGTTTAATCCTTATCTGCTCATCCGCTACTGGAATCAAGCTTGCTCACACCCTGGTAGGGTAAACCTAAGTAATGCGACCTGGTACTAGCATGCAGCTAAATCCATCTCCACCATCAGGAGCTCTGGTGAACACCGGCTACTACTTAGAATCCGCACCTCAGGTGAGCCTGTGTCATCTGCCAGAGAGACTGCCTGTGCACCTATCCTGCTGTTCAGTGGTTTTCCTGCAACTGCTATATCAATTGATCTTCAAGCCCGACACCTGATCGTGACAGCTAGGGTAATATACAAAGTCGTAGAATAATATTGGAGTTACTGAGTCCTAGAATACTATATGAAGTCCTAGAAGAATATATAAGTTACAGAGTCCTAGAATGTTATATGAGTTACTGAGTCTTAGAATAATATACGAAGCCCTAGAATAATATACAAGTTACTGAATCCTAGAATAATATACAAGATACTGAGTCCCAGAATAAAATACAAAGTGATAGAATAATATAGAAGTTACTGAGTCCTAGACCAATATACAAAGTCCTATAATAATATACGAAGCCCTAGAATAATATACGAGTTACTGAGTCTTAGAATAATGTAGACGTTACTGCGTCCTACAATAATATAGAAGTTACTGAGTCCTAGAATAATATACAAAGTCCTAGAATAATATACAAGATACTGAGTCCTAGAATAAAATACAAAGTCCTAGAATAATATACAAGTTACTGAGTCCTAGAATAATATACAAAGTCCTAGAATAATATACGATTTACTGAGTTCTAGAATAATATGCAAAGTCCCAGAATAATATATGAGCTACTGAGTCCTAGACTAATATACTTGTTATTGAGTCTTAGAATAATATACAAAGTCCTGTAATAATATAAGAATTACTGTGTCCTAGAAAAAATGTACGATTTACTGAGTCCAGGAATAATATCCGAGTTACTTAGTCTTTGAATTAAATACAAAGTCCTAGAATAATGTACACGTTACTGAGTCCGAGTATAATATAGGAGTTGCTGACTCCTAGAATAATATACGAAGTCCTAGAAAAAAAAACTGTCTTAGAATTATATACAAGTTACTGAGTCCTAGAATAATATATGAAGTCCTAGAATAATATGCAATGTTCTAGAATAATATAGAAGTTACCGAGTCCTATAATAATATACGAAGTCCAAGAATAATATATGAGTTACTGAGTTTTAGAATAATATTCAATGTCCTACAATAATATAAGAGTTACTGAATCCTAGAATAATATACGAGTTACTGAGTCCTAGAATAATATACAAAGTCCCTGAATAATATAGGAGTTAAGGAGTCCTAGAACTGATTGACCCTTGGCTTGTTCCTTGACAACTCTACTGCCTAATCCCAACCTGCAACTACTCGTTACCGACCTTTTGGCTTGTTTACTGACCAAGCTGCTGTTTAATCCTTATCTGCTCATCCGCTACTGGAATCAAGCTTGCTCACACCCTGGTAGGGTAAACCTAAGTAATGCGACCTGGTACTAGCATGCAGCTAAATCCATCTCCACCATCAGGAGCTCTGGTGAACACCGGCTACTACTTAGAATCCGCACCTCAGGTGAGCCTGTGTCATCTGCCAGAGAGACTGCCTGTGCACCTATCCTGCTGTTCAGTGGTTTTCCTGCAACTGCTATATCAATTGATCTTCAAGCCCGACACCTGATCGTGACAGCTAGGGTAATATACAAAGTCGTAGAATAATATTGGAGTTACTGAGTCCTAAAATACTATATGAAGTCCTAGAAGAATATATAAGTCACAGAGTCCTAGAATGTTATATGAGTTACTGAGTCTTAGAATAATATACGAAGCCCTAGAATAATATACAAGTTACTGAATCCTAGAATAATATACAAGATACTGAGTCCCAGAATAAAATACAACGTGATAGAATAATATAGAAGTTACTGAGTCCTAGACCAATATACAAAGTCCTATAATAATATACGAAGCCCTAGAATAATATACGAGTTACTGAGTCTTAGAATAATGTAGACGTTACTGCGTCCTACAAAAATATAGAAGTTACTGAGTCCTAGAATAATATACAAAGTCCTAGAATAATATACAAGATACTGAGTCCTAGAATAAAATACAAAGTCCTAGAATAATATACAAGATACTGAGTCCTAGAATAAAATACAAAGTCCTAGAATAATATACGATTTACTGAGTTCTAGAATAATATGCAAAGTCCCAGAATAATATATGAGTTACTGAGTCCTAGACTAATATACTTGTTATTGAGTCTTAGAATAATATACAAAGTCCTGTAATAATATAAGAATTACTGTGTCCTAGAAAAAATGTACGATTTACTGAGTCCAGGAATAATATCCGAGTTACTTAGTCTTTGAATTAAATACAAAGTCCTAGAATAATGTACACGTTACTGAGTCCGAGTATAATATAGGAGTTGCTGACTCCTAGAATAATATACGAAGTCCTAGAAAAAAAAACTGTCTTAGAATTATATACAAGTTACTGAGTCCTAGAATAATATATGAAGTCCTAGAATAATATGCAATGTTCTAGAATAATATAGAAGTTACCGAGTCCTATAATAATATACGAAGTCCAAGAATAATATATGAGTTACTGAGTTTTAGAATAATATTCAATGTCCTACAATAATATAAGAGTTACTGAATCCTAGAATAATATACGAGTTACTGAGTCCTAGAATAATATACAAAGTCCCTGAATAATATAGGAGTTAAGGAGTCCTAGAACTGATTGACCCTTGGCTTGTTCCTTGACAACTCTACTGCCTAATCCCAACCTGCAACTACTCGTTACCGACCTTTTGGCTTGTTTACTGACCAAGCTGCTGTTTAATCCTTATCTGCTCATCCGCTACTGGAATCAAGCTTGCTCACACCCTGGTAGGGTAAACCTAAGTAATGCGACCTGGTACTAGCATGCAGCTAAATCCATCTCCACCATCAGGAGCTCTGGTGAACACCGGCTACTACTTAGAATCCGCACCTCAGGTGAGCCTGTGTCATCTGCCAGAGAGACTGCCTGTGCACCTATCCTGCTGTTCAGTGGTTTTCCTGCAACTGCTATATCAATTGATCTTCAAGCCCGACACCTGATCGTGACAGCTAGGGTAATATACAAAGTCGTAGAATAATATTGGAGTTACTGAGTCCTAGAATACTATATGAAGTCATAGAAGAATATATAAGTTACAGAGTCCTAGAATGTTATATGAGTTACTGATTCTTAGAATAATATACGAAGCCCTAGAATAATATACAAGTTACTGAATCCTAGAATAATATACAAGATACTGAGTCCCAGAATAAAATACAAAGTGATAGAATAATATAGAAGTTACTGAGTCCTAGACCAATATACAAAGTCCTATAATAATATACGAAGCCCTAGAATAATATACGAGTTACTGAGTCTTAGAATAATGTAGACGTTACTGCGTCCTACAAAAATATAGAAGTTACTGAGTCCTAGAATAATATACAAAGTCCTAGAATAATATACAAGATACTGAGTCCTAGAATAAAATACAAAGTCCTAGAATAATATACGATTTACTGAGTTCTAGAATAATATGCAAAGTCCCAGAATAATATATGAGTTACTGAGTCCTAGACTAATATACTTGTTATTGAGTCTTAGAATAATATACAAAGTCCTGTAATAATATAAGAATTACTGTGTCCTAGAAAAAATGTACGATTTACTGAGTCCAGGAATAATATCCGAGTTACTTAGTCTTTGAATTAAATACAAAGTCCTAGAATAATGTACACGTTACTGAGTCCGAGTATAATATAGGAGTTGCTGACTCCTAGAATAATATACGAAGTCCTAGAAAAAAAAACTGTCTTAGAATTATATACAAGTTACTGAGTCCTAGAATAATATATGAAGTCCTAGAATAATATGCAATGTTCTAGAATAATATAGAAGTTACCGAGTCCTATAATAATATACGAAGTCCAAGAATAATATATGAGTTACTGAGTTTTAGAATAATATTCAATGTCCTACAATAATATAAGAGTTACTGAATCCTAGAATAATATACGAGTTACTGAGTCCTAGAATAATATACAAAGTCCCTGAATAATATAGGAGTTAAGGAGTCCTAGAACTGATTGACCCTTGGCTTGTTCCTTGACAACTCTACTGCCTAATCCCAACCTGCAACTACTCGTTACCGACCTTTTGGCTTGTTTACTGACCAAGCTGCTGTTTAATCCTTATCTGCTCATCCGCTACTGGAATCAAGCTTGCTCACACCCTGGTAGGGTAAACCTAAGTAATGCGACCTGGTACTAGCATGCAGCTAAATCCATCTCCACCATCAGGAGCTCTGGTGAACACCGGCTACTACTTAGAATCCGCACCTCAGGTGAGCCTGTGTCATCTGCCAGAGAGACTGCCTGTGCACCTATCCTGCTGTTCAGTGGTTTTCCTGCAACTGCTATATCAATTGATCTTCAAGCCCGACACCTGATCGTGACAGCTAGGGTAATATACAAAGTCGTAGAATAATATTGGAGTTACTGAGTCCTAGAATACTATATGAAGTCCTAGAAGAATATATAAGTCACATAGTCCTAGAATGTTATATGAGTTACTGAGTCTTAGAATAATATACGAAGCCCTAGAATAATATACAAGTTACTGAATCCTAGAATAATATACAAGATACTGCGTCCCAGAATAAAATACAAAGTGATAGAATAATATAGAAGTTACTGAGTCCTAGACCAATATACAAAGTCCTATAATAATATACGAAGCCCTAGAATAATATACGAGTTACTGAGTCTTAGAATAATGTAGACGTTACTGCGTCCTACAAAAATATAGAAGTTACTGAGTCCTAGAATAATATACAAAGTCCTAGAATAATATACAAGATTCTGAGTCCTAGAATAAAATACAAAGTCCTAGAATAATATACAAGATACTGAGTCCTAGAATAAAATACAAAGTCCTAGAATAATATACGATTTACTGAGTTCTAGAATAATATGCAAAGTCCCAGAATAATATATGAGTTACTGAGTCCTAGACTAATATACTTGTTATTGAGTCTTAGAATAATATACAAAGTCCTGTAATAATATAAGAATTACTGTGTCCTAGAAAAAATGTACGATTTACTGAGTCCAGGAATAATATCCGAGTTACTTAGTCTTTGAATTAAATACAAAGTCCTAGAATAATGTACACGTTACTGAGTCCGAGTATAATATAGGAGTTGCTGACTCCTAGAATAATATACGAAGTCCTAGAAAAAAAAACTGTCTTAGAATTATATACAAGTTACTGAGTCCTAGAATAATATATGAAGTCCTAGAATAATATGCAATGTTCTAGAATAATATAGAAGTTACCGAGTCCTATAATAATATACGAAGTCCAAGAATAATATATGAGTTACTGAGTTTTAGAATAATATTCAATGTCCTACAATAATATAAGAGTTACTGAATCCTAGAATAATATACGAGTTACTGAGTCCTAGAATAATATACAAAGTCCCTGAATAATATAGGAGTTAAGGAGTCCTAGAACTGATTGACCCTTGGCTTGTTCCTTGACAACTCTACTGCCTAATCCCAACCTGCAACTACTCGTTACCGACCTTTTGGCTTGTTTACTGACCAAGCTGCTGTTTAATCCTTATCTGCTCATCCGCTACTGGAATCAAGCTTGCTCACACCCTGGTAGGGTAAACCTAAGTAATGCGACCTGGTACTAGCATGCAGCTAAATCCATCTCCACCATCAGGAGCTCTGGTGAACACCGGCTACTACTTAGAATCCGCACCTCAGGTGAGCCTGTGTCATCTGCCAGAGAGACTGCCTGTGCACCTATCCTGCTGTTCAGTGGTTTTCCTGCAACTGCTATATCAATTGATCTTCAAGCCCGACACCTGATCGTGACAGCTAGGGTAATATACAAAGTCGTAGAATAATATTGGAGTTACTGAGTCCTAGAATACTATATGAAGTCCTAGAAGAATATATAAGTTACAGAGTCCTAGAATGTTATATGAGTTACTGAGTCTTAGAATAATATACGAAGCCCTAGAATAATATACAAGTTACTGAATCCTAGAATAATATACAAGATACTGAGTCCCAGAATAAAATACAAAGTGATAGAATAATATAGAAGTTACTGAGTCCTAGACCAATATACAAAGTCCTATAATAATATACGAAGCCCTAGAATAATATACGAGTTACTGAGTCTTAGAATAATGTAGACGTTACTGCGTCCTACAATAATATAGAAGTTACTGAGTCCTAGAATAATATACAAAGTCCTAGAATAATATACAAGATACTGAGTCCTAGAATAAAATACAAAGTCCTAGAATAATATACAAGTTACTGAGTCCTAGAATAATATACAAAGTCCTAGAATAATATACGATTTACTGAGTTCTAGAATAATATGCAAAGTCCCAGAATAATATATGAGCTACTGAGTCCTAGACTAATATACTTGTTATTGAGTCTTAGAATAATATACAAAGTCCTGTAATAATATAAGAATTACTGTGTCCTAGAAAAAATGTACGATTTACTGAGTCCAGGAATAATATCCGAGTTACTTAGTCTTTGAATTAAATACAAAGTCCTAGAATAATGTACACGTTACTGAGTCCGAGTATAATATAGGAGTTGCTGACTCCTAGAATAATATACGAAGTCCTAGAAAAAAAAACTGTCTTAGAATTATATACAAGTTACTGAGTCCTAGAATAATATATGAAGTCCTAGAATAATATGCAATGTTCTATAATAATATAGAAGTTACCGAGTCCTATAATAATATACAAAGTCCAAGAATAATATATGAGTTACTGAGTTTTAGAATAATATTCAATGTCCTACAATAATATAAGAGTTACTGAATCCTAGAATAATATACGAGTTACTGAGTCCTAGAATAATATACAAAGTCCCTGAATAATATAGGAGTTAAGGAGTCCTAGAACTGATTGACCCTTGGCTTGTTCCTTGACAACTCTACTGCCTAATCCCAACCTGCAACTACTCGTTACCGACCTTTTGGCTTGTTTACTGACCAAGCTGCTGTTTAATCCTTATCTGCTCATCCGCTACTGGAATCAAGCTTGCTCACACCCTGGTAGGGTAAACCTAAGTAATGCGACCTGGTACTAGCATGCAGCTAAATCCATCTCCACCATCAGGAGCTCTGGTGAACACCGGCTACTACTTAGAATCCGCACCTCAGGTGAGCCTGTGTCATCTGCCAGAGAGACTGCCTGTGCACCTATCCTGCTGTTCAGTGGTTTTCCTGCAACTGCTATATCAATTGATCTTCAAGCCCGACACCTGATCGTGACAGCTAGGGTAATATACAAAGTCGTAGAATAATATTGGAGTTACTGAGTCCTAGAATACTATATGAAGTCCTAGAAGAATATATAAGTTACAGAGTCCTAGAATGTTATATGAGTTACTGAGTCTTAGAATAATATACGAAGCCCTAGAATAATATACAAGTTACTGAATCCTAGAATAATATACAAGATACTGAGTCCCAGAATAAAATACAAAGTGATAGAATAATATAGAAGTTACTGAGTCCTAGACCAATATACAAAGTCCTATAATAATATACGAAGCCCTAGAATAATATACGAGTTACTGAGTCTTAGAATAATGTAGACGTTACTGCGTCCTACAATAATATAGAAGTTACTGAGTCCTAGAATAATATACAAAGTCCTAGAATAATATACAAGATACTGAGTCCTAGAATAAAATACAAAGTCCTAGAATAATATACAAGTTACTGAGTCCTAGAATAATATACAAAGTCCTAGAATAATATACGATTTACTGAGTTCTAGAATAATATGCAAAGTCCCAGAATAATATATGAGCTACTGAGTCCTAGACTAATATACTTGTTATTGAGTCTTAGAATAATATACAAAGTCCTGTAATAATATAAGAATTACTGTGTCCTAGAAAAAATGTACGATTTACTGAGTCCAGGAATAATATCCGAGTTACTTAGTCTTTGAATTAAATACAAAGTCCTAGAATAATGTACACGTTACTGAGTCCGAGTATAATATAGGAGTTGCTGACTCCTAGAATAATATACGAAGTCCTAGAAAAAAAAACTGTCTTAGAATTATATACAAGTTACTGAGTCCTAGAATAATATATGAAGTCCTAGAATAATATGCAATGTTCTAGAATAATATAGAAGTTACCGAGTCCTATAATAATATACGAAGTCCAAGAATAATATATGAGTTACTGAGTTTTAGAATAATATTCAATGTCCTACAATAATATAAGAGTTACTGAATCCTAGAATAATATACGAGTTACTGAGTCCTAGAATAATATACAAAGTCCCTGAATAATATAGGAGTTAAGGAGTCCTAGAACTGATTGACCCTTGGCTTGTTCCTTGACAACTCTACTGCCTAATCCCAACCTGCAACTACTCGTTACCGACCTTTTGGCTTGTTTACTGACCAAGCTGCTGTTTAATCCTTATCTGCTCATCCGCTACTGGAATCAAGCTTGCTCACACCCTGGTAGGGTAAACCTAAGTAATGCGACCTGGTACTAGCATGCAGCTAAATCCATCTCCACCATCAGGAGCTCTGGTGAACACCGGCTACTACTTAGAATCCGCACCTCAGGTGAGCCTGTGTCATCTGCCAGAGAGACTGCCTGTGCACCTATCCTGCTGTTCAGTGGTTTTCCTGCAACTGCTATATCAATTGATCTTCAAGCCCGACACCTGATCGTGACAGCTAGGGTAATATACAAAGTCGTAGAATAATATTGGAGTTACTGAGTCCTAGAATACTATATGAAGTCCTAGAAGAATATATAAGTTACAGAGTCCTAGAATGTTATATGAGTTACTGAGTCTTAGAATAATATACGAAGCCCTAGAATAATATACAAGTTACTGAATCCTAGAATAATATACAAGATACTGAGTCCCAGAATAAAATACAAAGTGATAGAATAATATAGAAGTTACTGAGTCCTAGACCAATATACAAAGTCCTATAATAATATACGAAGCCCTAGAATAATATACGAGTTACTGAGTCTTAGAATAATGTAGACGTTACTGCGTCCTACAATAATATAGAAGTTACTGAGTCCTAGAATAATATACAAAGTCCTAGAATAATATACAAGATACTGAGTCCTAGAATAAAATACAAAGTCCTAGAATAATATACAAGTTACTGAGTCCTAGAATAATATACAAAGTCCTAGAATAATATACGATTTACTGAGTTCTAGAATAATATGCAAAGTCCCAGAATAATATATGAGCTACTGAGTCCTAGACTAATATACTTGTTATTGAGTCTTAGAATAATATACAAAGTCCTGTAATAATATAAGAATTACTGTGTCCTAGAAAAAATGTACGATTTACTGAGTCCAGGAATAATATCCGAGTTACTTAGTCTTTGAATTAAATACAAAGTCCTAGAATAATGTACACGTTACTGAGTCCGAGTATAATATAGGAGTTGCTGACTCCTAGAATAATATACGAAGTCCTAGAAAAAAAAACTGTCTTAGAATTATATACAAGTTACTGAGTCCTAGAATAATATATGAAGTCCTAGAATAATATGCAATGTTCTAGAACAATATAGAAGTTACCGAGTCCTATAATAATATACGAAGTCCAAGAATAATATATGAGTTACTGAGTTTTAGAATAATATTCAATGTCCTACAATAATATAAGAGTTACTGAATCCTAGAATAATATACGAGTTACTGAGTCCTAGAATAATATACAAAGTCCCTGAATAATATAGGAGTTAAGGAGTCCTAGAACTGATTGACCCTTGGCTTGTTCCTTGACAACTCTACTGCCTAATCCCAACCTGCAACTACTCGTTACCGACCTTTTGGCTTGTTTACTGACCAAGCTGCTGTTTAATCCTTATCTGCTCATCCGCTACTGGAATCAAGCTTGCTCACACCCTGGTAGGGTAAACCTAAGTAATGCGACCTGGTACTAGCATGCAGCTAAATCCATCTCCACCATCAGGAGCTTTGGTGAACACCGGCTACTACTTAGAATCCGCACCTCAGGTGAGCCTGTGTCATCTGCCAGAGAGACTGCCTGTGCACCTATCCTGCTGTTCAGTGGTTTTCCTGCAACTGCTATATCAATTGATCTTCAAGCCCGACACCTGATCGTGACAGCTAGGGTAATATACAAAGTCGTAGAATAATATTGGAGTTACTGAGTCCTAGAATACTATATGAAGTCCTAGAAGAATATATAAGTCACAGAGTCCTAGAATGTTATATGAGTTACTGAGTCTTAGAATAATATACGAAGCCCTAGAATAATATACAAGTTACTGAATCCTAGAATAATATACAAGATACTGAGTCCCAGAATAAAATACAAAGTGATAGAATAATATAGAAGTTACTGAGTCCTAGACCAATATACAAAGTCCTATAATAATATACGAAGCCCTAGAATAATATACGAGTTACTGAGTCTTAGAATAATGTAGACGTTACTGCGTCCTACAAAAATATAGAAGTTACTGAGTCCTAGAATAATATACAAAGTCCTAGAATAATATACAAGATACTGAGTCCTAGAATAAAATACAAAGTCCTAGAATAATATACAAGATACTGAGTCCTAGAATAAAATACAAAGTCCTAGAATAATATACGATTTACTGAGTTCTAGAATAATATGCAAAGTCCCAGAATAATATATGAGTTACTGAGTCCTAGACTAATATACTTGTTATTGAGTCTTAGAATAATATACAAAGTCCTGTAATAATATAAGAATTACTGTGTCCTAGAAAAAATTTACGATTTACTGAGTCCAGGAATAATATCCGAGTTACTTAGTCTTTGAATTAAATACAAAGTCCTAGAATAATGTACACGTTACTGAGTCCGAGTATAATATAGGAGTTGCTGACTCCTAGAATAATATACGAAGTCCTAGAAAAAAAAACTGTCTTAGAATTATATACAAGTTACTGAGTCCTAGAATAATATATGAAGTCCTAGAATAATATGCAATGTTCTAGAATAATATAGAAGTTACCGAGTCCTATAATAATATACGAAGTCCAAGAATAATATATGAGTTACTGAGTTTTAGAATAATATTCAATGTCCTACAATAATATAAGAGTTACTGAATCCTAGAATAATATACGAGTTACTGAGTCCTAGAATAATATACAAAGTCCCTGAATAATATAGGAGTTAAGGAGTCCTAGAACTGATTGACCCTTGGCTTGTTCCTTGACAACTCTACTGCCTAATCCCAACCTGCAACTACTCGTTACCGACCTTTTGGCTTGTTTACTGACCAAGCTGCTGTTTAATCCTTATCTGCTCATCCGCTACTGGAATCAAGCTTGCTCACACCCTGGTAGGGTAAACCTAAGTAATGCGACCTGGTACTAGCATGCAGCTAAATCCATCTCCACCATCAGGAGCTCTGGTGAACACCGGCTACTACTTAGAATCCGCACCTCAGGTGAGCCTGTGTCATCTACCAGAGAGACTGCCTGTGCACCTATCCTGCTGTTCAGTGGTTTTCCTGCAACTGCTATATCAATTGATCTTCAAGCCCGACACCTGATCGTGACAGCTAGGGTAATATACAAAGTCGTAGAATAATATTGGAGTTACTGAGTCCTAGAATACTATATGAAGTCCTAGAAGAATATATAAGTTACAGAGTCCTAGAATGTTATATGAGTTACTGAGTCTTAGAATAATATACGAAGCCCTAGAATAATATACAAGTTACTGAATCCTAGAATAATATACAAGATACTGAGTCCCAGAATAAAATACAAAGTGATAGAATAATATAGAAGTTACTGAGTCCTAGACCAATATACAAAGTCCTATAATAATATACGAAGCCCTAGAATAATATACGAGTTACTGAGTCTTAGAATAATGTAGACGTTACTGCGTCCTACAATAATATAGACGTTACTGAGTCCTAAAATAATATACAAAGTCCTAGAATAATATACAAGATACTGAGTCCTAGAATAAAATACAAAGTCCTAGAATAATATACAAGTTACTGAGTCCTAGAATAATATACAAAGTCCTAGAATAATATACGATTTACTGAGTTCTAGAATAATATGCAAAGTCCCAGAATAATATATGAGCTACTGAGTCCTAGACTAATATACTTGTTATTGAGTCTTAGAATAATATACAAAGTCCTGTAATAATATAAGAATTACTGTGTCCTAGAAAAAATGTACGATTTACTGAGTCCAGGAATAATATCCGAGTTACTTAGTCTTTGAATTAAATACAAAGTCCTAGAATAATGTACACGTTACTGAGTCCGAGTATAATATAGGAGTTGCTGACTCCTAGAATAATATACGAAGTCCTAGAAAAAAAAACTGTCTTAGAATTATATACAAGTTACTGAGTCCTAGAATAATATATGAAGTCCTAGAATAATATGCAATGTTCTAGAATAATATAGAAGTTACCGAGTCCTATAATAATATACGAAGTCCAAGAATAATATATGAGTTACTGAGTTTTAGAATAATATTCAATGTCCTACAATAATATAAGAGTTACTGAATCCTAGAATAATATACGAGTTACTGAGTCCTAGAATAATATACAAAGTCCCTGAATAATATAGGAGTTAAGGAGTCCTAGAACTGATTGACCCTTGGCTTGTTCCTTGACAACTCTACTGCCTAATCCCAACCTGCAACTACTCGTTACCGACCTTTTGGCTTGTTTACTGACCAAGCTGCTGTTTAATCCTTATCTGCTCATCCGCTACTGGAATCAAGCTTGCTCACACCCTGGTAGGGTAAACCTAAGTAATGCGACCTGGTACTAGCATGCAGCTAAATCCATCTCCACCATCAGGAGCTCTGGTGAACACCGGCTACTACTTAGAATCCGCACCTCAGGTGAGCCTGTGTCATCTACCAGAGAGACTGCCTGTGCACCTATCCTGCTGTTCAGTGGTTTTCCTGCAACTGCTATATCAATTGATCTTCAAGCCCGACACCTGATCGTGACAGCTAGGGTAATATACAAAGTCGTAGAATAATATTGGAGTTACTGAGTCCTAGAATACTATATGAAGTCCTAGAAGAATATATAAGTTACAGAGTCCTAGAATGTTATATGAGTTACTGAGTCTTAGAATAATATACGAAGCCCTAGAATAATATACAAGTTACTGAATCCTAGAATAATATACAAGATACTGAGTCCCAGAATAAAATACAAAGTGATAGAATAATATAGAAGTTACTGAGTCCTAGACCAATATACAAAGTCCTATAATAATATACGAAGCCCTAGAATAATATACGAGTTACTGAGTCTTAGAATAATGTAGACGTTACTGCGTCCTACAATAATATAGAAGTTACTGAGTCCTAAAATAATATACAAAGTCCTAGAATAATATACAAGATACTGAGTCCTAGAATAAAATACAAAGTCCTAGAATAATATACAAGTTACTGAGTCCTAGAATAATATACAAAGTCCTAGAATAATATACGATTTACTGAGTTCTAGAATAATATGCAAAGTCCCAGAATAATATATGAGCTACTGAGTCCTAGACTAATATACTTGTTATTGAGTCTTAGAATAATATACAAAGTCCTGTAATAATATAAGAATTACTGTGTCCTAGAAAAAATGTACGATTTACTGAGTCCAGGAATAATATCCGAGTTACTTAGTCTTTGAATTAAATACAAAGTCCTAGAATAATGTACACGTTACTGAGTCCGAGTATAATATAGGAGTTGCTGACTCCTAGAATAATATACGAAGTCCTAGAAAAAAAAACTGTCTTAGAATTATATACAAGTTACTGAGTCCTAGAATAATATATGAAGTCCTAGAATAATATGCAATGTTCTAGAATAATATAGAAGTTACCGAGTCCTATAATAATATACGAAGTCCAAGAATAATATATGAGTTACTGAGTTTTAGAATAATATTCAATGTCCTACAATAATATAAGAGTTACTGAATCCTAGAATAATATACGAGTTACTGAGTCCTAGAATAATATACAAAGTCCCTGAATAATATAGGAGTTAAGGAGTCCTAGAACTGATTGACCCTTGGCTTGTTCCTTGACAACTCTACTGCCTAATCCCAACCTGCAACTACTCGTTACCGACCTTTTGGCTTGTTTACTGACCAAGCTGCTGTTTAATCCTTATCTGCTCATCCGCTACTGGAATCAAGCTTGCTCACACCCTGGTAGGGTAAACCTAAGTAATGCGACCTGGTACTAGCATGCAGCTAAATCCATCTCCACCATCAGGAGCTCTGGTGAACACCGGCTACTACTTAGAATCCGCACCTCAGGTGAGCCTGTGTCATCTGCCAGAGAGACTGCCTGTGCACCTATCCTGCTGTTCAGTGGTTTTCCTGCAACTGCTATATCAATTGATCTTCAAGCCCGACACCTGATCGTGACAGCTAGGGTAATATACAAAGTCGTAGAATAATATTGGAGTTACTGAGTCCTAGAATACTATATGAAGTCCTAGAAGAATATATAAGTTACAGAGTCCTAGAATGTTATATGAGTTACTGAGTCTTAGAATAATATACGAAGCCCTAGAATAATATACAAGTTACTGAATCCTAGAATAATATACAAGATACTGAGTCCCAGAATAAAATACAAAGTGATAGAATAATATAGAAGTTACTGAGTCCTAGACCAATATACAAAGTCCTATAATAATATACGAAGCCCTAGAATAATATACGAGTTACTGAGTCTTAGAATAATGTAGACGTTACTGCGTCCTACAATAATATAGAAGTTACTGAGTCCTAGAATAATATACAAAGTCCTAGAATAATATACAAGATACTGAGTGCTAGAATAAAATACAAAGTCCTAGAATAATATACAAGTTACTGAGTCCTAGAATAATATACAAAGTCCTAGAATAATATACGATTTACTGAGTTCTAGAATAATATGCAAAGTCCCAGAATAATATATGAGCTACTGAGTCCTAGACTAATATACTTGTTATTGAGTCTTAGAATAATATACAAAGTCCTGTAATAATATAAGAATTACTGTGTCCTAGAAAAAATGTACGATTTACTGAGTCCAGGAATAATATCCGAGTTACTTAGTCTTTGAATTAAATACAAAGTCCTAGAATAATGTACACGTTACTGAGTCCGAGTATAATATAGGAGTTGCTGACTCCTAGAATAATATACGAAGTCCTAGAAAAAAAAACTGTCTTAGAATTATATACAAGTTACTGAGTCCTAGAATAATATATGAAGTCCTAGAATAATATGCAATGTTCTAGAATAATATAGAAGTAACCGAGTCCTTTAATAATATACGAAGTCCAAGAATAATATATGAGTTACTGAGTTTTAGAATAATATTCAATGTCCTACAATAATATAAGAGTTACTGAATCCTAGAATAATATACGAGTTACTGAGTCCTAGAATAATATACAAAGTCCCTGAATAATATAGGAGTTAAGGAGTCCTAGAACTGATTGACCCTTGGCTTGTTCCTTGACAACTCTACTGCCTAATCCCAACCTGCAACTACTCGTTACCGACCTTTTGGCTTGTTTACTGACCAAGCTGCTGTTTAATCCTTATCTGCTCATCCGCTACTGGAATCAAGCTTGCTCACACCCTGGTAGGGTAAACCTAAGTAATGTGACCTGGTACTAGCATGCAGCTAAATCCATCTCCACCATCAGGAGCTCTGGTGAACACCGGCTACTACTTAGAATCCGCACCTCAGGTGAGCCTGTGTCATCTGCCAGAGAGACTGCCTGTGCACCTATCCTGCTGTTCAGTGGTTTTCCTGCAACTGCTATATCAATTGATCTTCAAGCCCGACACCTGATCGTGACAGCTAGGGTAATATACAAAGTCGTAGAATAATATTGGAGTTACTGAGTCCTAGAATACTATATGAAGTCCTAGAAGAATATATAAGTTACAGAGTCCTAGAATGTTATATGAGTTACTGAGTCTTAGAATAATATACGAAGCCCTAGAATAATATACAAGTTACTGAATCCTAGAATAATATACAAGATACTGAGTCCCAGAATAAAATACAAAGTGATAGAATAATATAGAAGTTACTGAGTCCTAGACCAATATACAAAGTCCTATAATAATATACGAAGCCCTAGAATAATATACGAGTTACTGAGTCTTAGAATAATGTAGACGTTACTGCGTCCTACAATAATATAGAAGTTACTGAGTCCTAGAATAATATACAAAGTCCTAGAATAATATACAAGATACTGAGTGCTAGAATAAAATACAAAGTCCTAGAATAATATACAAGTTACTGAGTCCTAGAATAATATACAAAGTCCTAGAATAATATACGATTTACTGAGTTCTAGAATAATATGCAAAGTCCCAGAATAATATATGAGCTACTGAGTCCTAGACTAATATACTTGTTATTGAGTCTTAGAATAATATACAAAGTCCTGTAATAATATAAGAATTACTGTGTCCTAGAAAAAATGTACGATTTACTGAGTCCAGGAATAATATCCGAGTTACTTAGTCTTTGAATTAAATACAAAGTCCTAGAATAATGTACACGTTACTGAGTCCGAGTATAATATAGGAGTTGCTGACTCCTAGAATAATATACGAAGTCCAAGAAAAAAAAACTGTCTTAGAATTATATACAAGTTACTGAGTCCTAGAATAATATATGAAGTCCTAGAATAATATGCAATGTTCTAGAATAATATAGAAGTTACCGAGTCCTATAATAATATACGAAGTCCAAGAATAATATATGAGTTACTGAGTTTTAGAATAATATTCAATGTCCTACAATAATATAAGAGTTACTGAATCCTAGAATAATATACGAGTTACTGAGTCCTAGAATAATATACAAAGTCCCTGAATAATATAGGAGTTAAGGAGTCCTAGAACTGATTGACCCTTGGCTTGTTCCTTGACAACTCTACTGCCTAATCCCAACCTGCAACTACTCGTTACCGACCTTTTGGCTTGTTTACTGACCAAGCTGCTGTTTAATCCTTATCTGCTCATCCGCTACTGGAATCAAGCTTGCTCACACCCTGGTAGGGTAAACCTAAGTAATGCGACCTGGTACTAGCATGCAGCTAAATCCATCTCCACCATCAGGAGCTCTGGTGAACACCGGCTACTACTTAGAATCCGCACCTCAGGTGAGCCTGTGTCATCTGCCAGAGAGACTGCCTGTGCACCTATCCTGCTGTTCAGTGGTTTTCCTGCAACTGCTATATCAATTGATCTTCAAGCCCGACACCTGATCGTGACAGCTAGGGTAATATACAAAGTCGTAGAATAATATTGGAGTTACTGAGTCCTAGAATACTATATGAAGTCCTAGAAGAATATATAAGTTACAGAGTCCTAGAATGTTATATGAGTTACTGAGTCTTAGAATAATATACGAAGCCCTAGAATAATATACAAGTTACTGAATCCTAGAATAATATACAAGATACTGAGTCCCAGAATAAAATACAAAGTGATAGAATAATATAGAAGTTACTGAGTCCTAGACCAATATACAAAGTCCTATAATAATATACGAAGCCCTAGAATAATATACGAGTTACTGAGTCTTAGAATAATGTAGACGTCACTGCGTCCTACAATAATATAGAAGTTACTGAGTCCTAGAATAATATACAAAGTCCTAGAATAATATACAAGATACTGAGTCCTAGAATAAAATACAAAGTCCTAGAATAATATACAAGTTACTGAGTCCTAGAATAATATACAAAGTCCTAGAATAATATACGATTTACTGAGTTCTAGAATAATATGCAAAGTCCCAGAATAATATATGAGCTACTGAGTCCTAGACTAATATACTTGTTATTGAGTCTTAGAATAATATACAAAGTCCTGTAATAATATAAGAATTACTGTGTCCTAGAAAAAATGTACGATTTACTGAGTCCAGGAATAATATCCGAGTTACTTAGTCTTTGAATTAAATACAAAGTCCTAGAATAATGTACACGTTACTGAGTCCGAGTATAATATAGGAGTTGCTGACTCCTAGAATAATATACGAAGTCCTAGAAAAAAAAACTGTCTTAGAATTATATACAAGTTACTGAGTCCTAGAATAATATATGAAGTCCTAGAATAATATGCAATGTTCTAGAATAATATAGAAGTTACCGAGTCCTATAATAATATACGAAGTCCAAGAATAATATATGAGTTACTGAGTTTTAGAATAATATTCAATGTCCTACAATAATATAAGAGTTACTGAATCCTAGAATAATATACGAGTTACTGAGTCCTAGAATAATATACAAAGTCCCTGAATAATATAGGAGTTAAGGAGTCCTAGAACTGATTGACCCTTGGCTTGTTCCTTGACAACTCTACTGCCTAATCCCAACCTGCAACTACTCGTTACCGACCTTTTGGCTTGTTTACTGACCAAGCTGCTGTTTAATCCTTATCTGCTCATCCGCTACTGGAATCAAGCTTGCTCACACCCTGGTAGGGTAAACCTAAGTAATGCGACCTGGTACTAGCATGCAGCTAAATCCATCTCCACCATCAGGAGCTCTGGTGAACACCGGCTACTACTTAGAATCCGCACCTCAGGTGAGCCTGTGTCATCTGCCAGAGAGACTGCCTGTGCACCTATCCTGCTGTTCAGTGGTTTTCCTGCAACTGCTATATCAATTGATCTTCAAGCCCGACACCTGATCGTGACAGCTAGGGTAATATACAAAGTCGTAGAATAATATTGGAGTTACTGAGTCCTAGAATACTATATGAAGTCCTAGAAGAATATATAAGTTACAGAGTCCTAGAATGTTATATGAGTTACTGAGTCTTAGAATAATATACGAAGCCCTAGAATAATATACAAGTTACTGAATCCTAGAATAATATACAAGATACTGAGTCCCAGAATAAAATACAAAGTGATAGAATAATATAGAAGTTACTGAGTCCTAGACCAATATACAAAGTCCTATAATAATATACGAAGCCCTAGAATAATATACGAGTTACTGAGTCTTAGAATAATGTAGACGTCACTGCGTCCTACAATAATATAGAAGTTACTGAGTCCTAGAATAATATACAAAGTCCTAGAATAATATACAAGATACTGAGTCCTAGAATAAAATACAAAGTCCTAGAATAATATACAAGTTACTGAGTCCTAGAATAATATACAAAGTCCTAGAATAATATACGATTTACTGAGTTCTAGAATAATATGCAAAGTCCCAGAATAATATATGAGCTACTGAGTCCTAGACTAATATACTTGTTATTGAGTCTTAGAATAATATACAAAGTCCTGTAATAATATAAGAATTACTGTGTCCTAGAAAAAATGTACGATTTACTGAGTCCAGGAATAATATCCGAGTTACTTAGTCTTTGAATTAAATACAAAGTCCTAGAATAATGTACACGTTACTGAGTCCGAGTATAATATAGGAGTTGCTGACTCCTAGAATAATATACGAAGTCCTAGAAAAAAAAACTGTCTTAGAATTATATACAAGTTACTGAGTCCTAGAATAATATATGAAGTCCTAGAATAATATGCAATGTTCTAGAATAATATAGAAGTTACCGAGTCCTATAATAATATACGAAGTCCAAGAATAATATATGAGTTACTGAGTTTTAGAATAATATTCAATGTCCTACAATAATATAAGAGTTACTGAATCCTAGAATAATATACGAGTTACTGAGTCCTAGAATAATATACAAAGTCCCTGAATAATATAGGAGTTAAGGAGTCCTAGAACTGATTGACCCTTGGCTTGTTCCTTGACAACTCTACTGCCTAATCCCAACCTGCAACTACTCGTTACCGACCTTTTGGCTTGTTTACTGACCAAGCTGCTGTTTAATCCTTATCTGCTCATCCGCTACTGGAATCAAGCTTGCTCACACCCTGGTAGGGTAAACCTAAGTAATGCGACCTGGTACTAGCATGCAGCTAAATCCATCTCCACCATCAGGAGCTCTGGTGAACACCGGCTACTACTTAGAATCCGCACCTCAGGTGAGCCTGTGTCATCTGCCAGAGAGACTGCCTGTGCACCTATCCTGCTGTTCAGTGGTTTTCCTGCAACTGCTATATCAATTGATCTTCAAGCCCGACACCTGATCGTGACAGCTAGGGTAATATACAAAGTCGTAGAATAATATTGGAGTTACTGAGTCCTAGAATACTATATGAAGTCCTAGAAGAATATATAAGTTACAGAGTCCTAGAATGTTATATGAGTTACTGAGTCTTAGAATAATATACGAAGCCCTAGAATAATATACAAGTTACTGAATCCTAGAATAATATACAAGATACTGAGTCCCAGAATAAAATACAAAGTGATAGAATAATATAGAAGTTACTGAGTCCTAGACCAATATACAAAGTCCTATAATAATATACGAAGCCCTAGAATAATATACGAGTTACTGAGTCTTAGAATAATGTAGACGTTACTGCGTCCTACAATAATATAGAAGTTACTGAGTCCTAGAATAATATACAAAGTCCTAGAATAATATACAAGATACTGAGTGCTAGAATAAAATACAAAGTCCTAGAATAATATACAAGTTACTGAGTCCTAGAATAATATACAAAGTCCTAGAATAATATACGATTTACTGAGTTCTAGAATAATATGCAAAGTCCCAGAATAATATATGAGCTACTGAGTCCTAGACTAATATACTTGTTATTGAGTCTTAGAATAATATACAAAGTCCTGTAATAATATAAGAATTACTGTGTCCTAGAAAAAATGTACGATTTACTGAGTCCAGGAATAATATCCGAGTTACTTAGTCTTTGAATTAAATACAAAGTCCTAGAATAATGTACACGTTACTGAGTCCGAGTATAATATAGGAGTTGCTGACTCCTAGAATAATATACGAAGTCCTAGAAAAAAAAACTGTCTTAGAATTATATACAAGTTACTGAGTCCTAGAATAATATATGAAGTCCTAGAATAATATGCAATGTTCTAGAATAATATAGAAGTTACCGAGTCCTTTAATAATATACGAAGTCCAAGAATAATATATGAGTTACTGAGTTTTAGAATAATATTCAATGTCCTACAATAATATAAGAGTTACTGAATCCTAGAATAATATACGAGTTACTGAGTCCTAGAATAATATACAAAGTCCCTGAATAATATAGGAGTTAAGGAGTCCTAGAACTGATTGACCCTTGGCTTGTTCCTTGACAACTCTACTGCCTAATCCCAACCTGCAACTACTCGTTACCGACCTTTTGGCTTGTTTACTGACCAAGCTGCTGTTTAATCCTTATCTGCTCATCCGCTACTGGAATCAAGCTTGCTCACACCCTGGTAGGGTAAACCTAAGTAATGCGACCTGGTACTAGCATGCAGCTAAATCCATCTCCACCATCAGGAGCTCTGGTGAACACCGGCTACTACTTAGAATCCGCACCTCAGGTGAGCCTGTGTCATCTGCCAGAGAGACTGCCTGTGCACCTATCCTGCTGTTCAGTGGTTTTCCTGCAACTGCTATATCAATTGATCTTCAAGCCCGACACCTGATCGTGACAGCTAGGGTAATATACAAAGTCGTAGAATAATATTGGAGTTACTGAGTCCTAGAATACTATATGAAGTCCTAGAAGAATATATAAGTTACAGAGTCCTAGAATGTTATATGAGTTACTGAGTCTTAGAATAATATACGAAGCCCTAGAATAATATACAAGTTTCTGAATCCTAGAATAATATACAAGATACTGAGTCCCAGAATAAAATACAAAGTGATAGAATAATATAGAAGTTACTGAGTCCTAGACCAATATACAAAGTCCTATAATAATATACGAAGCCCTAGAATAATATACGAGTTACTGAGTCTTAGAATAATGTAGACGTTACTGCGTCCTACAATAATATAGAAGTTACTGAGTCCTAGAATAATATACAAAGTCCTAGAATAATATACAAGATACTGAGTGCTAGAATAAAATACAAAGTCCTAGAATAATATACAAGTTACTGAGTCCTAGAATAATATACAAAGTCCTAGAATAATATACGATTTACTGAGTTCTAGAATAATATGCAAAGTCCCAGAATAATATATGAGCTACTGAGTCCTAGACTAATATACTTGTTATTGAGTCTTAGAATAATATACAAAGTCCTGTAATAATATAAGAATTACTGTGTCCTAGAAAAAATGTACGATTTACTGAGTCCAGGAATAATATCCGAGTTACTTAGTCTTTGAATTAAATACAAAGTCCTAGAATAATGTACACGTTACTGAGTCCGAGTATAATATAGGAGTTGCTGACTCCTAGAATAATATACGAAGTCCTAGAAAAAAAAACTGTCTTAGAATTATATACAAGTTACTGAGTCCTAGAATAATATATGAAGTCCTAGAATAATATGCAATGTTCTAGAATAATATAGAAGTTACCGAGTCCTTTAATAATATACGAAGTCCAAGAATAATATATGAGTTACTGAGTTTTAGAATAATATTCAATGTCCTACAATAATATAAGAGTTACTGAATCCTAGAATAATATACGAGTTACTGAGTCCTAGAATAATATACAAAGTCCCTGAATAATATAGGAGTTAAGGAGTCCTAGAACTGATTGACCCTTGGCTTGTTCCTTGACAACTCTACTGCCTAATCCCAACCTGCAACTACTCGTTACCGACCTTTTGGCTTGTTTACTGACCAAGCTGCTGTTTAATCCTTATCTGCTCATCCGCTACTGGAATCAAGCTTGCTCACACCCTGGTAGGGTAAACCTAAGTAATGCGACCTGGTACTAGCATGCAGCTAAATCCATCTCCACCATCAGGAGCTCTGGTGAACACCGGCTACTACTTAGAATCCGCACCTCAGGTGAGCCTGTGTCATCTGCCAGAGAGACTGCCTGTGCACCTATCCTGCTGTTCAGTGGTTTTCCTGCAACTGCTATATCAATTGATCTTCAAGCCCGACACCTGATCGTGACAGCTAGGGTAATATACAAAGTCGTAGAATAATATTGGAGTTACTGAGTCCTAGAATACTATATGAAGTCCTAGAAGAATATATAAGTTACAGAGTCCTAGAATGTTATATGAGTTACTGAGTCTTAGAATAATATACGAAGCCCTAGAATAATATACAAGTTACTGAATCCTAGAATAATATACAAGATACTGAGTCCCAGAATAAAATACAAAGTGATAGAATAATATAGAAGTTACTGAGTCCTAGACCAATATACAAAGTCCTATAATAATATACGAAGCCCTAGAATAATATACGAGTTACTGAGTCTTAGAATAATGTAGACGTTACTGCGTCCTACAATAATATAGAAGTTACTGAGTCCTAGAATAATATACAAAGTCCTAGAATAATATACAAGATACTGAGTCCTAGAATAAAATACAAAGTCCTAGAATAATATACAAGTTACTGAGTCCTAGAATAATATACAAAGTCCTAGAATAATATACGATTTACTGAGTTCTAGAATAATATGCAAAGTCCCAGAATAATATATGAGCTACTGAGTCCTAGACTAATATACTTGTTATTGAGTCTTAGAATAATATACAAAGTCCTGTAATAATATAAGAATTACTGTGTCCTAGAAAAAATGTACGATTTACTGAGTCCAGGAATAATATCCGAGTTACTTAGTCTTTGAATTATAATAAGTCCTAGAATAATGTACACGTTACTGAGTCCGAGTATAATATAGGAGTTGCTGACTCCTAGAATAATATACGAAGTCCTAGAAAAAAAAACTGTCTTAGAATTATATACAAGTTACTGAGTCCTAGAATAATATATGAAGTCCTAGAATAATATACAAGTTACTGAGTCCTAGAATAATATACAAAGTCCTAGAATAATATACGATTTACTGAGTTCAAGAATAATATGCAAAGTCCCAGAATAATATATGAGCTACTGAGTCCTAGACTAATATACTTGTTATTGAGTCTTAGAATAATATACAAAGTCCTGTAATAATATAAGAATTACTGTGTCCTAGAAAAAATGTACGATTTACTGAGTCCAGGAATAATATCCGAGTTACTTAGTCTTTGAATTAAATACAAAGTCCTAGAATAATGTACACGTTACTGAGTCCGAGTATAATATAGGAGTTGCTGACTCCTAGAATAATATACGAAGTCCTAGAAAAAAAAACTGTCTTAGAATTATATACAAGTTACTGAGTCCTAGAATAATATATGAAGTCCTAGAATAATATGCAATGTTCTAGAATAATATAGAAGTTACCGAGTCCTATAATAATATACAAAGTCCAAGAATAATATATGAGTTACTGAGTTTTAGAATAATATTCAATGTCCTACAATAATATAAGAGTTACTGAATCCTAGAATAATATACGAGTTACTGAGTCCTAGAATAATATACAAAGTCCCTGAATAATATAGGAGTTAAGGAGTCCTAGAACTGATTGACCCTTGGCTTGTTCCTTGACAACTCTACTGCCTAATCCCAACCTGCAACTACTCGTTACCGACCTTTTGGCTTGTTTACTGACCAAGCTGCTGTTTAATCCTTATCTGCTCATCCGCTACTGGAATCAAGCTTGCTCACACCCTGGTAGGGTAAACCTAAGTAATGCGACCTGATACTAGCATGCAGCTAAATCCATCTCCACCATCAGGAGCTCTGGTGAACACCGGCTACTACTTAGAATCCGCACCTCAGGTGAGCCTGTGTCATCTGCCAGAGAGACTGCCTGTGCACCTATCCTGCTGTTCAGTGGTTTTCCTGCAACTGCTATATCAATTGATCTTCAAGCCCGACACCTGATCGTGACAGCTAGGGTAATATACAAAGTCGTAGAATAATATTGGAGTTACTGAGTCCTAGAATACTATATGAAGTCCTAGAAGAATATATAAGTTACAGAGTCCTAGAATGTTATATGAGTTACTGAGTCTTAGAATAATATACGAAGCCCTAGAATAATATACAAGTTACTGAATCCTAGAATAATATACAAGATACTGAGTCCCAGAATAAAATACAAAGTGATAGAATAATATAGAAGTTACTGAGTCCTAGACCAATATACAAAGTCCTATAATAATATACGAAGCCCTAGAATAATATACGAGTTACTGAGTCTTAGAATAATGTAGACGTTACTGCGTCCTACAATAATATAGAAGTTACTGAGTCCTAGAATAATATACAAAGTCCTAGAATAATATACAAGATACTGAGTCCTAGAATAAAATACAAAGTCCTAGAATAATATACAAGTTACTGAGTCCTAGAATAATATACAAAGTCCTAGAATAATATACGATTTACTTAGTTCTAGAATAATATGCAAAGTCCCAGAATAATATATGAGCTACTGAGTCCTAGACTAATATACTTGTTATTGAGTCTTAGAATAATATACAAAGTCCTGTAATAATATAAGAATTACTGTGTCCTAGAAAAAATGTACGATTTACTGAGTCCAGGAATAATATCCGAGTTACTTAGTCTTTGAATTGAATACAAAGTCCTAGAATAATGTACACGTTACTGAGTCCGAGTATAATATAGGAGTTGCTGACTCCTAGAATAATATACGAAGTCCTAGAAAAAAAAAACTGTCTTAGAATTATATACAAGTTACTGAGTCCTAGAATAATATATGAAGTCCTAGAATAATATGCAATGTTCTAGAATAATATAGAAGTTACCGAGTCCTATAATAATATACGAAGTCCAAGAATAATATATGAGTTACTGAGTTTTAGAATAATATTCAATGTCCTACAATAATATAAGAGTTACTGAATCCTAGAATAATATACGAGTTACTGAGTCCTAGAATAATATACAAAGTCCCTGAATAATATAGGAGTTAAGGAGTCCTAGAACTGATTGACCCTTGGCTTGTTCCTTGACAACTCTACTGCCTAATCCCAACCTGCAACTACTCGTTACCGACCTTTTGGCTTGTTTACTGACCAAGCTGCTGTTTAATCCTTATCTGCTCATCCGCTACTGGAATCAAGCTTGCTCACACCCTGGTAGGGTAAACCTAAGTAATGCGACCTGATACTAGCATGCAGCTAAATCCATCTCCACCATCAGGAGCTCTGGTGAACACCGGCTACTACTTAGAATCCGCACCTCAGGTGAGCCTGTGTCATCTGCCAGAGAGACTGCCTGTGCACCTATCCTGCTGTTCAGTGGTTTTCCTGCAACTGCTATATCAATTGATCTTCAAGCCCGACACCTGATCGTGACAGCTAGGGTAATATACAAAGTCGTAGAATAATATTGGAGTTACTGAGTCCTAGAATACTATATGAAGTCCTAGAAGAATATATAAGTTACAGAGTCCTAGAATGTTATATGAGTTACTGAGTCTTAGAATAATATACGAAGCCCTAGAATAATATACAAGTTACTGAATCCTAGAATAATATACAAGATACTGAGTCCCAGAATAAAATACAAAGTGATAGAATAATATAGAAGTTACTGAGTCCTAGACCAATATACAAAGTCCTATAATAATATACGAAGCCCTAGAATAATATACGAGTTACTGAGTCTTAGAATAATGTAGACGTTACTGCGTCCTACAATAATATAGAAGTTACTGAGTCCTAGAATAATATACAAAGTCCTAGAATAATATACAAGATACTGAGTCCTAGAATAAAATACAAAGTCCTAGAATAATATACAAGTTACTGAGTCCTAGAATAATATACAAAGTCCTAGAATAATATACGATTTACTGAGTTCTAGAATAATATGCAAAGTCCCAGAATAATATATGAGCTACTGAGTCCTAGACTAATATACTTGTTATTGAGTCTTAGAATAATATACAAAGTCCTGTAATAATATAAGAATTACTGTGTCCTAGAAAAAATGTACGATTTACTGAGTCCAGGAATAATATCCGAGTTACTTAGTCTTTGAATTGAATACAAAGTCCTAGAATAATGTACACGTTACTGAGTCCGAGTATAATATAGGAGTTGCTGACTCCTAGAATAATATACGAAGTCCTAGAAAAAAAAAACTGTCTTAGAATTATATACAAGTTACTGAGTCCTAGAATAATATATGAAGTCCTAGAATAATATGCAATGTTCTAGAATAATATAGAAGTTACCGAGTCCTATAATAATATACGAAGTCCAAGAATAATATATGAGTTACTGAGTTTTAGAATAATATTCAATGTCCTACAATAATATAAGAGTTACTGAATCCTAGAATAATATACGAGTTACTGAGTCCTAGAATAATATACAAAGTCCCTGAATAATATAGGAGTTAAGGAGTCCTAGAACTGATTGACCCTTGGCTTGTTCCTTGACAACTCTACTGCCTAATCCCAACCTGCAACTACTCGTTACCGACCTTTTGGCTTGTTTACTGACCAAGCTGCTGTTTAATCCTTATCTGCTCATCCGCTACTGGAATCAAGCTTGCTCACACCCTGGTAGGGTAAACCTAAGTAATGCGACCTGGTACTAGCATGCAGCTAAATCCATCTCCACCATCAGGAGCTCTGGAGAACACCGGCTACTACTTAGAATCCGCACCTCAGGTGAGCCTGTGTCATCTGCCAGAGAGACTGCCTGTGCACCTATCCTGCTGTTCAGTGGTTTTCCTGCAAGTGCTATATCAATTGATCTTCAAGCCCGACACCTGATCGTGACAGCTAGGGTAATATACAAAGTCGTAGAATAATATTGGAGTTACTGAGTCCTAGAATACTATATGAAGTCCTAGAAGAATATATAAGTTACAGAGTCCTAGAATGTTATATGAGTTACTGAGTCTTAGAATAATATACGAAGCCCTAGAATAATATACAAGTTACTGAATCCTAGAATAATATACAAGATACTGAGTCCCAGAATAAAATACAAAGTGATAGAATAATATAGAAGTTACTGAGTCCTAGACCAATATACAAAGTCCTATAATAATATACGAAGCCCTAGAATAATATACGAGTTACTGAGTCTTAGAATAATGTAGACGTTACTGCGTCCTACAATAATATAGAAGTTACTGAGTCCTAGAATAATATACAAAGTCCTAGAATAATATACAAGATACTGAGTCCTAGAATAAAATACAAAGTCCTAGAATAATATACAAGTTACTGAGTCCTAGAATAATATACAAAGTCCTAGAATAATATACGATTTACTGAGTTCTAGAATAATATGCAAAGTCCCAGAATAATATATGAGCTACTGAGTCCTAGACTAATATACTTGTTATTGAGTCTTAGAATAATATACAAAGTCCTGTAATAATATAAGAATTACTGTGTCCTAGAAAAAATGTACGATTTACTGAGTCCAGGAATAATATCCGAGTTACTTAGTCTTTGAATTAAATACAAAGTCCTAGAATAATGTACATGTTACTGAGTCCGAGTATAATATAGGAGTTGCTGACTCCTAGAATAATATACGAAGTCGTAGAAAAAAAAACTGTCTTAGAATTATATACAAGTTACTGAGTCCTAGAATAATATATGAAGTCCTAGAATAATATGCAATGTTCTAGAATAATATAGAAGTTACCGAGTCCTATAATAATATACGAAGTCCAAGAATAATATATGAGTTACTGAGTTTTAGAATAATATTCAATGTCCTACAATAATATAAGAGTTACTGAATCCTAGAATAATATACGAGTTACTGAGTCCTAGAATAATATACAAAGTCCCTGAATAATATAGGAGTTAAGGAGTCCTAGAACTGATTGACCCTTGGCTTGTTCCTTGACAACTCTACTGCCTAATCCCAACCTGCAACTACTCGTTACCGACCTTTTGGCTTGTTTACTGACCAAGCTGCTGTTTAATCCTTATCTGCTCATCCGCTACTGGAATCAAGCTTGCTCACACCCTGGTAGGGTAAACCTAAGTAATGCGACCTGGTACTAGCATGCAGCTAAATCCATCTCCACCATCAGGAGCTCTGGTGAACACCGGCTACTACTTAGAATCCGCACCTCAGGTGAGCCTGTGTCATCTGCCAGAGAGACTGCCTGTGCACCTATCCTGCTGTTCAGTGGTTTTCCTGCAACTGCTATATCAATTGATCTTCAAGCCCGACACCTGATCGTGACAGCTAGGGTAATATACAAAGTCGTAGAATAATATTGGAGTTACTGAGTCCTAGAATACTATATGAAGTCCTAGAAGAATATATAAGTTACAGAGTCCTAGAATGTTATATGAGTTACTGAGTCTTAGAATAATATACGAAGCCCTAGAATAATATACAAGTTACTGAATCCTAGAATAATATACAAGATACTGAGTCCCAGAATAAAATACAAAGTGATAGAATAATATAGAAGTTACTGAGTCCTAGACCAATATACAAAGTCCTATAATAATATACGAAGCCCTAGAATAATATACGAGTTACTGAGTCTTAGAATAATGTAGACGTTACTGCGTCCTACAATAATATAGAAGTTACTGAGTCCTAGAATAATATACAAAGTCCTAGAATAATATACAAGATACTGAGTGCTAGAATAAAATACAAAGTCCTAGAATAATATACAAGTTACTGAGTCCTAGAATAATATACAAAGTCCTAGAATAATATACGATTTACTGAGTTCTAGAATAATATGCAAAGTCCCAGAATAATATATGAGCTACTGAGTCCTAGACTAATATACTTGTTATTGAGTCTTAGAATAATATACAAAGTCCTGTAATAATATAAGAATTACTGTGTCCTAGAAAAAATGTACGATTTACTGAGTCCAGGAATAATATCCGAGTTACTTAGTCTTTGAATTAAATACAAAGTCCTAGAATAATGTACACGTTACTGAGTCCGAGTATAATATAGGAGTTGCTGACTCCTAGAATAATATAC
Organism: Lithobates pipiens; assembly: GCF_037356315.1. Classification (NCBI taxonomy): domain Eukaryota; kingdom Metazoa; phylum Chordata; class Amphibia; order Anura; family Ranidae; genus Lithobates; species Lithobates pipiens. The sequence continues at coordinate 1,326,384 of NW_027507895.1, read as the reverse complement.
GAAGTCCTAGAAAAAAAAACTGTCTTAGAATTATATACAAGTTACTGAGTCCTAGAATAATATATGAAGTCCTAGAATAATATGCAATGTTCTAGAATAATATAGAAGTTACCGAGTCCTATAATAATATACGAAGTCCAAGAATAATATATGAGTTACTGAGTTTTAGAATAATATTCAATGTCCTACAATAATATAAGAGTTACTGAATCCTAGAATAATATACGAGTTACTGAGTCCTAGAATAATATACAAAGTCCCTGAATAATATAGGAGTTAAGGAGTCCTAGAACTGATTGACCCTTGGCTTGTTCCTTGACAACTCTACTGCCTAATCCCAACCTGCAACTACTCGTTACCGACCTTTTGGCTTGTTTACTGACCAAGCTGCTGTTTAATCCTTATCTGCTCATCCGCTACTGGAATCAAGTTTGCTCACACCCTGGTAGGGTAAACCTAAGTAATGCGACCTGGTACTAGCATGCAGCTAAATCCATCTCCACCATCAGGAGCTCTGGTGAACACCGGCTACTACTTAGAATCCGCTCCTCAGGTGAGCCTGTGTCATCTGCCAGAGAGACTGCCTGTGCACCTATCCTGCTGTTCAGTGGTTTTCCTGCAACTGCTATATCAATTGATCTTCAAGCCCGACACCTGATCGTGACAGCTAGGGTAATATACAAAGTCGTAGAATAATATTGGAGTTACTGAGTCCTAGAATACTATATGAAGTCCTAGAAGAATATATAAGTTACAGAGTCCTAGAATGTTATATGAGTTACTGAGTCTTAGAATAATATACGAAGCCCTAGAATAATATACAAGTTACTGAATCCTAGAATAATATACAAGATACTGAGTCCCAGAATAAAATACAAAGTGATAGAATAATATAGAAGTTACTGAGTCCTAGACCAATATACAAAGTCCTATAATAATATACGAAGCCCTAGAATAATATACGAGTTACTGAGTCTTAGAATAATGTAGACGTTACTGCGTCCTACAATAATATAGAAGTTACTGAGTCCTAGAATAATATACAAGATACTGAGTCCTAGAATAAAATACAAAGTCCTAGAATAATATACAAGTTACTGAGTCCTAGAATAATATACAAAGTCCTAGAATAATATACGATTTACTGAGTTCTAGAATAATATGCAAAGTCCCAGAATAATATATGAGCTACTGAGTCCTAGACTAATATACTTGTTATTGAGTCTTAGAATAATATACAAAGTCCTGTAATAATATAAGAATTACTGTGTCCTAGAAAAAATGTACGATTTACTGAGTCCAGGAATAATATCCGAGTTACTTAGTCTTTGAATTAAATACAAAGTCCTAGAATAATGTACACGTTACTGAGTCCGAGTATAATATAGGAGTTGCTGACTCCTAGAATAATATACGAAGTCCTAGAAAAAAAAACTGTCTTAAAATTATATACAAGTTACTGAGTCCTAGAATAATATATGAAGTCCTAGAATAATATGCAATGTTCTAGAATAATATAGAAGTTACCGAGTCCTATAATAATATACAAAGTCCAAGAATAATATATGAGTTACTGAGTTTTAGAATAATATTCAATGTCCTACAATAATATAAGAGTTACTGAATCCTAGAATAATATACGAGTTACTGAGTCCTAGAATAATATACAAAGTCCCTGAATAATATAGGAGTTAAGGAGTCCTAGAACTGATTGACCCTTGGCTTGTTCCTTGACAACTCTACTGCCTAATCCCAACCTGCAACTACTCGTTACCGACCTTTTGGCTTGTTTACTGACCAAGCTGCTGTTTAATCCTTATCTGCTCATCCGCTACTGGAATCAAGCTTGCTCACACCCTGGTAGGGTAAACCTAAGTAATGCGACCTGGTACTAGCATGCAGCTAAATCCATCTCCACCATCAGGAGCTCTGGTGAACACCGGCTACTACTTAGAATCCGCACCTCAGGTGAGCCTGTGTCATCTGCCAGAGAGACTGCCTGTGCACCTATCCTGCTGTTCAGTGGTTTTCCTGCAACTGCTATATCAATTGATCTTCAAGCCCGACACCTGATCGTGACAGCTAGGGTAATATACAAAGTCGTAGAATAATATTGGAGTTACTGAGTCCTAGAATACTATATGAAGTCCTAGAAGAATATATAAGTTACAGAGTCCTAGAATGTTATATGAGTTACTGAGTCTTAGAATAATATACGAAGCCCTAGAATAATATACAAGTTACTGAATCCTAGAATAATATACAAGATACTGAGTCCCAGAATAAAATACAAAGTGATAGAATAATATAGAAGTTACTGAGTCCTAGACCAATATACAAAGTCCTATAATAATATACGAAGCCCTAGAATAATATACGAGTTACTGAGTCTTAGAATAATGTAGACGTTACTGCGTCCTACAATAATATAGAAGTTACTGAGTCCTAGAATAATATACAAAGTCCTAGAATAATATACAAGATACTGAGTCCTAGAATAAAATACAAAGTCCTAGAATAATATACAAGTTACTGAGTCCTAGAATAATATACAAAGTCCTAGAATAATATACGATTTACTGAGTTCTAGAATAATATGCAAAGTCCCAGAATAATATATGAGCTACTGAGTCCTAGACTAATATACTTGTTATTGAGTCTTAGAATAATATACAAAGTCCTGTAATAATATAAGAATTACTGTGTCCTAGAAAAAATGTACGATTTACTGAGTCCAGGAATAATATCCGAGTTACTTAGTCTTTGAATTAAATACAAAGTCCTAGAATAATGTACACGTTACTGAGTCCGAGTATAATATAGGAGTTACTGACTCCTAGAATAATATACGAAGTCCTAGAAAAAAAAACAGTCCTAGAATAATATACAAGTTACTGAGTCCTAGAATAATATATGAAGTCCTAGAATAATATGCAATGTTATAGAATAATATAGAAGTTACCGAGTCCTATAATCATATTCGAAGTCCAAGAATAATATATGAGTTACTGAGTTTTAGAATAATATACAAAGTCCTACAATAATATAAGAGTTACTGAATCCTAGAATAATATACGAGTTACTGAGTCCTAGAAAAATATACAAAGTCCCAGAATAATATAGGAGTTAAGGAGTCCTAGAACTGATTGACCCTTGGCTTGTTCCTTGACAACTCTACTGCCTAATCCCAACCTGCAACTACTCGTTACCGACCTTTTGGCTTGTTTACTGACCAAGCTGCTGTTTAATCCTTATCTGCTCATCCGCTACTGGAATCAAGCTTGCTCACACCCTGGTAGGGTAAACCTAAGTAATGCGACCTGGTACTAGCATGCAGCTAAATCCATCTCCACCATCAGGAGCTCTGGTGAACACCGGCTACTACTTAGAATCCGCACCTCAGGTGAGCCTGTGTCATCTGCCAGAGAGACTGCCTGTGCACCTATCCTGCTGTTCAGTGGTTTTCCTGCAACTGCTATATCAATTGATCTTCAAGCCCGACACCTGATCGTGACAGCTAGGGTAATATACAAACTCGTAGAATAATATTGGAGTTACTGAGTCCTAGAATACTATATGAAGTCCTAGAAGAATATATAAGTTACAGAGTCCTAGAATGTTATATGAGTTACTGAGTCTTAGAATAATATACGAAGCCCTAGAATAATATACAAGTTACTGAATCCTAGAATAATATACAAGATACTGAGTCCCAGAATAAAATACAAAATGATAGAATAATATAGAAGTTACTGAGTCCTAGACCAATATACAAAGTCCTATAATAATATACGAAGCCCTAGAATAATATACGAGTTACTGAGTCTTAGAATAATGTAGACGTTACTGCGTCCTACAATAATATAGAAGTTACTGAGTCCTAGAATAATATACAAAGTCCTAGAATAATATACAAGATACTGAGTCCTAGAATAAAATACAAAGTCCTAGAATAATATACAAGTTACTGAGTCCTAGAATAATATACAAAGTCCTAGAATAATATACGATTTACTGAGTTCTAGAATAATATGCAAAGTCCCAGAATAATATATGAGCTACTGAGTCCTAGACTAATGTACTTGTTATTGAGTCTTAGAATAATATACAAAGTCCTGTAATAATATAAGAATTACTGTGTCCTAGAAAAAATGTACGATTTACTGAGTCCAGGAATAATATCCGAGTTACTTAGTCTTTGAATTAAATACAAAGTCCTAGAATAATGTACACGTTACTGAGTCCGAGTATAATATAGGAGTTACTGACTCCTAGAATAATATACGAAGTCCTAGAAAAAAAAACAGTCCTAGAATAATATACAAGTTACTGAGTCCTAGAATAATATATGAAGTCCTAGAATAATATGCAATGTTATAGAATAATATAGAAGTTACCGAGTCCTATAATAATATTCGAAGTCCAAGAATAATATATGAGTTACTGAGTTTTAGAATAATATACAAAGTCCTACAATAATATAAGAGTTACTGAATCCTAGAATAATATACGAGTTACTGAGTCCTAGAATAATATACAAAGTCCCAGAATAATATAGGAGTTAAGGAGTCCTAGAACTGATTGACCCTTGGCTTTTTCCTTGACAACTCTACTGCCTAATCCCAACCTGCAACTACTCGTTACCGACCTTTTGGCTTGTTTACTGACCAAGCTGCTGTTTAATCCTTATCTGCTCATCCGCTACTGGAATCAAGCTTGCTCACACCCTGGTAGGGTAAACTTAAGTAATGCGACCTGGTACTAGCATGCAGCTAAATCCATCTCCACCATCAGGAGCTCTGGTGAACACCGGCTACTACTTAGAATCCGCACCTCAGGTGAGCCTGTGTCATCTGCCAGAGAGACTGCCTGTGCACCTATCCTGCTGTTCAGTGGTTTTCCTGCAACTGCTATATCAATTGATCTTCAAGCCCGACACCTGATCGTGACAGCTAGGGTAATATACAAACTCGTAGAATAATATTGGAGTTACTGAGTCCTAGAATACTATATGAAGTCCTAGAAGAATATATAAGTTACAGAGTCCTAGAATGTTATATGAGTTACTGAGTCTTAGAATAATATACGAAGCCCTAGAATAATATACAAGTTACTGAATCCTAGAATAATATACAAGATACTGAGTCCCAGAATAAAATACAAAATGATAGAATAATATAGAAGTTACTGAGTCCTAGACCAATATACAAAGTCCTATAATAATATACGAAGCCCTAGAATAATATACGAGTTACTGAGTCTTAGAATAATGTAGACGTTACTGCGTCCTACAATAATATAGAAGTTACTGAGTCCTAGAATAATATACAAAGTCCTAGAATAATATACAAGATACTGAGTCCTAGAATAAAATACAAAGTCCTAGAATAATATACAAGTTACTGAGTCCTAGAATAATATACAAAGTCCTAGAATAATATACGATTTACTGAGTTCTAGAATAATATGCAAAGTCCCAGAATAATATATGAGCTACTGAGTCCTAGACTAATGTACTTGTTATTGAGTCTTAGAATAATATACAAAGTCCTGTAATAATATAAGAATTACTGTGTCCTAGAAAAAATGTACGATTTACTGAGTCCAGGAATAATATCCGAGTTACTTAGTCTTTGAATTAAATACAAAGTCCTAGAATAATGTACACGTTACTGAGTCCGAGTATAATATAGGAGTTACTGACTCCTAGAATAATATACGAAGTCCTAGAAAAAAAAACAGTCCTAGAATAATATACAAGTTACTGAGTCCTAGAATAATATATGAAGTCCTAGAATAATATGCAATGTTATAGAATAATATAGAAGTTACCGAGTCCTATAATAATATTCGAAGTCCAAGAATAATATATGAGTTACTGAGTTTTAGAATAATATACAAAGTCCTACAATAATATAAGAGTTACTGAATCCTAGAATAATATACGAGTTACTGAGTCCTAGAATAATATACAAAGTCCCAGAATAATATAGGAGTTAAGGAGTCCTAGAACTGATTGACCCTTGGCTTGTTCCTTGACAACTCTACTGCCTAATCCCAACCTGCAACTACTCGTTACCGACCTTTTGGCTTGTTTACTGACCAAGCTGCTGTTTAATCCTTATCTGCTCATCCGCTACTGGAATCAAGCTTGCTCACACCCTGGTAGGGTAAACTTAAGTAATGCGACCTGGTACTAGCATGCAGCTAAATCCATCTCCACCATCAGGAGCTCTGGTGAACACCGGCTACTACTTAGAATCCGCACCTCAGGTGAGCCTGTGTCATCTGCCAGAGAGACTGCCTGTGCACCTATCCTGCTGTTCAGTGGTTTTCCTGCAACTGCTATATCAATTGATCTTCAAGCCCGACACCTGATCGTGACAGCTAGGGTAATATACAAAGTCGTAGAATAATATTGGAGTTACTGAGTCCTAGAATACTATATGAAGTCCTAGAAGAATATATAAGTTACAGAGTCCTAGAATGTTATATGAGTTACTGAGTCTTAGAATAATATACGAAGCCCTAGAATAATATACAAGTTACTGAATCCTAGAATAATATACAAGATACTGAGTCCCAGAATAAAATACAAAGTGATAGAATAATATAGAAGTTACTGAGTCCTAGACCAATATACAAAGTCCTAGAATAATATACGAAGCCCTAGAATAATATACGAGTTACTGAGTCTTAGAATAATGTAGACGTTACTGCGTCCTACAATAATATAGAAGTTACTGAGTCCTAGAATAATATACAAAGTCCAAGAATAATATACAAGATACTGAGTCCTAGAATAAAATACAAAGTCCTAGAATAATATACAAGTTACTGAGTCCTAGAATAATATACAAAGTCCTAGAATAATATACGATTTACTGAGTTCTAGAATAATATGCAAAGTCCCAGAATAATATATGAGCTACTGAGTCCTAGACTAATATACTTGTTATTGAGTCTTAGAATAATATACAAAGTCCTGTAATAATATAAGAATTACTGTGTCCTAGAAAAAATGTACGATTTACTGAGTCCAGGAATAATATCCGAGTTACTTAGTCTTTGAATTAAATACAAAGTCCTAGAATAATGTACACGTTACTGAGTCCGAGTATAATATAGGAGTTGCTGACTCCTAGAATAATATACGAAGTCCTAGAAAAAAAAACTGTCTTAGAATTATATACAAGTTACTGAGTCCTAGAATAATATATGAAGTCCTAGAATAATATGCAATGTTCTAGAATAATATAGAAGTTACCGAGTCCTATAATAATATACGAAGTCCAAGAATAATATATGAGTTACTGAGTTTTAGAATAATATTCAATGTCCTACAATAATATAAGAGTTACTGAATCCTAGAATAATATACGAGTTACTGAGTCCTAGAATAATATACAAAGTCCCTGAATAATATAGGAGTTAAGGAGTCCTAGAACTGATTGACCCTTGGCTTGTTCCTTGACAACTCTACTGCCTAATCCCAACCTGCAACTACTCGTTACCGACCTTTTGGCTTGTTTACTGACCAAGCTGCTGTTTAATCCTTATCTGCTCATCCGCTACTGGAATCAAGCTTGCTCACACCCTGGTAGGGTAAACCTAAGTAATGCGACCTGGTACTAGCATGCAGCTAAATCCATCTCCACCATCAGGAGCTCTGGTGAACACCGGCTACTACTTAGAATCCGCACCTCAGGTGAGCCTGTGTCATTTGCCAGAGAGACTGCCTGTGCACCTATCTTGCTGTTCAGTGGTTTTCCTGCAACTGCTATATCAATTGATCTTCAAGCCCGACACCTGATCGTGACAGCTAGGGTAATATACAAAGTCGTAGAATAATATTGGAGTTACTGAATCCTAGAATACGATATGAAGTCCTAGAAGAATATATAAGTTACAGAGTCCTAGAATGTTATATGAGTTACTGAGTCTTAGAATAATATACGAAGCCCTAGAATAATATACAAGTTACTGAATCCTAGAATAATATACAAGATACTGAGTCCCAGAATAAAATACAAAGTGATAGAATAATATAGAAGTTACTGAGTCCTAGACCAATATACAAAGTCCTATAATAATATACGAAGCCCTAGAATAATATACGAGTTACTGAGTCTTAGAATAATGTAGACGTTACTGCGTCCTACAATAATATAGAAGTTACTGAGTCCTAGAATAATATACAAAGTCCTAGAATAATATACAAGATACTGAGTCCTAGAATAAAATACAAAGTCCTAGAATAATATACAAGTTACTGAGTCCTAGAATAATATACAAAGTCCTAGAATAATATACGATTTACTGAGTTCTAGAATAATATGCAAAGTCCCAGAATAATATATGAGCTACTGAGTCCTAGACTAATATACTTGTTATTGAGTCTTAGAATAATATACAAAGTCCTGTAATAATATAAGAATTACTGTGTCCTAGAAAAAATGTACGATTTACTGAGTCCAGGAATAATATCCGAGTTACTTAGTCTTTGAATTAAATACAAAGTCCAAGAATAATGTACATGTTACTGAGTCCGAGTATAATATAGGAGTTGCTGACTCCTAGAATAATATACAAAGTCCTAGAAAAAAAAACTGTCTTAGAATTATATACAAGTTACTGAGTCCTAGAATAATATATGAAGTCCTAGAATAATATGCAATGTTCTAGAATAATATAGAAGTTACCGAGTCCTATAATAATATACGAAGTCCAAGAATAATATATGAGTTACTGAGTTTTAGAATAATATTCAATGTCCTACAATAATATAAGAGTTACTGAATCCTAGAATAATATACGAGTTACTGAGTCCTAGAATAATATACAAAGTCCCTGAATAATATAGGAGTTAAGGAGTCCTAGAACTGATTGACCCTTGGCTTGTTCCTTGACAACTCTACTGCCTAATCCCAACCTGCAACTACTCGTTACCAACCTTTTGGCTTGTTTACTGACCAAGCTGCTGTTTAATCCTTATCTGCTCATCCGCTACTGGAATCAAGCTTGCTCACACCCTGGTAGGGTAAACCTAAGTAATGCGACCTGGTACTAGCATGCAGCTAAATCCATCTCCACCATCAGGAGCTCTGGTGAACACCGGCTACTACTTAGAATCCGCACCTCAGGTGAGCCTGTGTCATCTGCCAGAGAGACTGCCTGTGCACCTATCCTGCTGTTCAGTGGTTTTCCTGCAACTGCTATATCAATTGATCTTCAAGCCCGACACCTGATCGTGACAGCTAGGGTAATATACAAAGTCGTAGAATAATATTGGAGTTACTGAGTCCTAGAATACTATATGAAGTCCTAGAAGAATATATAAGTTACAGAGTCCTAGAATGTTATATGAGTTACTGAGTCTTAGAATAATATACGAAGCCCTAGAATAATATACAAGTTACTGAATCCTAGAATAATATACAAGATACTGAGTCCCAGAATAAAATACAAAGTGATAGAATAATATAGAAGTTACTGAGTCCTAGACCAATATACAAAGTCCTATAATAATATACGAAGCCCTAGAATAATATACGAGTTACTGAGTCTTAGAATAATGTAGACGTTACTGCGTCCTACAATAATATAGAAGTTACTGAGTCCTAGAATAATATACAAAGTCCTAGAATAATATACAAGATACTGAGTCCTAGAATAAAATACAAAGTCCTAGAATAATATACAAGTTACTGAGTCCTAGAATAATATACAAAGTCCTAGAATAATATACGATTTACTGAGTTCTAGAATAATATGCAAAGTCCCAGAATAATATATGAGCTACTGAGTCCTAGACTAATATACTTGTTATTGAGTCTTAGAATAATATACAAAGTCCTGTAATAATATAAGAATTACTGTGTCCTAGAAAAAATGTACGATTTACTGAGTCCAGGAATAATATCCGAGTTACTTAGTCTTTGAATTAAATACAAAGTCCTAGAATAATGTACACGTTACTGAGTCCGAGTATAATATAGGAGTTGCTGACTCCTAGAATAATATACGAAGTCCTAGAAAAAAAAACTGTCTTAGAATTATATACAAGTTACTGAGTCCTAGAATAATATATGAAGTCCTAGAATAATATGCAATGTTCTAGAATAATATAGAAGTTACCGAGTCCTATAATAATATACAAAGTCCAAGAATAATATATGAGTTACTGAGTTTTAGAATAATATTCAATGTCCTACAATAATATAAGAGTTACTGAATCCTAGAATAATATACGAGTTACTGAGTCCTAGAATAATATACAAAGTCCCTGAATAATATAGGAGTTAAGGAGTCCTAGAACTGATTGACCCTTGGCTTGTTCCTTGACAACTCTACTGCCTAATCCCAACCTGCAACTACTCGTTACCGACCTTTTGGCTTGTTTACTGACCAAGCTGCTGTTTAATCCTTATCTGCTCATCCGCTACTGGAATCAAGCTTGCTCACACCCTGGTAGGGTAAACCTAAGTAATGCGACCTGATACTAGCATGCAGCTAAATCCATCTCCACCATCAGGAGCTCTGGTGAACACCGGCTACTACTTAGAATCCGCACCTCAGGTGAGCCTGTGTCATCTGCCAGAGAGACTGCCTGTGCACCTATCCTGCTGTTCAGTGGTTTTCCTGCAACTGCTATATCAATTGATCTTCAAGCCCGACACCTGATCGTGACAGCTAGGGTAATATACAAAGTCGTAGAATAATATTGGAGTTACTGAGTCCTAGAATACTATATGAAGTCCTAGAAGAATATATAAGTTACAGAGTCCTAGAATGTTATATGAGTTACTGAGTCTTAGAATAATATACGAAGCCCTAGAATAATATACAAGTTACTGAATCCTAGAATAATATACAAGATACTGAGTCCCAGAATAAAATACAAAGTGATAGAATAATATAGAAGTTACTGAGTCCTAGACCAATATACAAAGTCCTATAATAATATACGAAGCCCTAGAATAATATACGAGTTACTGAGTCTTAGAATAATGTAGACGTTACTGCGTCCTACAATAATATAGAAGTTACTGAGTCCTAGAATAATATACAAAGTCCTAGAATAATATACAAGATACTGAGTCCTAGAATAAAATACAAAGTCCTAGAATAATATACAAGTTACTGAGTCCTAGAATAATATACAAAGTCCTAGAATAATATACGATTTACTGAGTTCTAGAATAATATGCAAAGTCCCAGAATAATATATGAGCTACTGAGTCCTAGACTAATATACTTGTTATTGAGTCTTAGAATAATATACAAAGTCCTGTAATAATATAAGAATTACTGTGTCCTAGAAAAAATGTACGATTTACTGAGTCCAGGAATAATATCCGAGTTACTTAGTCTTTGAATTAAATACAAAGTCCTAGAATAATGTACATGTTACTGAGTCCGAGTATAATATAGGAGTTGCTGACTCCTAGAATAATATACGAAGTCCTAGAAAAAAAAACTGTCTTAGAATTATATACAAGTTACTGAGTCCTAGAATAATATATGAAGTCCTAGAATAATATGCAATGTTCTAGAATAATATAGAAGTTACCGAGTCCTATAATAATATACGAAGTCCAAGAATAATATATGAGTTACTGAGTTTTAGAATAATATTCAATGTCCTACAATAATATAAGAGTTACTGAATCCTAGAATAATATACGAGTTACTGAGTCCTAGAATAATATACAAAGTCCCTGAATAATATAGGAGTTAAGGAGTCCTAGAACTGATTGACCCTTGGCTTGTTCCTTGACAACTCTACTGCCTAATCCCAACCTGCAACTACTCGTTACCGACCTTTCGGCTTGTTTACTGACCAAGCTGCTGTTTAATCCTTATCTGCTCATCCGCTACTGGAATCAAGCTTGCTCACACCCTGGTAGGGTAAACCTAAGTAATGCGACCTGGTACTAGCATGCAGCTAAATCCATCTCCACCATCAGGAGCTCTGGTGAACACCGGCTACTACTTAGAATCCGCACCTCAGGTGAGCCTGTGTCATCTGCCAGAGAGACTGCCTGTGCACCTATCCTGCTGTTCAGTGGTTTTCCTGCAACTGCTATATCAATTGATCTTCAAGCCCGACACCTGATCGTGACAGCTAGGGTAATATACAAAGTCGTAGAATAATATTGGAGTTACTGAGTCCTAGAATACTATATGAAGTCCTAGAAGAATATATAAGTTACAGAGTCCTAGAATGTTATATGAGTTACTGAGTCTTAGAATAATATACGAAGCCCTAGAATAATATACAAGTTACTGAATCCTAGAATAATATACAAGATACTGAGTCCCAGAATAAAATACAAAGTGATAGAATAATATAGAAGTTACTGAGTCCTAGACCAATATACAAAGTCCTATAATAATATACGAAGCCCTAGAATAATATACGAGTTACTGAGTCTTAGAATAATGTAGACGTTACTGCGTCCTACAATAATATAGAAGTTACTGAGTCCTAGAATAATATACAAAGTCCTAGAATAATATACCAGATACTGAGTGCTAGAATAAAATACAAAGTCCTAGAATAATATACAAGTTACTGAGTCCTAGAATAATATACAAAGTCCTAGAATAATATACGATTTACTGAGTTCTAGAATAATATGCAAAGTCCCAGAATAATATATGAGCTACTGAGTCCTAGACTAATATACTTGTTATTGAGTCTTAGAATAATATACAAAGTCCTGTAATAATATAAGAATTACTGTGTCCTAGAAAAAATTTACGATTTACTGAGTCCAGGAATAATATCCGAGTTACTTAGTCTTTGAATTAAATACAAAGTCCAAGAATAATGTACACGTTACTGAGTCCGAGTATAATATAGGAGTTGCTGACTCCTAGAATAATATACGAAGTCCTAGAAAAAAAAACTGTCTTAGAATTATATACAAGTTACTGAGTCCTAGAATAATATATGAAGTCTTAGAATAATATGCAATGTTCTAGAATAATATAGAAGTTACCGAGTCCTATAATAATATACAAAGTCCAAGAATAATATATGAGTTACTGAGTTTTAGAATAATATTCAATGTCCTACAATAATATAAGAGTTACTGAATCCTAGAATAATATACGAGTTACTGAGTCCTAGAATAATATACAAAGTCCCAGAATAATATAGGAGTTAAGGAGTCCTAGAACTGATTGACCCTTGGCTTGTTCCTTGACAACTCTACTGCCTAATCCCAACCTGCAACTACTCGTTACCGACCTTTTGGCTTGTTTACTGACCAAGCTGCTGTTTAATCCTTATCTGCTCATCCGCTACTGGAATCAAGCTTGCTCACACCCTGGTAGGGTAAACCTAAGTAATGCGACCTGGTACTAGCATGCAGCTAAATCCATCTCCACCATCAGGAGCTCTGGTGAACACCGGCTACTACTTAGAATCCGCACCTCAGGTGAGCCTGTGTCATCTGCCAGAGAGACTGCCTGTGCACCTATCCTGCTGTTCAGTGGTTTTCCTGCAACTGCTATATCAATTGATCTTCAAGCCCGACACCTGATCGTGACAGCTAGGGTAATATACAAAGTCGTAGAATAATATTGGAGTTACTGAGTCCTAGAATACTATATGAAGTCCTAGAAGAATATATAAGTTACAGAGTCCTAGAATGTTATATGAGTTACTGAGTCTTAGAATAATATACGAAGCCCTAGAATAATATACAAGTTACTGAATCCTAGAATAATATACAAGATACTGAGTCCCAGAATAAAATACAAAGTGATAGAATAATATAGAAGTTACTGAGTCCTAGACCAATATACAAAGTCCTATAATAATATACGAAGCCCTAGAATAATATACGAGTTACTGAGTCTTAGAATAATGTAGACGTTACTGCGTCCTACAATAATATAGAAGTTACTGAGTCCTAGAATAATATACAAAGTCCTAGAATAATATACAAGATACTGAGTCCTAGTATAAAATACAAAGTCCTAGAATAATATACAAGTTACTGAGTCCTAGAATAATATACAAAGTCCTAGAATAATATACGATTTACTGAGTTCTAGAATAATATGCAAAGTCCCAGAATAATATATGAGCTACTGAGTCCTAGACTAATATACTTGTTATTGAGTCTTAGAATAATATACAAAGTCCTGTAATAATATAAGAATTACTGTGTCCTAGAAAAAATGTACGATTTACTGAGTCCAGGAATAATATCCGAGTTACTTAGTCTTTGAATTAAATACAAAGTCCTAGAATAATGTACACGTTACTGAGTCCGAGTATAATATAGGAGTTGCTGACTCCTAGAATAATATACGAAGTCCTAGAAAAAAAAACTGTCTTAGAATTATATACAAGTTACTGAGTCCTAGAATAATATATGAAGTCCTAGAATAATATGCAATGTTCTAGAATAATATAGAAGTTACCGAGTCCTATAATAATATACGAAGTCCAAGAATAATATATGAGTTACTGAGTTTTAGAATAATATTCAATGTCCTACAATAATATAAGAGTTACTGAATCCTAGAATAATATACGAGTTACTGAGTCCTATAATAATATACAAAGTCCCTGAATAATATAGGAGTTAAGGAGTCCTAGAACTGATTGACCCTTGGCTTGTTCCTTGACAACTCTACTGCCTAATCCCAACCTGCAACTACTCGTTACCGACCTTTTGGCTTGTTTACTGACCAAGCTGCTGTTTAATCCTTATCTGCTCATCCGCTACTGGAATCAAGCTTGCTCACACCCTGGTAGGGTAAACCTAAGTAATGCGACCTGGTACTAGCATGCAGCTAAATCCATCTCCACCATCAGGAGCTCTGGTGAACACCGGCTACTACTTAGAATCCGCACCTCAGGTGAGCCTGTGTCATCTGCCAGAGAGACTGCCTGTGCACCTATCCTGCTGTTCAGTGGTTTTCCTGCAACTGCTATATCAATTGATCTTCAAGCCCGACACCTGATCGTGACAGCTAGGGTAATATACAAAGTCGTAGAATAATATTGGAGTTACTGAGTCCTAGAATACTATATGAAGTCCTAGAAGAATATATAAGTTACAGAGTCCTAGAATGTTATATGAGTTACTGAGTCTTAGAATAATATACGAAGCCCTAGAATAATATACAAGTTACTGAATCCTAGAATAATATACAAGATACTGAGTCCCAGAATAAAATACAAAGTGATAGAATAATATAGAAGTTACTGTGTCCTAGACCAATATACAAAGTCCTATAATAATATACGAAGCCCTAGAATAATATACGAGTTACTGAGTCTTAGAATAATGTAGACGTTACTGCGTCCTACAATAATATAGAAGTTACTGAGTCCTAGAATAATATACAAAGTCCTAGAATAATATACAAGATACTGAGTCCTAGTATAAAATACAAAGTCCTAGAATAATATACAAGTTACTGAGTCCTAGAATAATATACAAAGTCCTAGAATAAGATACGATTTACTGAGTTCTAGAATAATATGCAAAGTCCCAGAATAATATATGAGCTACTGAGTCCTAGACTAATATACTTGTTATTGAGTCTTAGAATAATATACAAAGTCCTGTAATAATATAAGAATTACTGTGTCCTAGAAAAATGTACGATTTACTGAGTCCAGGAATAATATCCGAGTTACTTAGTCTTTGAATTAAATACAAAGTCCTAGAATAATGTACACGTTACTGAGTCCGAGTATAATATAGGAGTTGCTGACTCCTAGAATAATATACGAAGTCCTAGAAAAAAAAACTGTCTTAGAATTATATACAAGTTACTGAGTCCTAGAATAATATATGAAGTCCTAGAATAATATGCAATGTTCTAGAATAATATAGAAGTTACCGAGTCCTATAATAATATACGAAGTCCAAGAATAATATATGAGTTACTGAGTTTTAGAATAATATTCAATGTCCTACAATAATATAAGAGTTACTGAATCCTAGAATAATATACAAGTTACTGAGTCCTAGAATAATATACAAAGTCCCTGAATAATATAGGAGTTAAGGAGTCCTAGAACTGATTGACCCTTGGCTTGTTCCTTGACAACTCTACTGCCTAATCCCAACCTGCAACTACTCGTTACCGACCTTTTGGCTTGTTTACTGACCAAGCTGCTGTTTAATCCTTATCTGCTCATCCGCTACTGGAATCAAGCTTGCTCACACCCTGGTAGGGTAAACCTAAGTAATGCGACCTGGTACTAGCATGCAGCTAAATCCATCTCCACCATCAGGAGCTCTGGTGAACACCGGCTACTACTTAGAATCCGCACCTCAGGTGAGCCTGTGTCATCTGCCAGAGAGACTGCCTGTGCACCTATCCTGCTGTTCAGTGGTTTTCCTGCAACTGCTATATCAATTGATCTTCAAGCCCGACACCTGATCGTGACAGCTAGGGTAATATACAAAGTCGTAGAATAATATTGGAGTTACTGAGTCCTAGAATACTATATGAAGTCCTAGAAGAATATATAAGTTACAGAGTCCTAGAATGTTATATGAGTTACTGAGTCTTAGAATAATATACGAAGCCCTAGAATAATATACAAGTTACTGAATCCTAGAATAATATACAAGATACTGAGTCCCAGAATAAAATACAAAGTGATAGAATAATATAGAAGTTACTGAGTCCTAGACCAATATACAAAGTCCTATAATAATATACGAAGCCCTAGAATAATATACGAGTTACTGAGTCTTAGAATAATGTAGACGTTACTGCGTCCTACAATAATATAGAAGTTACTGAGTCCTAGAATAATATACAAAGTCCTAGAATAATATACAAGATACTGAGTCCTAGAATAAAATACAAAGTCCTAGAATAATATACAAGTTACTGAGTCCTAGAATAATATACAAAGTCCTAGAATAATATACGATTTACTGAGTTCTAGAATAATATGCAAAGTCCCAGAATAATATATGAGCTACTGAGTCCTAGACTAATATACTTGTTATTGAGTCTTAGAATAATATACAAAGTCCTGTAATAATATAAGAATTACTGTGTCCTAGAAAAAATGTACGATTTACTGAGTCCAGGAATAATATCCGAGTTACTTAGTCTTTGAATTAAATACAAAGTCCTAGAATAATGTACACGTTACTGAGTCCGAGTATAATATAGGAGTTGCTGACTCCTAGAATAATATACGAAGTCCTAGAAAAAAAAACTGTCTTAGAATTATATACAAGTTACTGAGTCCTAGAATAATATATGAAGTCCTAGAATAATATGCAATGTTCTAGAATAATATAGAAGTTACCGAGTCCTATAATAATATACGAAGTCCAAGAATAATATATGAGTTACTGAGTTTTAGAATAATATTCAATGTCCTACAATAATATAAGAGTTACTGAATCCTAGAATAATATACGAGTTACTGAGTCCTAGAATAATATACAAAGTCCCTGAATAATATAGGAGTTAAGGAGTCCTAGAACTGATTGACCCTTGGCTTGTTCCTTGACAACTCTACTGCCTAATCCCAACCTGCAACTACTCGTTACCGACCTTTTGGCTTGTTTACTGACCAAGCTGCTGTTTAATCCTTATCTGCTCATCCGCTACTGGAATCAAGCTTGCTCACACCCTGGTAGGGTAAACCTAAGTAATGCGACCTGGTACTAGCATGCAGCTAAATCCATCTCCACCATCAGGAGCTCTGGTGAACACCGGCTACTACTTAGAATCCGCACCTCAGGTGAGCCTGTGTCATCTGCCAGAGAGACTGCCTGTGCACCTATCCTGCTGTTCAGTGGTTTTCCTGCAACTGCTATATCAATTGATCTTCAAGCCCGACACCTGATCGTGACAGCTAGGGTAATATACAAAGTCGTAGAATAATATTGGAGTTACTGAGTCCTAGAATACTATATGAAGTCCTAGAAGAATATATAAGTTACAGAGTCCTAGAATGTTATATGAGTTACTGAGTCTTAGAATAATATACGAAGCCCTAGAATAATATACAAGTTACTGAATCCTAGAATAATATACAAGATACTGAGTCCCAGAATAAAATACAAAGTGATAGAATAATATAGAAGTTACTGAGTCCTAGACCAATATACAAAGTCCTATAATAATATACGAAGCCCTAGAATAATATACGAGTTACTGAGTCTTAGAATAATGTAGACGTTACTGCGTCCTACAATAATATAGAAGTTACTGAGTCCTAGAATAATATACAAAGTCCTAGAATAATATACAAGATACTGAGTCCTAGAATAAAATACAAAGTCCTAGAATAATATACAAGTTACTGAGTCCTAGAATAATATACAAAGTCCTAGAATAATATACGATTTACTGAGTTCTAGAATAATATGCAAAGTCCCAGAATAATATATGAGCTACTGAGTCCTAGACTAATATAATTGTTATTGAGTCTTAGAATAATATACAAAGTCCTGTAATAATATAAGAATTACTGTGTCCTAGAAAAAATGTACGATTTACTGAGTCCAGGAATAATATCCGAGTTACTTAGTCTTTGAATTAAATACAAAGTCCTAGAATAATGTACACGTTACTGAGTCCGAGTATAATATAGGAGTTGCTGACTCCTAGAATAATATACGAAGTCCTAGAAAAAAAAACTGTCTTAGAATTATATACAAGTTACTGAGTCCTAGAATAATATATGAAGTCCTAGAATAATATGCAATGTTCTAGAATAATATAGAAGTTACCGAGTCCTATAATAATATACGAAGTCCAAGAATAATATATGAGTTACTGAGTTTTAGAATAATATTCAATGTCCTACAATAATATAAGAGTTACTGAATCCTAGAATAATATACGAGTTACTGAGTCCTAGAATAATATACAAAGTCCCTGAATAATATAGGAGTTAAGGAGTCCTAGAACTGATTGACCCTTGGCTTGTTCCTTGACAACTCTACTGCCTAATCCCAACCTGCAACTACTCGTTACCGACCTTTTGGCTTGTTTACTGACCAAGCTGCTGTTTAATCCTTATCTGCTCATCCGCTACTGGAATCAAGCTTGCTCACACCCTGGTAGGGTAAACCTAAGTAATGCGACCTGGTACTAGCATGCAGCTAAATCCATCTCCACCATCAGGAGCTCTGGTGAACACCGGCTACTACTTAGAATCCGCACCTCAGGTGAGCCTGTGTCATCTGCCAGAGAGACTGCCTGTGCACCTATCCTGCTGTTCAGTGGTTTTCCTGCAACTGCTATATCAATTGATCTTCAAGCCCGACACCTGATCGTGACAGCTAGGGTAATATACAAAGTCGTAGAATAATATTGGAGTTACTGAGTCCTAGAATACTATATGAAGTCCTAGAAGAATATATAAGTTACAGAGTCCTAGAATGTTATATGAGTTACTGAGTCTTAGAATAATATACGAAGCCCTAGAATAATATACAAGTTACTGAATCCTAGAATAATATACAAGATACTGAGTCCCAGAATAAAATACAAAGTGATAGAATAATATAGAAGTTACTGAGTCCTAGACCAATATACAAAGTCCTATAATAATATACGAAGCCCTAGAATAATATACGAGTTACTGAGTCTTAGAATAATGTAGACGTTACTGCGTCCTACAATAATATAGAAGTTACTGAGTCCTAGAATAATATACAAAGTCCTAGAATAATATCCAAGATACTGAGTCCTAGTATAAAATACAAAGTCCTAGAATAATATACAAGTTACTGAGTCCTAGAATAATATACAAAGTCCTAGAATAATATACGATTTACTGAGTTCTAGAATAATATGCAAAGTCCCAGAATAATATATGAGCTACTGAGTCCTAGACTAATATACTTGTTATTGAGTCTTAGAATAATATACAAAGTCCTGTAATAATATAAGAATTACTGTGTCCTAGAAAAAATGTACGATTTACTGAGTCCAGGAATAATATCCGAGTTACTTAGTCTTTGAATTAAATACAAAGTCCTAGAATAATGTACACGTTACTGAGTCCGAGTATAATATAGGAGTTGCTGACTCCTAGAATAATATACGAAGTCCTAGAAAAAAAAACTGTCTTAGAATTATATACAAGTTACTGAGTCCTAGAATAATATATGAAGTCCTAGAATAATATGCAATGTTCTAGAATAATATAGAAGTTACCGAGTCCTATAATAATATACGAAGTCCAAGAATAATATATGAGTTACTGAGTTTTAGAATAATATTCAATGTCCTACAATAATATAAGAGTTACTGAATCCTAGAATAATATACGAGTTACTGAGTCCTAGAATAATATACAAAGTCCCTGAATAATATAGGAGTTAAGGAGTCCTAGAACTGATTGACCCTTGGCTTGTTCCTTGACAACTCTACTGCCTAATCCCAACCTGCAACTACTCGTTACCGACCTTTTGGCTTGTTTACTGACCAAGCTGCTGTTTAATCCTTATCTGCTCATCCGCTACTGGAATCAAGCTTGCTCACACCCTGGTAGGGTAAACCTAAGTAATGCGACCTGGTACTAGCATGCAGCTAAATCCATCTCCACCATCAGGAGCTCTGGTGAACACCGGCTACTACTTAGAATCCGCACCTCAGGTGAGCCTGTGCCATATGCCAGAGAGACTGCCTGTGCACCTATCCTGCTCTTCAGTGGTTTTCCTGCAACTGCTATATCAACTGATCTTCAATCCCGACACCTGATCGTGACATTTAGGGTAATATACAAAGTCGTAGAATAATATTGGAGTTACTGAGTCCTAGAATACTATATGAAGTCCTAGAAGAATATATAAGTTACAGAGTCCTAGAATGTTATATGAGTTACTGAGTCTTAGAATAATATACGAAGCCCTAGAATAATATACAAGTTACTGAATCCTAGAATAATATACAAGATACTGAGTCCCAGAATAAAATACAAAGTGATAGAATAATATAGAAGTTACTGAGTCCTAGACCAATATACAAAGTCCTATAATAATATACGAAGCCCTAGAATAATATACGAGTTACTGAGTCTTAGAATAATGTAGACGTTACTGCGTCCTACAATAATATAGAAGTTACTGAGTCCTAGAATAATATACAAAGTCCTAGAATAATATACAAGATACTGAGTCCTAGTATAAAATACAAAGTCCTAGAATAATATACAAGTTACTGAGTCCTAGAATAATATACAAAGTCCTAGAATAATATACGATTTACTGAGTTCTAGAATAATATGCAAAGTCCCAGAATAATATATGAGCTACTGAGTCCTAGACTAATATACTTGTTATTGAGTCTTAGAATAATATACAAAGTCCTGTAATAATATAAGAATTACTGTGTCCTAGAAAAAATGTACGATTTACTGAGTCCAGGAATAATATCCGAGTTACTTAGTCTTTGAATTAAATACAAAGTCCTAGAATAATGTACACGTTACTGAGTCCGAGTATAATATAGGAGTTGCTGACTCCTAGAATAATATACGAAGTCCTAGAAAAAAAAACTGTCTTAGAATTATATACAAGTTACTGAGTCCTAGAATAATATATGAAGTCCTAGAATAATATGCAATGTTCTAGAATAATATAGAAGTTACCGAGTCCTATAATAATATACGAAGTCCAAGAATAATATATGAGTTACTGAGTTTTAGAATAATATTCAATGTCCTACAATAATATAAGAGTTACTGAATCCTAGAATAATATACGAGTTACTGAGTCCTAGAATAATATACAAAGTCCCTGAATAATATAGGAGTTAAGGAGTCCTAGAACTGATTGACCCTTGGCTTGTTCCTTGACAACTCTACTGCCTAATCCCAACCTGCAACTACTCGTTACCGACCTTTTGGCTTGTTTACTGACCAAGCTGCTGTTTAATCCTTATCTGCTCATCCGCTACTGGAATCAAGCTTGCTCACACCCTGGTAGGGTAAACCTAAGTAATGCGACCTGGTACTAGCATGCAGCTAAATCCATCTCCACCATCAGGAGCTCTGGTGAACACCGGCTACTACTTAGAATCCGCACCTCAGGTGAGCCTGTGCCATATGCCAGAGAGACTGCCTGTGCACCTATCCTGCTCTTCAGTGGTTTTCCTGCAACTGCTATATCAACTGATCTTCAATCCCGACACCTGATCGTGACATTTAGGGTAATATACAAAGTCGTAGAATAATATTGGAGTTACTGAGTCCTAGAATACTATATGAAGTCCTAGAAGAATATATAAGTTACAGAGTCCTAGAATGTTATATGAGTTACTGAGTCTTAGAATAATATACGAAGCCCTAGAATAATATACAAGTTACTGAATCCTAGAATAATATACAAGATACTGAGTCCCAGAATAAAATACAAAGTGATAGAATAATATAGAAGTTACTGAGTCCTAGACCAATATACAAAGTCCTATAATAATATACGAAGCCCTAGAATAATATACGAGTTACTGAGTCTTAGAATAATGTAGACGTTACTGCGTCCTACAATAATATAGAAGTTACTGAGTCCTAGAATAATATACAAAGTCCTAGAATAATATACAAGATACTGAGTCCTAGTATAAAATACAAAGTCCTAGAATAATATACAAGTTACTGAGTCCTAGAATAATATACAAAGTCCTAGAATAATATACGATTTACTGAGTTCTAGAATAATATGCAAAGTCCCAGAATAATATATGAGCTACTGAGTCCTAGACTAATATACTTGTTATTGAGTCTTAGAATAATATACAAAGTCCTGTAATAATATAAGAATTACTGTGTCCTAGAAAAAATGTACGATTTACTGAGTCCAGGAATAATATCCGAGTTACTTAGTCTTTGAATTAAATACAAAGTCCTAGAATAATGTACACGTTACTGAGTCCGAGTATAATATAGGAGTTGCTGACTCCTAGAATAATATACGAAGTCCTAGAAAAAAAAACTGTCTTAGAATTATATACAAGTTACTGAGTCCTAGAATAATATATGAAGTCCTAGAATAATATGCAATGTTCTAGAATAATATAGAAGTTACCGAGTCCTATAATAATATACGAAGTCCAAGAATAATATATGAGTTACTGAGTTTTAGAATAATATTCAATGTCCTACAATAATATAAGAGTTACTGAATCCTAGAATAATATACGAGTTACTGAGTCCTAGAATAATATACAAAGTCCCTGAATAATATAGGAGTTAAGGAGTCCTAGAACTGATTGACCCTTGGCTTGTTCCTTGACAACTCTACTGCCTAATCCCAACCTGCAACTACTCGTTACCGACTTTTGGCTTGTTTACTGACCAAGCTGCTGTTTAATCCTTATCTGCTCATCCGCTACTGGAATCAAGCTTGCTCACACCCTGGTAGGGTAAACCTAAGTAATGCGACCTGGTACTAGCATGCAGCTAAATCCATCTCCACCATCAGGAGCTCTGGTGAACACCGGCTACTACTTAGAATCCGCACCTCAGGTGAGCCTGTGTCATCTGCCAGAGAGACTGCCTGTGCACCTATCCTGCTGTTCAGTGGTTTTCCTGCAACTGCTATATCAATTGATCTTCAAGCCCGACACCTGATCGTGACAGCTAGGGTAATATACAAAGTCGTAGAATAATATTGGAGTTACTGAGTCCTAGAATACTATATGAAGTCCTAGAAGAATATATAAGTTACAGAGTCCTAGAATGTTATATGAGTTACTGAGTCTTAGAATAATATACGAAGCCCTAGAATAATATACAAGTTACTGAATCCTAGAATAATATACAAGATACTGAGTCCCAGAATAAAATACAAAGTGATAGAATAATATAGAAGTTACTGAGTCCTAGACCAATATACAAAGTCCTATAATAATATACGAAGCCCTAGAATAATATACGAGTTACTGAGTCTTAGAATAATGTAGACGTTACTGCGTCCTACAATAATATAGAAGTTACTGAGTCCTAGAATAATATACAAAGTCCTAGAATAATATACAAGATACTGAGTCCTAGTATAAAATACAAAGTCCTAGAATAATATACAAGTTACTGAGTCCTAGAATAATATACAAAGTCCTAGAATAATATACGATTTACTGAGTTCCGCTACTGGAATCAAGCTTGCTCACACCCTGGTAGGGTAAACCTAAGTAATGCGACCTGGTACTAGCATGCAGCTAAATCCATCTCCACCATCAGGAGCTCTGGTGAACACCGGCTACTACTTAGAATCCGCACCTCAGGTGAGCCTGTGCCATATGCCAGAGAGACTGCCTGTGCACCTATCCTGCTCTTCAGTGGTTTTCCTGCAACTGCTATATCAACTGATCTTCAATCCCGACACCTGATCGTGACATTTAGGGTAATATACAAAGTCGTAGAATAATATTGGAGTTACTGAGTCCTAGAATACTATATGAAGTCCTAGAAGAATATATAAGTTACAGAGTCCTAGAATGTTATATGAGTTACTGAGTCTTAGAATAATATACAAAGCCCTAGAATAATATACAAGTTACTGAATCCTAGAATAATATACAAGATACTGAGTCCCAGAATAAAATACAAAGTGATAGAATAATATAGAAGTTACTGAGTCGTAGACCAATATACAAAGTCCTATAATAATATACGAAGCCCTAGAATAATATACGAGTTACTGAGTCTTAGAATAATGTAGACGTTACTGCGTCCTACAATAATATAGAAGTTACTGAGTCCTAGAATAATATACAAAGTCCTAGAATAATATACAAGATACTGAGTCCTAGTATAAAATACAAAGTCCTAGAATAATATACAAGTTACTGAGTCCTAGAATAATATACAAAGTCCTAGAATAATATACGATTTACTGAGTTCTAGAATAATATGCAAAGTCCCAGAATAATATATGAGCTACTGAGTCCTAGACTAATATACTTGTTATTGAGTCTTAGAATAATATACAAAGTCCTGTAATAATATAAGAATTACTGTGTCCTAGAAAAAATGTACGATTTACTGAGTCCAGGAATAATATCCGAGTTACTTAGTCTTTGAATTAAATACAAAGTCCTAGAATAATGTACACGTTACTGAGTCCGAGTATAATATAGGAGTTGCTGACTCCTAGAATAATATACGAAGTCCTAGAAAAAAAAACTGTCTTAGAATTATATACAAGTTACTGAGTCCTAGAATAATATATGAAGTCCTAGAATAATATGCAATGTTCTAGAATAATATAGAAGTTACCGAGTCCTATAATAATATATGAAGTCCAAGAATAATATATGAGTTACTGAGTTTTAGAATAATATTCAATGTCCTACAATAATATAAGAGTTACTGAATCCTAGAATAATATACGAGTTACTGAGTCCTAGAATAATATACAAAGTCCCTGAATAATATAGGAGTTAAGGAGTCCTAGAACTGATTGACCCTTGGCTTGTTCCTTGACAACTCTACTGCCTAATCCCAACCTGCAACTACTCGTTACCGACCTTTTGGCTTGTTTACTGACCAAGCTGCTGTTTAATCCTTATCTGCTCATCCGCTACTGGAATCAAGCTTGCTCACACCCTGGTAGGGTAAACCTAAGTAATGCGACCTGGTACTAGCATGCAGCTAAATCCATCTCCACCATCAGGAGCTCTGGTGAACACCGGCTACTACTTAGAATCCGCACCTCAGGTGAGCCTGTGTCATCTGCCAGAGAGACTGCCTGTGCACCTATCCTGCTGTTCAGTGGTTTTCCTGCAACTGCTATATCAATTGATCTTCAAGCCCGACACCTGATCGTGACAGCTAGGGTAATATACAAAGTCGTAGAATAATATTGGAGTTACTGAGTCCTAGAATACTATATGAAGTCCTAGAAGAATATATAAGTTACAGAGTCCTAGAATGTTATATGAGTTACTGAGTCTTAGAATAATATACGAAGCCCTAGAATAATATACAAGTTACTGAATCCTAGAATAATATACAAGATACTGAGTCCCAGAATAAAATACAAAGTGATAGAATAATATAGAAGTTACTGAGTCCTAGACCAATATACAAAGTCCTATAATAATATACGAAGCCCTAGAATAATATACGAGTTACTGAGTCTTAGAATAATGTAGACGTTACTGCGTCCTACAATAATATAGAAGTTACTGAGTCCTAGAATAATATACAAAGTCCTAGAATAATATACAAGATACTGAGTCCTAGTATAAAATACAAAGTCCTAGAATAATATACAAGTTACTGAGTCCTAGAATAATATACAAAGTCCTAGAATAATATACGATTTACTGAGTTCTAGAATAATATGCAAAGTCCCAGAATAATATATGAGCTACTGAGTCCTAGACTAATATACTTGTTATTGAGTCTTAGAATAATATACAAAGTCCTGTAATAATATAAGAATTACTATGTCCTAGAAAAAATGTACGATTTACTGAGTCCAGGAATAATATCCGAGTTACTTAGTCTTTGAATTAAATACAAAGTCCTAGAATAATGTACACGTTACTGAGTCCGAGTATAATATAGGAGTTGCTGACTCCTAGAATAATATACGAAGTCCTAGAAAAAAAAACTGTCTTAGAATTATATACAAGTTACTGAGTCCTAGAATAATAAATGAAGTCCTAGAATAATATGCAATGTTCTAGAATAATATAGAAGTTACCGAGTCCTATAATAATATATGAAGTCCAAGAATAATATATGAGTTACTGAGTTTTAGAATAATATTCAATGTCCTACAATAATATAAGAGTTACTGAATCCTAGAATAATATACGAGTTACTGAGTCCTAGAATAATATACAAAGTCCCTGAATAATATAGGAGTTAAGGAGTCCTAGAACTGATTGACCCTTGGCTTGTTCCTTGACAACTTTACTGCCTAATCCCAACCTGCAACTACTCGTTACCGACCTTTTGGCTTGTTTACTGACCAAGCTGCTGTTTAATCCTTATCTGCTCATCCGCTACTGGAATCAAGCTTGCTCACACCCTGGTAGGGTAAACCTAAGTAATGCGACCTGGTACTAGCATGCAGCTAAATCCATCTCCACCATCAGGAGCTCTGGTGAACACCGGCTACTACTTAGAATCCGCACCTCAGGTGAGCCTGTGTCATCTGCCAGAGAGACTGCCTGTGCACCTATCCTGCTGTTCAGTGGTTTTCCTGCAACTGCTATATCAATTGATCTTCAAGCCCGACACCTGATCGTGACAGCTAGGGTAATATACAAAGTCGTAGAATAATATTGGAGTTACTGAGTCCTAGAATACTATATGAAGTCCTAGAAGAATATATAAGTTACAGAGTCCTAGAATGTTATATGAGTTACTGAGTCTTAGAATAATATACGAAGCCCTAGAATAATATACAAGTTACTGAATCCTAGAATAATATACAAGATACTGAGTCCCAGAATAAAATACAAAGTGATAGAATAATATAGAAGTTACTGAGTCCTAGACCAATATACAAAGTCCTATAATAATATACGAAGCCCTAGAATAATATACGAGTTACTGAGTCTTAGAATAATGTAGACGTTACTGCGTCCTACAATAATATAGAAGTTACTGAGTCCTAGAATAATATACAAAGTCCTAGAATAATATACAAGATACTGAGTCCTAGTATAAAATACAAAGTCCTAGAATAATATACAAGTTACTGAGTCCTAGAATAATATACAAAATCCTAGAATAATATACGATTTACTGAGTTCTAGAATAATATGCAAAGTCCCAGAATAATATATGAGCTACTGAGTCCTAGACTAATATACTTGTTATTGAGTCTTAGAATAATATACAAAGTCCTGTAATAATATAAGAATTACTGTGTCCTAGAAAAAATGTACGATTTACTGAGTCCAGGAATAATATCCGAGTTACTTAGTCTTTGAATTAAATACAAAGTCCTAGAATAATGTACACGTTACTGAGTCCGAGTATAATATAGGAGTTGCTGACTCCTAGAATAATATACGAAGTCCTAGAAAAAAAAACTGTCTTAGAATTATATACAAGTTACTGAGTCCTAGAATAATATATGAAGTCCTATAATAATATGCAATGTTCTAGAATAATATAGAAGTTACCGAGTCCTATAATAATATACGAAGTCCAAGAATAATATATGAGTTACTGAGTTTTAGAATAATATTCAATGTCCTACAATAATATAAGAGTTACTGAATCCTAGAATAATATACGAGTTACTGAGTCCTAGAATAATATACAAAGTCCCTGAATAATATAGGAGTTAAGGAGTCCTAGAACTGATTGACCCTTGGCTTGTTCCTTGACAACTCTACTGCCTAATCCCAACCTGCAACTACTCGTTACCGACCTTTTGGCTTGTTTACTGACCAAGCTGCTGTTTAATCCTTATCTGCTCATCCGCTACTGGAATCAAGCTTGCTCACACCCTGGTAGGGTAAACCTAAGTAATGCGACCTGGTACTAGCATGCAGCTAAATCCATCTCCACCATCAGGAGCTCTGGTGAACACCGGCTACTACTTAGAATCCGCACCTCAGGTGAGCCTGTGCCATATGCCAGAGAGACTGCCTGTGCACCTATCCTGCTCTTCAGTGGTTTTCCTGCAACTGCTATATCAACTGATCTTCAATCCCGACACCTGATCGTGACATTTAGGGTAATATACAAAGTCGTAGAATAATATTGGAGTTACTGAGTCCTAGAATACTATATGAAGTCCTAGAAGAATATATAAGTTACAGAGTCCTAGAATGTTATATGAGTTACTGAGTCTTAGAATAATATACGAAGCCCTAGAATAATATACAAGTTACTGAATCCTAGAATAATATACAAGATACTGAGTCCCAGAATAAAATACAAAGTGATAGAATAATATAGAAGTTACTGAGTCCTAGACCAATATACAAAGTCCTATAATAATATACGAAGCCCTAGAATAATATACGAGTTACTGAGTCTTAGAATAATGTAGACGTTACTGCGTCCTACAATAATATAGAAGTTACTGAGTCCTAGAATAATATACAAAGTCCTAGAATAATATACAAGATACTGAGTCCTAGTATAAAATACAAAGTCCTAGAATAATATACAAGTTACTGAGTCCTAGAATTATATACAAAGTCCTAGAATAATATACGATTTACTGAGTTCTAGAATAATATGCAAAGTCCCAGAATAATATATGAGCTACTGAGTCCTAGACTAATATACTTGTTATTGAGTCTTAGAATAATATACAAAGTCCTGTAATAATATAAGAATTACTGTGTCCTAGAAAAAATGTACGATTTACTGAGTCCAGGAATAATATCCGAGTTACTTAGTCTTTGAATTAAATACAAAGTCCTAGAATAATGTTCACGTTACTGAGTCCGAGTATAATATAGGAGTTGCTGACTCCTAGAATAATATACGAAGTCCTAGAAAAAAAAACTGTCTTAGAATTATATACAAGTTACTGAGTCCTAGAATAATATATGAAGTCCTAGAATAATATGCAATGTTCTAGAATAATATAGAAGTTACCGAGTCCTATAATAATATACGAAGTCCAAGAATAATATATGAGTTACTGAGTTTTAGAATAATATTCAATGTCCTACAATAATATAAGAGTTACTGAATCCTAGAATAATATACGAGTTACTGAGTCCTAGAATAATATACAAAGTCCCTGAATAATATAGGAGTTAAGGAGTCCTAGAACTGATTGACCCTTGGCTTGTTCCTTGACAACTCTACTGCCTAATCCCAACCTGCAACTACTCGTTACCGACCTTTTGGCTTGTTTACTGACCAAGCTGCTGTTTAATCCTTATCTGCTCATCCGCTACTGGAATCAAGCTTGCTCACACCCTGGTAGGGTAAACCTAAGTAATGCGACCTGGTACTAGCATGCAGCTAAATCCATCTCCACCATCAGGAGCTCTGGTGAACACCGGCTACTACTTAGAATCCGCACCTCAGGTGAGCCTGTGTCATCTGCCAGAGAGACTGCCTGTGCACCTATCCTGCTGTTCAGTGGTTTTCCTGCAACTGCTATATCAATTGATCTTCAAGCCCGACACCTGATCGTGACAGCTAGGGTAATATACAAAGTCGTAGAATAATATTGGAGTTACTGAGTCCTAGAATACTATATGAAGTCCTAGAAGAATATATAAGTTACAGAGTCCTAGAATGTTATATGAGTTACTGAGTCTTAGAATAATATACGAAGCCCTAGAATAATATACAAGTTACTGAATCCTAGAATAATATACAAGATACTGAGTCCCAGAATAAAATACAAAGTGATAGAATAATATAGAAGTTACTGAGTCCTAGACCAATATACAAAGTCCTAGAATAATATACGAAGCCCTAGAATAATATACGAGTTACTGAGTCTTAGAATAATGTAGACGTTACTGCGTCCTACAATAATATAGAAGTTACTGAGTCCTAGAATAATATACAAAGTCCTAGAATAATATACAAGATACTGAGTCCTAGAATAAAATACAAAGTCCTAGAATAATATACAAGTTACTGAGTCCTAGAATAATATACAAAGTCCTAGAATAATATACGATTTACTGAGTTCTAGAATAATATGCAAAGTCCCAGAATAATATATGAGCTACTGAGTCCTAGACTAATATACTTGTTATTGAGTCTTAGAATAATATACAAAGTCCTGTAATAATATAAGAATTACTGTGTCCTAGAAAAAATGTACGATTTACTGAGTCCAGGAATAATATCCGAGTTACTTAGTCTTTGAATTAAATACAAAGTCCTAGAATAATGTACACGTTACTGAGTCCGAGTATAATATAGGAGTTGCTGACTCCTAGAATAATATACGAAGTCCTAGAAAAAAAAACTGTCTTAGAATTATATACAAGTTACTGAGTCCTAGAATAATATATGAAGTCCTAGAATAATATGCAATGTTCTAGAATAATATAGAAGTTACCGAGTCCTTTAATAATATACGAAGTCCAAGAATAATATATGAGTTACTGAGTTTTAGAATAATATTCAATGTCCTACAATAATATAAGAGTTACTGAATCCTAGAATAATATACGAGTTACTGAGTCCTAGAATAATATACAAAGTCCCTGAATAATATAGGAGTTAAGGAGTCCTAGAACTGATTGACCCTTGGCTTGTTCCTTGACAACTCTACTGCCTAATCCCAACCTGCAACTACTCGTTACCGACCTTTTGGCTTGTTTACTGACCAAGCTGCTGTTTAATCCTTATCTGCTCATCCGCTACTGGAATCAAGCTTGCTCACACCCTGGTAGGGTAAACCTAAGTAATGCGACCTGGTACTAGCATGCAGCTAAATCCATCTCCACCATCAGGAGCTCTGGTGAACACCGGCTACTACTTAGAATCCGCACCTCAGGTGAGCCTGTGTCATCTGCCAGAGAGACTGCCTGTGCACCTATCCTGCTGTTCAGTGGTTTTCCTGCAACTGCTATATCAATTGATCTTCAAGCCCGACACCTGATCGTGACAGCTAGGGTAATATACAAAGTCGTAGAATAATATTGGAGTTACTGAGTCCTAGAATACTATATGAAGTCCTAGAAGAATATATAAGTTACAGAGTCCTAGAATGTTATATGAGTTACTGAGTCTTAGAATAATATACGAAGCCCTAGAATAATATACAAGTTACTGAATCCTAGAATAATATACAAGATACTGAGTCCCAGAATAAAATACAAAGTGATAGAATAATATAGAAGTTACTGAGTCCTAGACCAATATACAAAGTCCTATAATAATATACGAAGCCCTAGAATAATATACGAGTTACTGAGTCTTAGAATAATGTAGACGTTACTGCGTCCTACAATAATATAGAAGTTACTGAGTCCTAGAATAATATACAAAGTCCTAGAATAATATACAAGATACTGAGTCCTAGTATAAAATACAAAGTCCTAGAATAATATACAAGTTACTGAGTCCTAGAATAATATACAAAGTCCTAGAATAATATACGATTTACTGAGTTCTAGAATAATATGCAAAGTCCCAGAATAATATATGAGCTACTGAGTCCTAGACTAATATACTTGTTATTGAGTCTTAGAATAATATACAAAGTCCTGTAATAATATAAGAATTACTGTGTCCTAGAAAAAATGTACGATTTACTGAGTCCAGGAATAATATCCGAGTTACTTAGTCTTTGAATTAAATACAAAGTCCTAGAATAATGTACACGTTACTGAGTCCGAGTATAATATAGGAGTTGCTGACTCCTAGAATAATATACGAAGTCCTAGAAAAAAAAACTGTCTTAGAATTATATACAAGTTACTGAGTCCTAGAATAATATATGAAGTCCTAGAATAATATGCAATGTTCTAGAATAATATAGAAGTTACCGAGTCCTATAATAATATACGAAGTCCAAGAATAATATATGAGTTACTGAGTTTTAGAATAATATTCAATGTCCTACAATAATATAAGAGTTACTGAATCCTAGAATAATATACGAGTTACTGAGTCCTAGAATAATATACAAAGTCCCTGAATAATATAGGAGTTAAGGAGTCCTAGAACTGATTGACCCTTGGCTTGTTCCTTGACAACTCTACTGCCTAATCCCAACCTGCAACTACTCGTTACCGACCTTTTGGCTTGTTTACTGACCAAGCTGCTGTTTAATCCTTATCTGCTCATCCGCTACTGGAATCAAGCTTGCTCACACCCTGGTAGGGTAAACCTAAGTAATGCGACCTGGTACTAGCATGCAGCTAAATCCATCTCCACCATCAGGAGCTCTGGTGAACACCGGCTACTACTTAGAATCCGCACCTCAGGTGAGCCTGTGTCATCTGCCAGAGAGACTGCCTGTGCACCTATCCTGCTGTTCAGTGGTTTTCCTGCAACTGCTATATCAATTGATCTTCAAGCCCGACACCTGATCGTGACAGCTAGGGTAATATACAAAGTCGTAGAATAATATTGGAGTTACTGAGTCCTAGAATACTATATGAAGTCCTAGAAGAATATATAAGTTACAGAGTCCTAGAATGTTATATGAGTTACTGAGTCTTAGAATAATATACGAAGCCCTAGAATAATATACAAGTTACTGAATCCTAGAATAATATACAAGATACTGAGTCCCAGAATAAAATACAAAGTGATAGAATAATATAGAAGTTACTGAGTCCTAGACCAATATACAAAGTCCTATAATAATATACGAAGCCCTAGAATAATATACGAGTTACTGAGTCTTAGAATAATGTAGACGTTACTGCGTCCTACAATAATATAGAAGTTACTGAGTCCTAGAATAATATACAAAGTCCTAGAATAATATACAAGATACTGAGTCCTAGAATAAAATACAAAGTCCTAGAATAATATACAAGTTACTGAGTCCTAGAATAATATACAAAGTCCTAGAATAATATACGATTTACTGAGTTCTAGAATAATATGCAAAGTCCCAGAATAATATATGAGCTACTGAGTCCTAGACTAATATACTTGTTATTGAGTCTTAGAATAATATACAAAGTCCTGTAATAATATAAGAATTACTGTGTCCTAGAAAAAATGTACGATTTACTGAGTCCAGGAATAATATCCGAGTTACTTAGTCTTTGAATTAAATACAAAGTCCTAGAATAATGTACACGTTACTGAGTCCGAGTATAATATAGGAGTTGCTGACTCCTAGAATAATATACGAAGTCCTAGAAAAAAAAACTGTCTTAGAATTATATACAAGTTACTGAGTCCTAGAATAATATATGAAGTCCTAGAATAATATGCAATGTTCTAGAATAATATAGAAGTTACCGAGTCCTATAATAATATACGAAGTCCAAGAATAATATATGAGTTACTGAGTTTTAGAATAATATTCAATGTCCTACAATAATATAAGAGTTACTGAATCCTAGAATAATATACGAGTTACTGAGTCCTAGAATAATATACAAAGTCCCTGAATAATATAGGAGTTAAGGAGTCCTAGAACTGATTGACCCTTGGCTTGTTCCTTGACAACTCTACTGCCTAATCCCAACCTGCAACTACTCGTTACCGACCTTTTGGCTTGTTTACTGACCAAGCTGCTGTTTAATCCTTATCTGCTCATCCGCTACTGGAATCAAGCTTGCTCACACCCTGGTAGGGTAAACCTAAGTAATGCGACCTGGTACTAGCATGCAGCTAAATCCATCTCCACCATCAGGAGCTCTGGTGAACACCGGCTACTACTTAGAATCCGCACCTCAGGTGAGCCTGTGCCATATGCCAGAGAGACTGCCTGTGCACCTATCCTGCTCTTCAGTGGTTTTCCTGCAACTGCTATATCAACTGATCTTCAATCCCGACACCTGATCGTGACATTTAGGGTAATATACAAAGTCGTAGAATAATATTGGAGTTACTGAGTCCTAGAATACTATATGAAGTCCTAGAAGAATATATAAGTTACAGAGTCCTAGAATGTTATATGAGTTACTGAGTCTTAGAATAATATACGAAGCCCTAGAATAATATACAAGTTACTGAATCCTAGAATAATATACAAGATACTGAGTCCCAGAATAAAATACAAAGTGATAGAATAATATAGAAGTTACTGAGTCCTAGACCAATATACAAAGTCCTATAATAATATACGAAGCCCTAGAATAATATACGAGTTACTGAGTCTTAGAATAATGTAGACGTTACTGCGTCCTACAATAATATAGAAGTTACTGAGTCCTAGAATAATATACAAAGTCCTAGAATAATATACAAGATACTGAGTGCTAGAATAAAATACAAAGTCCTAGAATAATATACAAGTTACTGAGTCCTAGAATAATATACAAAGTCCTAGAATAATATACGATTTACTGAGTTCTAGAATAATATGCAAAGTCCCAGAATAATATATGAGCTACTGAGTCCTAGACTAATATACTTGTTATTGAGTCTTAGAATAATATACAAAGTCCTGTAATAATATAAGAATTACTGTGTCCTAGAAAAAATGTACGATTTACTGAGTCCAGGAATAATATCCGAGTTACTTAGTCTTTGAATTAAATACAAAGTCCTAGAATAATGTACACGTTACTGAGTCCGAGTATAATATAGGAGTTGCTGACTCCTAGAATAATATACGAAGTCCTAGAAAAAAAAACTGTCTTAGAATTATATACAAGTTACTGAGTCCTAGAATAATATATGAAGTCCTAGAATAATATGCAATGTTCTAGAATAATATAGAAGTTACCGAGTCCTATAATAATATACGAAGTCCAAGAATAATATATGAGTTACTGAGTTTTAGAATAATATTCAATGTCCTACAATAATATAAGAGTTACTGAATCCTAGAATAATATACGAGTTACTGAGTCCTAGAATAATATACAAAGTCCCTGAATAATATAGGAGTTAAGGAGTCCTAGAACTGATTGACCCTTGGCTTGTTCCTTGACAACTCTACTGCCTAATCCCAACCTGCAACTACTCGTTACCGACCTTTTGGCTTGTTTACTGACCAAGCTGCTGTTTAATCCTTATCTGCTCATCCGCTACTGGAATCAAGCTTGCTCACACCCTGGTAGGGTAAACCTAAGTAATGCGACCTGGTACTAGCATGCAGCTAAATCCATCTCCACCATCAGGAGCTCTGGTGAACACCGGCTACTACTTAGAATCCGCACCTCAGGTGAGCCTGTGTCATCTGCCAGAGAGACTGCCTGTGCACCTATCCTGCTGTTCAGTGGTTTTCCTGCAACTGCTATATCAATTGATCTTCAAGCCCGACACCTGATCGTGACAGCTAGGGTAATATACAAAGTCGTAGAATAATATTGGAGTTACTGAGTCCTAGAATACTATATGAAGTCCTAGAAGAATATATAAGTTACAGAGTCCTAGAATGTTATATGAGTTACTGAGTCTTAGAATAATATACGAAGCCCTAGAATAATATACAAGTTACTGAATCCTAGAATAATATACAAGATACTGAGTCCCAGAATAAAATACAAAGTGATAGAATAATATAGAAGTTACTGAGTCCTAGACCAATATACAAAGTCCTATAATAATATACGAAGCCCTAGAATAATATACGAGTTACTGAGTCTTAGAATAATGTAGACGTTACTGCGTCCTACAATAATATAGAAGTTACTGAGTCCTAGAATAATATACAAAGTCCTAGAATAATATACAAGATACTGAGTCCTAGAATAAAATACAAAGTCCTAGAATAATATACAAGTTACTGAGTCCTAGAATAATATACAAAGTCCTAGAACAATATACGATTTACTGAGTTCTAGAATAATATGCAAAGTCCCAGAATAATATATGAGCTACTGAGTCCTAGACTAATATACTTGTTATTGAGTCTTAGAATAATATACAAAGTCCTGTAATAATATAAGAATTACTGTGTCCTAGAAAAAATGTACGATTTACTGAGTCCAGGAATAATATCCGAGTTACTTAGTCTTTGAATTAAATACAAAGTCCTAGAATAATGTACACGTTACTGAGTCCGAGTATAATATAGGAGTTGCTGACTCCTAGAATAATATACGAAGTCCTAGAAAAAAAAACTGTCTTAGAATTATATACAAGTTACTGAGTCCTAGAATAATATATGAAGTCCTAGAATAATATGCAATGTTCTAGAATAATATAGAAGTTACCGAGTCCTATAATAATATACAAAGTCCAAGAATAATATATGAGTTACTGAGTTTTAGAATAATATTCAATGTCCTACAATAATATAAGAGTTACTGAATCCTAGAATAATATACGAGTTACTGAGTCCTAGAATAATATACAAAGTCCCTGAATAATATAGGAGTTAAGGAGTCCTAGAACTGATTGACCCTTGGCTTGTTCCTTGACAACTCTACTGCCTAATCCCAACCTGCAACTACTCGTTACCGACCTTTTGGCTTGTTTACTGACCAAGCTGCTGTTTAATCCTTATCTGCTCATCCGCTACTGGAATCAAGCTTGCTCACACCCTGGTAGGGTAAACCTAAGTAATGCGACCTGATACTAGCATGCAGCTAAATCCATCTCCACCATCAGGAGCTCTGGTGAACACCGGCTACTACTTAGAATCCGCACCTCAGGTGAGCCTGTGTCATCTGCCAGAGAGACTGCCTGTGCACCTATCCTGCTGTTCAGTGGTTTTCCTGCAACTGCTATATCAATTGATCTTCAAGCCCGACACCTGATCGTGACAGCTAGGGTAATATACAAAGTCGTAGAATAATATTGGAGTTACTGAGTCCTAGAATACTATATGAAGTCCTAGAAGAATATATAAGTTACAGAGTCCTAGAATGTTATATGAGTTACTGAGTCTTAGAATAATATACGAAGCCCTAGAATAATATACAAGTTACTGAATCCTAGAATAATATACAAGATACTGAGTCCCAGAATAAAATACAAAGTGATAGAATAATATAGAAGTTACTGAGTCCTAGACCAATATACAAAGTCCTATAATAATATACGAAGCCCTAGAATAATATACGAGTTACTGAGTCTTAGAATAATGTAGACGTTACTGCGTCCTACAATAATATAGAAGTTACTGAGTCCTAGAATAATATACAAAGTCCTAGAATAATATACAAGATACTGAGTCCTAGAATAAAATACAAAGTCCTAGAATAATATACAAGTTACTGAGTCCTAGAATAATATACAAAGTCCTAGAATAATATACGATTTACTGAGTTCTAGAATAATATGCAAAGTCCCAGAATAATATATGAGCTACTGAGTCCTAGACTAATATACTTGTTATTGAGTCTTAGAATAATATACAAAGTCCTGTAATAATATAAGAATTACTGTGTCCTAGAAAAAATGTACGATTTACTGAGTCCAGGAATAATATCCGAGTTACTTAGTCTTTGAATTAAATACAAAGTCCTAGAATAATGTACACGTTACTGAGTCCGAGTATAATATAGGAGTTGCTGACTCCTAGAATAATATACGAAGTCCTAGAAAAAAAAACTGTCTTAGAATTATATACAAGTTACTGAGTCCTAGAATAATATATGAAGTCCTAGAATAATATGCAATGTTCTAGAATAATATAGAAGTTACCGAGTCCTATAATAATATACAAAGTCCAAGAATAATATATGAGTTACTGAGTTTTAGAATAATATTCAATGTCCTACAATAATATAAGAGTTACTGAATCCTAGAATAATATACGAGTTACTGAGTCCTAGAATAATATACAAAGTCCCTGAATAATATAGGAGTTAAGGAGTCCTAGAACTGATTGACCCTTGGCTTGTTCCTTGACAACTCTACTGCCTAATCCCAACCTGCAACTACTCGTTACCGACCTTTTGGCTTGTTTACTGACCAAGCTGCTGTTTAATCCTTATCTGCTCATCCGCTACTGGAATCAAGCTTGCTCACACCCTGGTAGGGTAAACCTAAGTAATGCGACCTGATACTAGCATGCAGCTAAATCCATCTCCACCATCAGGAGCTCTGGTGAACACCGGCTACTACTTAGAATCCGCACCTCAGGTGAGCCTGTGTCATCTGCCAGAGAGACTGCCTGTGCACCTATCATGCTGTTCAGTGGTTTTCCTGCAACTGCTATATCAATTGATCTTCAAGCCCGACACCTGATCGTGACAGCTAGGGTAATATACAAAGTCGTAGAATAATATTGGAGTTACTGAGTCCTAGAATACTATATGAAGTCCTAGAAGAATATATAAGTTACAGAGTCCTAGAATGTTATATGAGTTACTGAGTCTTAGAATAATATACGAAGCCCTAGAATAATATACAAGTTACTGAATCCTAGAATAATATACAAGATACTGAGTCCCAGAATAAAATACAAAGTGATAGAATAATATAGAAGTTACTGAGTCCTAGACCAATATACAAAGTCCTATAATAATATACGAAGCCCTAGAATAATATACGAGTTACTGAGTCTTAGAATAATGTAGACGTTACTGCGTCCTACAATAATATAGAAGTTACTGAGTCCTAGAATAATATACAAAGTCCTAGAATAATATACAAGATACTGAGTGCTAGAATAAAATACAAAGTCCTAGAATAATATACAAGTTACTGAGTCCTAGAATAATATACAAAGTCCTAGAATAATATACGATTTACTGAGTTCTAGAATAATATGCAAAGTCCCAGAATAATATATGAGCTACTGAGTCCTAGACTAATATACTTGTTATTGAGTCTTAGAATAATATACAAAGTCCTGTAATAATATAAGAATTACTGTGTCCTAGAAAAAATGTACGATTTACTGAGTCCAGGAATAATATCCGAGTTACTTAGTCTTTGAATTAAATACAAAGTCCTAGAATAATGTACACGTTACTGAGTCCGAGTATAATATAGGAGTTGCTGACTCCTAGAATAATATACGAAGTCCTAGAAAAAAAAACTGTCTTAGAATTATATACAAGTTACTGAGTCCTAGAATAATATATGAAGTCCTAGAATAATATGCAATGTTCTAGAATAATATAGAAGTTACCGAGTCCTATAATAATATACAAAGTCCAAGAATAATATATGAGTTACTGAGTTTTAGAATAATATTCAATGTCCTACAATAATATAAGAGTTACTGAATCCTAGAATAATATACGAGTTACTGAGTCCTAGAATAATATACAAAGTCCCTGAATAATATAGGAGTTAAGGAGTCCTAGAACTGATTGACCCTTGGCTTGTTCCTTGACAACTCTACTGCCTAATCCCAACCTGCAACTACTCGTTACCGACCTTTTGGCTTGTTTACTGACCAAGCTGCTGTTTAATCCTTATCTGCTCATCCGCTACTGGAATCAAGCTTGCTCACACCCTGGTAGGGTAAACCTAAGTAATGTGACCTGGTACTAGCATGCAGCTAAATCCATCTCCACCATCAGGAGCTCTGGTGAACACCGGCTACTACTTAGAATCCGCACCTCAGGTGAGCCTGTGTCATCTGCCAGAGAGACTGCCTGTGCACCTATCCTGCTGTTCAGTGGTTTTCCTGCAACTGCTATATCAATTGATCTTCAAGCCCGACACCTGATCGTGACAGCTAGGGTAATATACAAAGTCGTAGAATAATATTGGAGTTACTGAGTCCTAGAATACTATATGAAGTCCTAGAAGAATATATAAGTTACAGAGTCCTAGAATGTTATATGAGTTACTGAGTCTTAGAATAATATACGAAGCCCTAGAATAATATACAAGTTACTGAATCCTAGAATAATATACAAGATACTGAGTCCCAGAATAAAATACAAAGTGATAGAATAATATAGAAGTTACTGAGTCCTAGACCAATATACAAAGTCCTATAATAATATACGAAGCCCTAGAATAATATACGAGTTACTGAGTCTTAGAATAATGTAGACGTTACTGCGTCCTACAATAATATAGAAGTTACTGAGTCCTAGAATAATATACAAAGTCCTAGAATAATATACAAGATACTGAGTCCTAGAATAAAATACAAAGTCCTAGAATAATATACAAGTTACTGAGTCCTAGAATAATATACAAAGTCCTAGAATAATATACGATTTACTGAGTTCTAGAATAATATGCAAAGTCCCAGAATAATATATGAGCTACTGAGTCCTAGACTAATATACTTGTTATTGAGTCTTAGAATAATATACAAAGTCCTGTAATAATATAAGAATTACTGTGTCCTAGAAAAAATGTACGATTTACTGAGTCCAGGAATAATATCCGAGTTACTTAGTCTTTGAATTAAATACAAAGTCCTAGAATAATGTACATGTTACTGAGTCCGAGTATAATATAGGAGTTGCTGACTCCTAGAATAATATACGAAGTCCTAGAAAAAAAAACTGTCTTAGAATTATATACAAGTTACTGAGTCCTAGAATAATATATGAAGTCCTAGAATAATATGCAATGTTCTAGAATAATATAGAAGTTACCGAGTCCTATAATAATATACGAAGTCCAAGAATAATATATGAGTTACTGAGTTTTAGAATAATATTCAATGTCCTACAATAATATAAGAGTTACTGAATCCTAGAATAATATACGAGTTACTGAGTCCTAGAATAATATACAAAGTCCCTGAATAATATAGGAGTTAAGGAGTCCTAGAACTGATTGACCCTTGGCTTGTTCCTTGACAACTCTACTGCCTAATCCCAACCTGCAACTACTCGTTACCGACCTTTTGGCTTGTTTACTGACCAAGCTGCTGTTTAATCCTTATCTGCTCATCCGCTACTGGAATCAAGCTTGCTCACACCCTGGTAGGGTAAACCTAAGTAATGCGACCTGGTACTAGCATGCAGCTAAATCCATCTCCACCATCAGGAGCTCTGGTGAACACCGGCTACTACTTAGAATCCGCACCTCAGGTGAGCCTGTGTCATCTGCCAGAGAGACTGCCTGTGCACCTATCCTGCTGTTCAGTGGTTTTCCTGCAACTGCTATATCAATTGATCTTCAAGCCCGACACCTGATCGTGACAGCTAGGGTAATATACAAAGTCGTAGAATAATATTGGAGTTACTGAGTCCTAGAATACTATATGAAGTCCTAGAAGAATATATAAGTTACAGAGTCCTAGAATGTTATATGAGTTACTGAGTCTTAGAATAATATACGAAGCCCTAGAATAATATACAAGTTACTGAATCCTAGAATAATATACAAGATACTGAGTCCCAGAATAAAATACAAAGTGATAGAATAATATAGAAGTTACTGAGTCCTAGACCAATATACAAAGTCCTATAATAATATACGAAGCCCTAGAATAATATACGAGTTACTGAGTCTTAGAATAATGTAGACGTTACTGCGTCCTACAATAATATAGAAGTTACTGAGTCCTAGAATAATATACAAAGTCCTAGAATAATATACAAGATACTGAGTGCTAGAATAAAATACAAAGTCCTAGAATAATATACAAGTTACTGAGTCCTAGAATAATATACAAAGTCCTAGAATAATATACGATTTACTGAGTTCTAGAATAATATGCAAAGTCCCAGAATAATATATGAGCTACTGAGTCCTAGACTAATATACTTGTTATTGAGTCTTAGAATAATATACAAAGTCCTGTAATAATATAAGAATTACTGTGTCCTAGAAAAAATGTACGATTTACTGAGTCCAGGAATAATATCCGAGTTACTTAGTCTTTGAATTAAATACAAAGTCCTAGAATAATGTACAGGTTACTGAGTCCGAGTATAATATAGGAGTTGCTGACTCCTAGAATAATATACGAAGTCCTAGAAAAAAAAACTGTCTTAGAATTATATACAAGTTACTGAGTCCTAGAATAATATATGAAGTCCTAGAATAATATGCAATGTTCTAGAATAATATAGAAGTTACCGAGTCCTATAATAATATACAAAGTCCAAGAATAATATATGAGTTACTGAGTTTTAGAATAATATTCAATGTCCTACAATAATATAAGAGTTACTGAATCCTAGAATAATATACGAGTTACTGAGTCCTAGAATAATATACAAAGTCCCTGAATAATATAGGAGTTAAGGAGTCCTAGAACTGATTGACCCTTGGCTTGTTCCTTGACAACTCTACTGCCTAATCCCAACCTGCAACTACTCGTTACCGACCTTTTGGCTTGTTTACTGACCAAGCTGCTGTTTAATCCTTATCTGCTCATCCGCTACTGGAATCAAGCTTGCTCACACCCTGGTAGGGTAAACCTAAGTAATGCGACCTGGTACTAGCATGCAGCTAAATCCATCTCCACCATCAGGAGCTCTGGTGAACACCGGCTACTACTTAGAATCCGCACCTCAGGTGAGCCTGTGTCATCTGCCAGAGAGACTGCCTGTGCACCTATCCTGCTGTTCAGTGGTTTTCCTGCAACTGCTATATCAATTGATCTTCAAGCCCGACACCTGATCGTGACAGCTAGGGTAATATACAAAGTCGTAGAATAATATTGGAGTTACTGAGTCCTAGAATACTATATGAAGTCCTAGAAGAATATATAAGTTACAGAGTCCTAGAATGTTATATGAGTTACTGAGTCTTAGAATAATATACGAAGCCCTAGAATAATATACAAGTTACTGAATCCTAGAATAATATACAAGATACTGAGTCCCAGAATAAAATACAAAGTGATAGAATAATATAGAAGTTACTGAGTCCTAGACCAATATACAAAGTCCTATAATAATATACGAAGCCCTAGAATAATATACGAGTTACTGAATCTTAGAATAATGTAGACGTTACTGCGTCCTACAATAATATAGAAGTTACTGAGTCCTAGAATAATATACAAAGTCCTAGAATAATATACAAGATACTGAGTCCTAGAATAAAATACAAAGTCCTAGAATAATATACAAGTTACTGAGTCCTAGAATAATATACAAAGTCCTAGAATAATATACGATTTACTGAGTTCTAGAATAATATGCAAAGTCCCAGAATAATATATGAGCTACTGAGTCCTAGACTAATATACTTGTTATTGAGTCTTAGAATAATATACAAAGTCCTGTAATAATATAAGAATTACTGTGTCCTAGAAAAAATGTACGATTTACTGAGTCCAGGAATAATATCCGAGTTACTTAGTCTTTGAATTAAATACAAAGTCCTAGAATAATGTACACGTTACTGAGTCCGAGTATAATATAGGAGTTGCTGACTCCTAGAATAATATACGAAGTCCTAGAAAAAAAAACTGTCTTAGAATTATATACAAGTTACTGAGTCCTAGAATAATATATGAAGTCCTAGAATAATATGCAATGTTCTAGAATAATATAGAAGTTACCGAGTCCTATAATAATATACAAAGTCCAAGAATAATATATGAGTTACTGAGTTTTAGAATAATATTCAATGTCCTACAATAATATAAGAGTTACTGAATCCTAGAATAATATACGAGTTACTGAGTCCTAGAATAATATACAAAGTCCCTGAATAATATAGGAGTTAAGGAGTCCTAGAACTGATTGACCCTTGGCTTGTTCCTTGACAACTCTACTGCCTAATCCCAACCTGCAACTACTCGTTACCGACCTTTTGGCTTGTTTACTGACCAAGCTGCTGTTTAATCCTTATCTGCTCATCCGCTATTGGAATCAAGCTTGCTCACACCCTGGTAGGGTAAACCTAAGTAATGCGACCTGGTACTAGCATGCAGCTAAATCCATCTCCACCATCAGGAGCTCTGGTGAACACCGGCTACTACTTAGAATCCGCACCTCAGGTGAGCCTGTG
This sequence comes from Lithobates pipiens, assembly GCF_037356315.1. Classification (NCBI taxonomy): domain Eukaryota; kingdom Metazoa; phylum Chordata; class Amphibia; order Anura; family Ranidae; genus Lithobates; species Lithobates pipiens. Next base: position 1,282,034 of record NW_027507895.1, on the reverse strand, counting down.
TCATCTGCCAGAGAGACTGCCTGTGCACCTATCCTGCTGTTCAGTGGTTTTCCTGCAACTGCTATATCAATTGATCTTCAAGCCCGACACCTGATCGTGACAGCTAGGGTAATATACAAAGTCGTAGAATAATATTGGAGTTACTGAGTCCTAGAATACTATATGAAGTCCTAGAAGAATATATAAGTTACAGAGTCCTAGAATGTTATATGAGTTACTGAGTCTTAGAATAATATACGAAGCCCTAGAATAATATACAAGTTACTGAATCCTAGAATAATATACAAGATACTGAGTCCCAGAATAAAATACAAAGTGATAGAATAATATAGAAGTTACTGAGTCCTAGACCAATATACAAAGTCCTATAATAATATACGAAGCCCTAGAATAATATACGAGTTACTGAGTCTTAGAATAATGTAGACGTTACTGCGTCCTACAATGATATAGAAGTTACTGAGTCCTAGAATAATATACAAAGTCCTAGAATAATATACAAGATACTGAGTCCTAGAATAAAATACAAAGTCCTAGAATAATATACAAGTTACTGAGTCCTAGAATAATATACAAAGTCCTAGAATAATATACGATTTACTGAGTTCTAGAATAATATGCAAAGTCCCAGAATAATATATGAGCTACTGAGTCCTAGACTAATATACTTGTTATTGAGTCTTAGAATAATATACAAAGTCCTGTAATAATATAAGAATTACTGTGTCCTAGAAAAAATGTACGATTTACTGAGTCCAGGAATAATATCCGAGTTACTTAGTCTTTGAATTAAATACAAAGTCCTAGAATAATGTACACGTTACTGAGTCCGAGTATAATATAGGAGTTGCTGACTCCTAGAATAATATACGAAGTCCTAGAAAAAAAAACTGTCTTAGAATTATATACAAGTTACTGAGTCCTAGAATAATATATGAAGTCCTAGAATAATATGCAATGTTCTAGAATAATATAGAAGTTACCGAGTCCTATAATATTATACAAAGTCCAAGAATAATATATGAGTTACTGAGTTTTAGAATAATATTCAATGTCCTACAATAATATAAGAGTTACTGAATCCTAGAATAATATACGAGTTACTGAGTCCTAGAATAATATACAAAGTCCCTGAATAATATAGGAGTTAAGGAGTCCTAGAACTGATTGACCCTTGGCTTGTTCCTTGACAACTCTACTGCCTAATCCCAACCTGCAACTACTCGTTACCGACCTTTTGGCTTGTTTACTGACCAAGCTGCTGTTTAATCCTTATCTGCTCATCCGCTACTGGAATCAAGCTTGCTCACACCCTGGTAGGGTAAACCTAAGTAATGCGACCTGATACTAGCATGCAGCTAAATCCATCTCCACCATCAGGAGCTCTGGTGAACACCGGCTACTACTTAGAATCCGCACCTCAGGTGAGCCTGTGTCATCTGCCAGAGAGACTGCCTGTGCACCTATCCTGCTGTTCAGTGGTTTTCCTGCAACTGCTATATCAATTGATCTTCAAGCCCGACACCTGATCGTGACAGCTAGGGTAATATACAAAGTCGTAGAATAATATTGGAGTTACTGAGTCCTAGAATACTATATGAAGTCCTAGAAGAATATATAAGTTACAGAGTCCTAGAATGTTATATGAGTTACTGAGTCTTAGAATAATATACGAAGCCCTAGAATAATATACAAGTTACTGAATCCTAGAATAATATACAAGATACTGAGTCCCAGAATAAAATACAAAGTGATAGAATAATATAGAAGTTACTGAGTCCTAGACCAATATACAAAGTCCTATAATAATATACGAAGCCCTAGAATAATATACGAGTTACTGAGTCTTAGAATAATGTAGACGTTACTGCGTCCTACAATAATATAGAAGTTACTGAGTCCTAGAATAATATACAAAGTCCTAGAATAATATACAAGATACTGAGTCCTAGAATAAAATACAAAGTCCTAGAATAATATACAAGTTACTGAGTCCTAGAATAATATACAAAGTCCTAGAATAATATACGATTTACTGAGTTCTAGAATAATATGCAAAGTCCCAGAATAATATATGAGCTACTGAGTCCTAGACTAATATACTTGTTATTGAGTCTTAGAATAATATACAAAGTCCTGTAATAATATAAGAATTACTGTGTCCTAGAAAAAATGTACGATTTACTGAGTCCAGGAATAATATCCGAGTTACTTAGTCTTTGAATTAAATACAAAGTCCTAGAATAATGTACATGTTACTGAGTCCGAGTATAATATAGGAGTTGCTGACTCCTAGAATAATATACGAAGTCCTAGAAAAAAAAACTGTCTTAGAATTATATACAAGTTACTGAGTCCTAGAATAATATATGAAGTCCTAGAATAATATGCAATGTTCTAGAATAATATAGAAGTTACCGAGTCGTATAATAATATACGAAGTCCAAGAATAATATATGAGTTACTGAGTTTTAGAATAATATTCAATGTCCTACAATAATATAAGAGTTACTGAATCCTAGAATAATATACGAGTTACTGAGTCCTAGAATAATATACAAAGTCCCTGAATAATATAGGAGTTAAGGAGTCCTAGAACTGATTGACCCTTGGCTTGTTCCTTGACAACTCTACTGCCTAATCCCAACCTGCAACTACTCGTTACCGACCTTTCGGCTTGTTTACTGACCAAGCTGCTGTTTAATCCTTATCTGCTCATCCGCTACTGGAATCAAGCTTGCTCACACCCTGGTAGGGTAAACCTAAGTAATGCGACCTGGTACTAGCATGCAGCTAAATCCATCTCCACCATCAGGAGCTCTGGTGAACACCGGCTACTACTTAGAATCCGCACCTCAGGTGAGCCTGTGTCATCTGCCAGAGAGACTGCCTGTGCACCTATCCTGCTGTTCAGTGGTTTTCCTGCAACTGCTATATCAATTGATCTTCAAGCCCGACACCTGATCGTGACAGCTAGGGTAATATACAAAGTCGTAGAATAATATTGGAGTTACTGAGTCCTAGAATACTATATGAAGTCCTAGAAGAATATATAAGTTACAGAGTCCTAGAATGTTATATGAGTTACTGAGTCTTAGAATAATATACGAAGCCCTAGAATAATATACAAGTTACTGAATCCTAGAATAATATACAAGATACTGAGTCCCAGAATAAAATACAAAGTGATAGAATAATATAGAAGTTACTGAGTCCTAGACCAATATACAAAGTCCTATAATAATATACGAAGCCCTAGAATAATATACGAGTTACTGAGTCTTAGAATAATGTAGACGTTACTGCGTCCTACAATAATATAGAAGTTACTGAGTCCTAGAATAATATACAAAGTCCTAGAATAATATACCAGATACTGAGTGCTAGAATAAAATACAAAGTCCTAGAATAATATACAAGTTACTGAGTCCTAGAATAATATACAAAGTCCTAGAATAATATACGATTTACTGAGTTCTAGAATAATATGCAAAGTCCCAGAATAATATATGAGCTACTGAGTCCTAGACTAATATACTTGTTATTGAGTCTTAGAATAATATACAAAGTCCTGTAATAATATAAGAATTACTGTGTCCTAGAAAAAATGTACAATTTACTGAGTCCAGGAATAATATCCGAGTTACTTAGTCTTTGAATTAAATACAAAGTCCTAGAATAATGTACACGTTACTGAGTCCGAGTATAATATAGGAGTTGCTGACTCCTAGAATAATATACGAAGTCCTAGAAAAAAAAACTGTCTTAGAATTATATACAAGTTACTGAGTCCTAGAATAATATATGAAGTCTTAGAATAATATGCAATGTTCTAGAATAATATAGAAGTTACCGAGTCCTATAATAATATACAAAGTCCAAGAATAATATATGAGTTACTGAGTTTTAGAATAATATTCAATGTCCTACAATAATATAAGAGTTACTGAATCCAAGAATAATATACGAGTTACTGAGTCCTAGAATAATATACAAAGTCCCTGAATAATATATGAGTTAAGGAGTCCTACAACTGATTGACCCTTGGCTTGTTCCTTGACAACTCTACTGCCTAATCCCAACCTGCAACTACTCGTTACCGACCTTTTGGCTTGTTTACTGACCAAGCTGCTGTTTAATCCTTATCTGCTCATCCGCTACTGGAATCAAGCTTGCTCACACCCTGGTAGGGTAAACCTAAGTAATGCGACCTGGTACTAGCATGCAGCTAAATCCATCTCCACCATCAGGAGCTCTGGTGAACACCGGCTACTACTTAGAATCCGCACCTCAGGTGAGCCTGTGTCATCTGCCAGAGAGACTGCCTGTGCACCTATCCTGCTGTTCAGTGGTTTTCCTGCAACTGCTATATCAATTGATCTTCAAGCCCGACACCTGATCGTGACAGCTAGGGTAATATACAAAGTCGTAGAATAATATTGGAGTTACTGAGTCCTAGAATACTATATGAAGTCCTAGAAGAATATATAAGTTACAGAGTCCTAGAATGTTATATGAGTTACTGAGTCTTAGAATAATATACGAAGCCCTAGAATAATATACAAGTTACTGAATCCTAGAATAATATACAAGATACTGAGTCCCAGAATAAAATACAAAGTGATAGAATAATATAGAAGTTACTGAGTCCTAGACCAATATACAAAGTCCTATAATAATATACGAAGCCCTAGAATAATATACGAGTTACTGAGTCTTAGAATAATGTAGACGTTACTGCGTCCTACAATAATATAGAAGTTACTGAGTCCTAGAATAATATACAAAGTCCTAGAATAATATACAAGATACTGAGTCCTAGAATAAAATACAAAGTCCTAGAATAATATACAAGTTACTGAGTCCTAGAATAATATACAAAGTCCTAGAATAATATACGATTTACTGAGTTCTAGAATAATATGCAAAGTCCCAGAATAATATATGAGCTACTGAGTCCTAGACTAATATACTTGTTATTGAGTCTTAGAATAATATACAAAGTCCTGTAATAATATAAGAATTACTGTGTCCTAGAAAAAATGTACGATTTACTGAGTCCAGGAATAATATCCGAGTTACTTAGTCTTTGAATTAAATACAAAGTCCTAGAATAATGTACACGTTACTGAGTCCGAGTATAATATAGGAGTTACTGACTCCTAGAATAATATACGAAGTCCTAGAAAAAAAAACAGTCCTAGAATAATATACAAGTTACTGAGTCCTAGAATAATATATGAAGTCCTAGAATAATATGCAATGTTCTAGAATAATATAGAAGTTACCGAGTCCTATAATAATATTCGAAGTCCAAGAATAATATATGAGTTACTGAGTTTTAGAATAATATACAAAGTCCTACAATAATATAAGAGTTACTGAATCCTAGAATAATATACGAGTTACTGAGTCCTAGAATAATATACAAAGTCCCAGAATAATATAGGAGTTAAGGAGTCCTAGAACTGATTGACCCTTGGCTTGTTCCTTGACAACTCTACTGCCTAATCCCAACCTGCAACTACTCGTTACCGACCTTTTGGCTTGTTTACTGACCAAGCTGCTGTTTAATCCTTATCTGCTCATCCGCTACTGGAATCAAGCTTGCTCACACCCTGGTAGGGTAAACCTAAGTAATGCGACCTGGTACTAGCATGCAGCTAAATCCATCTCCACCATCAGGAGCTCTGGTGAACACCGGCTACTACTTAGAATCCGCACCTCAGGTGAGCCTGTGTCATCTGCCAGAGAGACTGCCTGTGCACCTATCCTGCTGTTCAGTGGTTTTCCTGCAACTGCTATATCAATTGATCTTCAAGCCCGACACCTGATCGTGACAGCTAGGGTAATATACAAAGTCGTAGAATAATATTGGAGTTACTGAGTCCTAGAATACTATATGAAGTCCTAGAAGAATATATAAGTTACAGAGTCCTAGAATGTTATATGAGTTACTGAGTCTTAGAATAATATACGAAGCCCTAGAATAATATACAAGTTACTGAATCCTAGAATAATATACAAGATACTGAGTCCCAGAATAAAATACAAAGTGATAGAATAATATAGAAGTTACCGAGTCCTATAATAATATACAAAGTCCAAGAATAATATATGAGTTACTGAGTTTTAGAATAATATTCAATGTCCTACAATAATATAAGAGTTACTGAATCCAAGAATAATATACGAGTTACTGAGTCCTAGAATAATATACAAAGTCCCTGAATAATATATGAGTTAAGGAGTCCTACAACTGATTGACCCTTGGCTTGTTCCTTGACAACTCTACTGCCTAATCCCAACCTGCAACTACTCGTTACCGACCTTTTGGCTTGTTTACTGACCAAGCTGCTGTTTAATCCTTATCTGCTCATCCGCTACTGGAATCAAGCTTGCTCACACCCTGGTAGGGTAAACCTAAGTAATGCGACCTGGTACTAGCATGCAGCTAAATCCATCTCCACCATCAGGAGCTCTGGTGAACACCGGCTACTACTTAGAATCCGCACCTCAGGTGAGCCTGTGTCATCTGCCAGAGAGACTGCCTGTGCACCTATCCTGCTGTTCAGTGGTTTTCCTGCAACTGCTATATCAATTGATCTTCAAGCCCGACACCTGATCGTGACAGCTAGGGTAATATACAAAGTCGTAGAATAATATTGGAGTTACTGAGTCCTAGAATACTATATGAAGTCCTAGAAGAATATATAAGTTACAGAGTCCTAGAATGTTATATGAGTTACTGAGTCTTAGAATAATATACGAAGCCCTAGAATAATATACAAGTTACTGAATCCTAGAATAATATACAAGATACTGAGTCCCAGAATAAAATACAAAGTGATAGAATAATATAGAAGTTACTGAGTCCTAGACCAATATACAAAGTCCTATAATAATATACGAAGCCCTAGAATAATATACGAGTTACTGAGTCTTAGAATAATGTAGACGTTACTGCGTCCTACAATAATATAGAAGTTACTGAGTCCTAGAATAATATACAAAGTCCTAGAATAATATACAAGATACTGAGTCCTAGAATAAAATACAAAGTCCTAGAATAATATACAAGTTACTGAGTCCTAGAATAATATACAAAGTCCTAGAATAATATACGATTTACTGAGTTCTAGAATAATATGCAAAGTCCCAGAATAATATATGAGCTACTGAGTCCTAGACTAATATACTTGTTATTGAGTCTTAGAATAATATACAAAGTCCTGTAATAATATAAGAATTACTGTGTCCTAGAAAAAATGTACGATTTACTGAGTCCAGGAATAATATCCGAGTTACTTAGTCTTTGAATTAAATACAAAGTCCTAGAATAATGTACACGTTACTGAGTCCGAGTATAATATAGGAGTTACTGACTCCTAGAATAATATACGAAGTCCTAGAAAAAAAAACAGTCCTAGAATAATATACAAGTTACTGAGTCCTAGAATAATATATGAAGTCCTAGAATAATATGCAATGTTCTAGAATAATATAGAAGTTACCGAGTCCTATAATAATATTCGAAGTCCAAGAATAATATATGAGTTACTGAGTTTTAGAATAATATACAAAGTCCTACAATAATATAAGAGTTACTGAATCCTAGAATAATATACGAGTTACTGAGTCCTAGAATAATATACAAAGTCCCAGAATAATATAGGAGTTAAGGAGTCCTAGAACTGATTGACCCTTGGCTTGTTCCTTGACAACTCTACTGCCTAATCCCAACCTGCAACTACTCGTTACCGACCTTTTGGCTTGTTTACTGACCAAGCTGCTGTTTAATCCTTATCTGCTCATCCGCTACTGGAATCAAGCTTGCTCACACCCTGGTAGGGTAAACCTAAGTAATGCGACCTGGTACTAGCATGCAGCTAAATCCATCTCCACCATCAGGAGCTCTGGTGAACACCGGCTACTACTTAGAATCCGCACCTCAGGTGAGCCTGTGTCATCTGCCAGAGAGACTGCCTGTGCACCTATCCTGCTGTTCAGTGGTTTTCCTGCAACTGCTATATCAATTGATCTTCAAGCCCGACACCTGATCGTGACAGCTAGGGTAATATACAAAGTCGTAGAATAATATTGGAGTTACTGAGTCCTAGAATACTATATGAAGTCCTAGAAGAATATATAAGTTACAGAGTCCTAGAATGTTATATGAGTTACTGAGTCTTAGAATAATATACGAAGCCCTAGAATAATATACAAGTTACTGAATCCTAGAATAATATACAAGATACTGAGTCCCAGAATAAAATACAAAGTGATAGAATAATATAGAAGTTACTGAGTCCTAGACCAATATACAAAGTCCTATAATAATATACGAAGCCCTAGAATAATATCCGAGTTACTGAGTCTTAGAATAATGTAGACGTTACTGCGTCCTACAATAATATAGAAGTTACTGAGTCCTAGAATAATATACAAAGTCCTAGAATAATATACAAGATACTGAGTCCTAGAATAAAATACAAAGTCCTAGAATAATATACAAGTTACTGAGTCCTAGAATAATATACAAAGTCCTAGAATAATATACGATTTACTGAGTTCTAGAATAATATGCAAAGTCCCAGAATAATATATGAGCTACTGAGTCCTAGACTAATATACTTGTTATTGAGTCTTAGAATAATATACAAAGTCCTGTAATAATATAAGAATTACTGTGTCCTAGAAAAAATGTACGATTTACTGAGTCCAGGAATAATATCCGAGTTACTTAGTCTTTGAATTAAATACAAAGTCCTAGAATAATGTACACGTTACTGAGTCCGAGTATAATATAGGAGTTACTGACTCCTAGAATAATATACGAAGTCCTAGAAAAAAAAAACAGTCCTAGAATAATATACAAGTTACTGAGTCCTAGAATAATATATGAAGTCCTAGAATAATATGCAATGTTATAGAATAATATAGAAGTTACCGAGTCCTATAATAATATTCGAAGTCCAAGAATAATATATGAGTTACTGAGTTTTAGAATAATATACAAAGTCCTACAATAATATAAGAGTTACTGAATCCTAGAATAATATACGAGTTACTGAGTCCTAGAATAATATACAAAGTCCCAGAATAATATAGGAGTTAAGGAGTCCTAGAACTGATTGACCCTTGGCTTGTTCCTTGACAACTCTACTGCCTAATCCCAACCTGCAACTACTCGTTACCGACCTTTTGGCTTGTTTACTGACCAAGCTGCTGTTTAATCCTTATCTGCTCATCCGCTACTGGAATCAAGCTTGCTCACACCCTGGTAGGGTAAACTTAAGTAATGCGACCTGGTACTAGCATGCAGCTAAATCCATCTCCACCATCAGGAGCTCTGGTGAACACCGGCTACTACTTAGAATCCGCACCTCAGGTGAGCCTGTGTCATCTGCCAGAGAGACTGCCTGTGCACCTATCCTGCTGTTCAGTGGTTTTCCTGCAACTGCTATATCAATTGATCTTCAAGCCCGACACCTGATCGTGACAGCTAGGGTAATATACAAAGTCGTAGAATAATATTGGAGTTACTGAGTCCTAGAATACTATATGAAGTCCTAGAAGAATATATAAGTTACAGAGTCCTAGAATGTTATATGAGTTACTGAGTCTTAGAATAATATACGAAGCCCTAGAATAATATACAAGTTACTGAATCCTAGAATAATATACAAGATACTGAGTCCCAGAATAAAATACAAAGTGATAGAATAATATAGAAGTTACTGAGTCCTAGACCAATATACAAAGTCCTATAATAATATACGAAGCCCTAGAATAATATACGAGTTACTGAATCTTAGAATAATGTAGACGTTACTGCGTCCTACAATAATATAGAAGTTACTGAGCCCTAGAATAATATACAAAGTCCTAGAATAATATACAAGATACTGAGTCCTAGAATAAAATACAAAGTCCTAGAATAATATACAAGTTACTGAGTCCTAGAATAATATACAAAGTCCTAGAATAATATACGATTTACTGAGTTCTAGAATAATATGCAAAGTCCCAGAATAATATATGAGCTACTGAGTCCTAGACTAATATACTTGTTATTGAGTCTTAGAATAATATACAAAGTCCTGTAATAATATAAGAATTACTGTGTCCTAGAAAAAATGTACGATTTACTGAGTCCAGGAATAATATCTGAGTTACTTAGTCTTTGAATTAAATACAAAGTCCTAGAATATTGTACACGTTACTGAGTCCGAGTATAATATAGGAGTTGCTGACTCCTAGAATAATATACGAAGTCCTAGAAAAAAAAACTGTCTTAGAATTATATACAAGTTACTGAGTCCTAGAATAATATATGAAGTCCTAGAATAATATGCAATGTTCTAGAATAATATAGAAGTTACCGAGTCCTATAATAATATACAAAGTACAAGAATAATATATGAGTTACTGAGTTTTAGAATAATATTCAATGTCCTACAATAATATAAGAGTTACTGAATCCTAGAATAATATACGAGTTACTGAGTCCTAGAATAATATACAAAGTCCCTGAATAATATAGGAGTTAAGGAGTCCTAGAACTGATTGACCCTTGGCTTGTTCCTTGACAACTCTACTGCCTAATCCCAACCTGCAACTACTCGTTACCGACCTTTTGGCTTGTTTACTGACCAAGCTGCTGTTTAATCCTTATCTGCTCATCCGCTACTGGAATCAAGCTTGCTCACACCCTGGTAGGGTAAACTTAAGTAATGCGACCTGGTACTAGCATGCAGCTAAATCCATCTCCACCATCAGGAGCTCTGGTGAACACCGGCTACTACTTAGAATCCGCACCTCAGGTGAGCCTGTGTCATCTGCCAGAGAGACTGCCTGTGCACCTATCCTGCTGTTCAGTGGTTTTCCTGCAACTGCTATATCAATTGATCTTCAAGCCCGACACCTGATCGTGACAGCTAGGGTAATATACAAAGTCGTAGAATAATATTGGAGTTACTGAGTCCTAGAATACTATATGAAGTCCTAGAAGAATATATAAGTTACAGAGTCCTAGAATGTTATATGAGTTACTGAGTCTTAGAATAATATACGAAGCCCTAGAATAATATACAAGTTACTGAATCCTAGAATAATATACAAGATACTGAGTCCCAGAATAAAATACAAAGTGATAGAATAATATAGAAGTTACTGAGTCCTAGACCAATATACAAAGTCCTATAATAATATACGAAGCCCTAGAATAATATACGAGTTACTGAATCTTAGAATAATGTAGACGTTACTGCGTCCTACAATAATATAGAAGTTACTGAGCCCTAGAATAATATACAAAGTCCTAGAATAATATACAAGATACTGAGTCCTAGAATAAAATACAAAGTCCTAGAATAATATACAAGTTACTGAGTCCTAGAATAATATACAAAGTCCTAGAATAATATACGATTTACTGAGTTCTAGAATAATATGCAAAGTCCCAGAATAATATATGAGCTACTGAGTCCTAGACTAATATACTTGTTATTGAGTCTTAGAATAATATACAAAGTCCTGTAATAATATAAGAATTACTGTGTCCTAGAAAAAATGTACGATTTACTGAGTCCAGGAATAATATCCGAGTTACTTAGTCTTTGAATTAAATACAAAGTCCTAGAATAATGTACACGTTACTGAGTCCGAGTATAATATAGGAGTTGCTGACTCCTAGAATAATATACGAAGTCCTAGAAAAAAAAACTGTCTTAGAATTATATACAAGTTACTGAGTCCTAGAATAATATATGAAGTCCTAGAATAATATGCAATGTTCTAGAATAATATAGAAGTTACCGAGTCCTATAATAATATACAAAGTACAAGAATAATATATGAGTTACTGAGTTTTAGAATAATATTCAATGTCCTACAATAATATAAGAGTTACTGAATCCTAGAATAATATACGAGTTACTGAGTCCTAGAATAATATACAAAGTCCCTGAATAATATAGGAGTTAAGGAGTCCTAGAACTGATTGACCCTTGGCTTGTTCCTTGACAACTCTACTGCCTAATCCCAACCTGCAACTACTCGTTACCGACCTTTTGGCTTGTTTACTGACCAAGCTGCTGTTTAATCCTTATCTGCTCATCCGCTATTGGAATCAAGCTTGCTCACACCCTGGTAGGGTAAACCTAAGTAATGCGACCTGGTACTAGCATGCAGCTAAATCCATCTCCACCATCAGGAGCTCTGGTGAACACCGGCTACTACTTAGAATCCGCACCTCAGGTGAGCCTGTGTCATCTGCCAGAGAGACTGCCTGTGCACCTATCCTGCTGTTCAGTGGTTTTCCTGCAACTGCTATATCAATTGATCTTCAAGCCCGACACCTGATCGTGACAGCTAGGGTAATATACAAAGTCGTAGAATAATATTGGAGTTACTGAGTCCTAGAATACTATATGAAGTCCTAGAAGAATATATAAGTTACAGAGTCCTAGAATGTTATATGAGTTACTGAGTCTTAGAATAATATACGAAGCCCTAGAATAATATACAAGTTACTGAATCCTAGAATAATATACAAGATACTGAGTCCCAGAATAAAATACAAAGTGATAGAATAATATAGAAGTTACTGAGTCCTAGACCAATATACAAAGTCCTATAATAATATACGAAGCCCTAGAATAATATACGAGTTACTGAGTCTTAGAATAATGTAGACGTTACTGCGTCCTACAATAATATAGAAGTTACTGAGTCCTAGAATAATATACAAAGTCCTAGAATAATATACAAGATACTGAGTCCTAGAATAAAATACAAAGTCCTAGAATAATATACAAGTTACTGAGTCCTAGAATAATATACAAAGTCCTAGAATAATATACGATTTACTGAGTTCTAGAATAATATGCAAAGTCCCAGAATAATATATGAGCTACTGAGTCCTAGACTAATATACTTGTTATTGAGTCTTAGAATAATATACAAAGTCCTGTAATAATATAAGAATTACTGTGTCCTAGAAAAAATGTACGATTTACTGAGTCCAGGAATAATATCCGAGTTACTTAGTCTTTGAATTAAATACAAAGTCCTAGAATAATGTACACGTTACTGAGTCCGAGTATAATATAGGAGTTGCTGACTCCTAGAATAATATACGAAGTCCTAGAAAAAAAAACTGTCTTAGAATTATATACAAGTTACTGAGTCCTAGAATAATATATGAAGTCCTAGAATAATATGCAATGTTCTAGAATAATATAGAAGTTACCGAGTCCTATAATAATATACGAAGTCCAAGAATAATATATGAGTTACTGAGTTTTAGAATAATATTCAATGTCCTACAATAATATAAGAGTTACTGAATCCTAGAATAATATACGAGTTACTGAGTCCTAGAATAATATACAAAGTCCCTGAATAATATAGGAGTTAAGGAGTCCTAGAACTGATTGACCCATGGCTTGTTCCTTGACAACTCTACTGCCTAATCCCAACCTGCAACTACTCGTTACCGACCTTTTGGCTTGTTTACTGACCAAGCTGCTGTTTAATCCTTATCTGCTCATCCGCTACTGGAATCAAGCTTGCTCACACCCTGGTAGGGTAAACCTAAGTAATGCGACCTGGTACTAGCATGCAGCTAAATCCATCTCCACCATCAGGAGCTCTGGTGAACACCGGCTACTACTTAGAATCCGCACCTCAGGTGAGCCTGTGTCATCTGCCAGAGAGACTGCCTGTGCACCTATCCTGCTGTTCAGTGGTTTTCCTGCAACTGCTATATCAATTGATCTTCAAGCCCGACACCTGATCGTGACAGCTAGGGTAATATACAAAGTCGTAGAATAATATTGGAGTTACTGAGTCCTAGAATACTATATGAAGTCCTAGAAGAATATATAAGTTACAGAGTCCTAGAATGTTATATGAGTTACTGAGTCTTAGAATAATATACGAAGCCCTAGAATAATATACAAGTTACTGAATCCTAGAATAATATACAAGATACTGAGTCCCAGAATACAATACAAAGTGATAGAATAATATAGAAGTTACTGAGTCCTAGACCAATATACAAAGTCCTATAATAATATACGAAGCCCTAGAATATTATACGAGTTACTGAGTCTTAGAATAATGTAGACGTTACTGCGTCCTACAATAATATAGAAGTTACTGAGTCCTAGAATAATATACAAAGTCCTAGAATAATATACAAGATACTGAGTCCTAGAATAAAATACAAAGTCCTAGAATAATATACAAGTTACTGAGTCCTAGAATAATATACAAAGTCCTAGAATAATATACGATTTACTGAGTTCTAGAATAATATGCAAAGTCCCAGAATAATATATGAGCTACTGAGTCCTAGACTAATATACTTGTTATTGAGTCTTAGAATAATATACAAAGTCCTGTAATAATATAAGAATTACTGTGTCCTAGAAAAAATGTACGATTTACTGAGTCCAGGAATAATATCCGAGTTACTTAGTCTTTGAATTAAATACAAAGTCCTAGAATAATGTACACGTTACTGAGTCCGAGTATAATATAGGAGTTGCTGACTCCTAGAATAATATACGAAGTCCTAGAAAAAAAAACTGTCTTAGAATTATATACAAGTTACTGAGTCCTAGAATAATATATGAAGTCCTAGAATAATATGCAATGTTCTAGAATAATATAGAAGTTACCGAGTCCTATAATAATATACGAAGTCCAAGAATAATATATGAGTTACTGAGTTTTAGAATAATATTCAATGTCCTACAATAATATAAGAGTTACTGAATCCTAGAATAATATACGAGTTACTGAGTCCTAGAATAATATACAAAGTCCCTGAATAATATAGGAGTTAAGGAGTCCTAGAACTGATTGACCCTTGGCTTGTTCCTTGACAACTCTACTGCCTAATCCCAACCTGCAACTACTCGTTACCGACCTTTTGGCTTGTTTACTGACCAAGCTGCTGTTTAATCCTTATCTGCTCATCCGCTACTGGAATCAAGCTTGCTCACACCCTGGTAGGGTAAACCTAAGTAATGCGACCTGGTACTAGCATGCAGCTAAATCCATCTCCACCATCAGGAGCTCTGGTGAACACCGGCTACTACTTAGAATCCGCACCTCAGGTGAGCCTGTGTCATCTGCCAGAGAGACTGCCTGTGCACCTATCCTGCTGTTCAGTGGTTTTCCTGCAACTGCTATATCAATTGATCTTCAAGCCCGACACCTGATCGTGACAGCTAGGGTAATATACAAAGTCGTAGAATAATATTGGAGTTACTGAGTCCTAGAATACTATATGAAGTCCTAGAAGAATATATAAGTTACAGAGTCCTAGAATGTTATATGAGTTACTGAGTCTTAGAATAATATACGAAGCCCTAGAATAATATACAAGTTACTGAATCCTAGAATAATATACAAGATACTGAGTCCCAGAATAAAATACAAAGTGATAGAATAATATAGAAGTTACTGAGTCCTAGACCAATATACAAAGTCCTATAAGAATATACGAAGCCCTAGAATAATATACGAGTTACTAAGTCTTAGAATAATGTAGACGTTACTGCGTCCTACAATAATATAGAAGTTACTGAGTCCTAGAATAATATACAAAGTCCTAGAATAATATACAAGATACTGAGTCCTAGAATAAAATACAAAGTCCTAGAATAATATACAAGTTACTGAGTCCTAGAATAATATACAAAGTCCTAGAATAATATACGATTTACTGAGTTCTAGAATAATATGCAAAGTCCCAGAATAATATATGAGCTACTGAGTCCTAGACTAATATACTTGTTATTGAGTCTTAGAATAATATACAAAGTCCTGTAATAATATAAGAATTACTGTGTCCTAGAAAAAATGTACGATTTACTGAGTCCAGGAATAATATCCGAGTTACTTAGTCTTTGAATTAAATACAAAGTCCTAGAATAATGTACACGTTACTGAGTCCGAGTATAATATAGGAGTTGCTGACTCCTAGAATAATATACGAAGTCCTAGAAAAAAAACTGTCTTAGAATTATATACAAGTTACTGAGTCCTAGAATAATATATGAAGTCCTAGAATAATATGCAATGTTCTAGAATAATATAGAAGTTACCGAGTCCTATAATAATATACGAAGTCCAAGAATAATATATGAGTTACTGAGTTTTAGAATAATATTCAATGTCCTACAATAATATAAGAGTTACTGAATCCTAGAATAATATACGAGTTACTGAGTCCTAGAATAATATACAAAGTCCCTGAATAATATAGGAGTTAAGGAGTCCTAGAACTGATTGACCCTTGGCTTGTTCCTTGACAACTCTACTGCCTAATCCCAACCTGCAACTACTCGTTACCGACCTTTTGGCTTGTTTACTGACCAAGCTGCTGTTCAATCCTTATCTGCTCATCCGCTACTGGAATCAAGCTTGCTCACACCCTGGTAGGGTAAACCTAAGTAATGCGACCTGGTACTAGCATGCAGCTAAATCCATCTCCACCATCAGGAGCTCTGGTGAACACCGGCTACTACTTACAATCCGCACCTCAGGTGAGCCTGTGTCATCTGCCAGAGAGACTGCCTGTGCACCTATCCTGCTGTTCAGTGGTTTTCCTGCAACTGCTATATCAATTGATCTTCAAGCCCGACACCTGATCGTGACAGCTAGGGTAATATACAAAGTCGTAGAATAATATTGGAGTTACTGAGTCCTAGAATACTATATGAAGTCCTAGAAGAATATATAAGTTACAGAGTCCTAGAATGTTATATGAGTTACTGAGTCTTAGAATAATATACGAAGCCCTAGAATAATATACAAGTTACTGAATCCTAGAATAATATACAAGATACTGAGTCCCAGAATAAAATACAAAGTGATAGAATAATATAGAAGTTACTGAGTCCTAGACCAATATACAAAGTCCTATAATAATATACGAAGCCCTAGAATAATATATACGAGTTACTGAGTCTTAGAATAATGTAGACGTTACTGCGTCCCACAATAATATAGAAGTTACTGAGTCCTAGAATAATATACAAAGTCCTAGAATAATATACAAGATACTGAGTCCTAGAATAAAATACAAAGTCCTAGAATAATATAGAAGTTACTGAGTCCTAGAATAATATACAAAGTCCTAGAATAATATACGATTTACTGAGTTCTAGAATAATATGCAAAGTCCCAGAATAATATATGAGCTACTGAGTCCTAGACTAATATACTTGTTATTGAGTCTTAGAATAATATACAAAGTCCTGTAATAATATAAGAATTACTGTGTCCTAGAAAAAATGTACGATTTACTGAGTCCAGGAATAATATCCGAGTTACTTAGTCTTTGAATTAAATACAAAGTCCTAGAATAATGTACACGTTACTGAGTCCGAGTATAATATAGGAGTTGCTGACTCCTAGAATAATATACGAAGTCCTAGAAAAAAAAACTGTCTTAGAATTATATACAAGTTACTGAGTCCTAGAATAATATATGAAGTCCTAGAATAATATGCAATGTTCTAGAATAATATAGAAGTTACCGAGTCCTATAATAATATACGAAGTCCAAGAATAATATATGAGTTACTGAGTTTTAGAATAATATTCAATGTCCTACAATAATATAAGAGTTACTGAATCCTAGAATAATATACGAGTTACTGAGTCCTAGAATAATATACAAAGTCCCTGAATAATATAGGAGTTAAGGAGTCCTAGAACTGATTGACCCTTGGCTTGTTCCTTGACAACTCTACTGCCTAATCCCAACCTGCAACTACTCGTTACCGACCTTTTGGCTTGTTTACTGACCAAGCTGCTGTTTAATCCTTATCTGCTCATCCGCTACTGGAATCAAGCTTGCTCACACCCTGGTAGGGTAAACCTAAGTAATGCGACCTGGTACTAGCATGCAGCTAAATCCATCTCCACCATCAGGAGCTCTGGTGAACACCGGCTACTACTTAGAATCCGCACCTCAGGTGAGCCTGTGTCATCTGCCAGAGAGACTGCCTGTGCACCTATCCTGCTGTTCAGTGGTTTTCCTGCAACTGCTATATCAATTGATCTTCAAGCCCGACACCTGATCGTGACAGCTAGGGTAATATACAAAGTCGTAGAATAATATTGGAGTTACTGAGTCCTAGAATACTATATGAAGTCCTAGAAGAATATATAAGTTACAGAGTCCTAGAATGTTATATGAGTTACTGAGTCTTAGAATAATATACGAAGCCCTAGAATAATATACAAGTTACTGAATCCTAGAATAATATACAAGATACTGAGTCCCAGAATAAATTACAAAGTGATAGAATAATATAGAAGTTACTGAGTCCTAGACCAATATACAAAGTCCTATAATAATATACGAAGCCCTAGAATAATATACGAGTTACTGAGTCTTAGAATAATGTAGACGTTACTGCGTCCTACAATAATATAGAAGTTACTGAGTCCTAGAATAATATACAAAGTCCTAGAATAATATACAAGATACTGAGTCCTAGAATAAAATACAAAGTCCTAGAATAATATACGATTTACTGAGTTCTAGAATAATATGCAAAGTCCCAGAATAATATATGAGCTACTGAGTCCTAGACTAATATACTTGTTATTGAGTCTTAGAATAATATACAAAGTCCTGTAATAATATAAGAATTACTGTGTCCTAGAAAAAATGTACGATTTACTGAGTCCAGGAATAATATCCGAGTTACTTAGTCTTTGAATTAAATACAAAGTCCTAGAATAATGTACACGTTACTGAGTCCGAGTATAATATAGGAGTTGCTGACTCCTAGAATAATATACGAAGTCCTAGAAAAAAAACTGTCTTAGAATTATATACAAGTTACTGAGTCCTAGAATAATATATGAAGTCCTAGAATAATATGCAATGTTCTAGAATAATATAGAAGTTACCGAGTCCTATAATAATATACGAAGTCCAAGAATAATATATGAGTTACTGAGTTTTAGAATAATATTCAATGTCCTACAATAATATAAGAGTTACTGAATCCTAGAATAATATACGAGTTACTGAGTCCTAGAATAATATACAAAGTCCCTGAATAATATAGGAGTTAAGGAGTCCTAGAACTGATTGACCCTTGGCTTGTTCCTTGACAACTCTACTGCCTAATCCCAACCTGCAACTACTCGTTACCGACCTTTTGGCTTGTTTACTGACCAAGCTGCTGTTCAATCCTTATCTGCTCATCCGCTACTGGAATCAAGCTTGCTCACACCCTGGTAGGGTAAACCTAAGTAATGCGACCTGGTACTAGCATGCAGCTAAATCCATCTCCACCATCAGGAGCTCTGGTGAACACCGGCTACTACTTACAATCCGCACCTCAGGTGAGCCTGTGTCATCTGCCAGAGAGACTGCCTGTGCACCTATCCTGCTGTTCAGTGGTTTTCCTGCAACTGCTATATCAATTGATCTTCAAGCCCGACACCTGATCGTGACAGCTAGGGTAATATACAAAGTCGTAGAATAATATTGGAGTTACTGAGTCCTAGAATACTATATGAAGTCCTAGAAGAATATATAAGTTACAGAGTCCTAGAATGTTATATGAGTTACTGAGTCTTAGAATAATATACGAAGCCCTAGAATAATATACAAGTTACTGAATCCTAGAATAATATACAAGATACTGAGTCCCAGAATAAAATACAAAGTGATAGAATAATATAGAAGTTACTGAGTCCTAGACCAATATACAAAGTCCTATAATAATATACGAAGCCCTAGAATAATATATACGAGTTACTGAGTCTTAGAATAATGTAGACGTTACTGCGTCCCACAATAATATAGAAGTTACTGAGTCCTAGAATAATATACAAAGTCCTAGAATAATATACAAGATACTGAGTCCTAGAATAAAATACAAAGTCCTAGAATAATATAGAAGTTACTGAGTCCTAGAATAATATACAAAGTCCTAGAATAATATACGATTTACTGAGTTCTAGAATAATATGCAAAGTCCCAGAATAATATATGAGCTACTGAGTCCTAGACTAATATACTTGTTATTGAGTCTTAGAATAATATACAAAGTCCTGTAATAATATAAGAATTACTGTGTCCTAGAAAAAATGTACGATTTACTGAGTCCAGGAATAATATCCGAGTTACTTAGTCTTTGAATTAAATACAAAGTCCTAGAATAATGTACACGTTACTGAGTCCGAGTATAATATAGGAGTTGCTGACTCCTAGAATAATATACGAAGTCCTAGAAAAAAAAACTGTCTTAGAATTATATACAAGTTACTGAGTCCTAGAATAATATATGAAGTCCTAGAATAATATGCAATGTTCTAGAATAATATAGAAGTTACCGAGTCCTATAATAATATACGAAGTCCAAGAATAATATATGAGTTACTGAGTTTTAGAATAATATTCAATGTCCTACAATAATATAAGAGTTACTGAATCCTAGAATAATATACGAGTTACTGAGTCCTAGAATAATATACAAAGTCCCTGAATAATATAGGAGTTAAGGAGTCCTAGAACTGATTGACCCTTGGCTTGTTCCTTGACAACTCTACTGCCTAATCCCAACCTGCAACTACTCGTTACCGACCTTTTGGCTTGTTTACTGACCAAGCTGCTGTTTAATCCTTATCTGCTCATCCGCTACTGGAATCAAGCTTGCTCACACCCTGGTAGGGTAAACCTAAGTAATGCGACCTGGTACTAGCATGCAGCTAAATCCATCTCCACCATCAGGAGCTCTGGTGAACACCGGCTACTACTTAGAATCCGCACCTCAGGTGAGCCTGTGTCATCTGCCAGAGAGACTGCCTGTGCACCTATCCTGCTGTTCAGTGGTTTTCCTGCAACTGCTATATCAATTGATCTTCAAGCCCGACACCTGATCGTGACAGCTAGGGTAATATACAAAGTCGTAGAATAATATTGGAGTTACTGAGTCCTAGAATACTATATGAAGTCCTAGAAGAATATATAAGTTACAGAGTCCTAGAATGTTATATGAGTTACTGAGTCTTAGAATAATATACGAAGCCCTAGAATAATATACAAGTTACTGAATCCTAGAATAATATACAAGATACTGAGTCCCAGAATAAATTACAAAGTGATAGAATAATATAGAAGTTACTGAGTCCTAGACCAATATACAAAGTCCTATAATAATATACGAAGCCCTAGAATAATATACGAGTTACTGAGTCTTAGAATAATGTAGACGTTACTGCGTCCTACAATAATATAGAAGTTACTGAGTCCTAGAATAATATACAAAGTCCTAGAATAATATACAAGATACTGAGTCCTAGAATAAAATACAAAGTCCTAGAATAATATACGATTTACTGAGTTCTAGAATAATATGCAAAGTCCCAGAATAATATATGAGCTACTGAGTCCTAGACTAATATACTTGTTATTGAGTCTTAGAATAATATACAAAGTCCTGTAATAATATAGGAATTACAGTGTCCTAGAAAAAATGTACGATTTACTGAGTCCAGGAATAATATCCGAGTTACTTAGTCTTTGAATTAAATACAAAGTCCTAGAATAATGTACACGTTACTGAGTCCGAGTATAATATAGGAGTTGCTGACTCCTAGAATAATATACGAAGTCCTAGAAAAAAAACTGTCTTAGAATTATATACAAGTTACTGAGTCCTAGAATAATATATGAAGTCCTAGAATAATATGCAATGTTCTAGAATAATATAGAAGTTACCGAGTCCTATAATAATATACGAAGTCCAAGAATAATATATGAGTTACTGAGTTTTAGAATAATATTCAATGTCCTACAATAATATAAGAGTTACTGAATCCTAGAATAATATACGAGTTACTGAGTCCTAGAATAATATACAAAGTCCCTGAATAATATAGGAGTTAAGGAGTCCTAGAACTGATTGACCCTTGGCTTGTTCCTTGACAACTCTACTGCCTAATCCCAACCTGCAACTACTCGTTACCGACCTTTTGGCTTGTTTACTGACCAAGCTGCTGTTTAATCCTTATCTGCTCATCCGCTACTGGAATCAAGCTTGCTCACACCCTGGTAGGGTAAACCTAAGTAATGCGACCTGGTACTAGCATGCAGCTAAATCCATCTCCACCATCAGGAGCTCTGGTGAACACCGGCTACTACTTAGAATCCGCACCTCAGGTGAGCCTGTGTCATCTGCCAGAGAGACTGCCTGTGCACCTATCCTGCTGTTCAGTGGTTTTCCTGCAACTGCTATATCAATTGATCTTCAAGCCCGACACCTGATCGTGACAGCTAGGGTAATATACAAAGTCGTAGAATAATATTGGAGTTACTGAGTCCTAGAATACTATATGAAGTCCTAGAAGAATATATAAGTTACAGAGTCCTAGAATGTTATATGAGTTACTGAGTCTTAGAATAATATACGAAGCCCTAGAATAATATACAAGTTACTGAATCCTAGAATAATATACAAGATACTGAGTCCCAGAATAAAATACAAAGTGATAGAATAATATAGAAGTTACTGAGTCCTAGACCAATATACAAAGTCCTATAATAATATACGAAGCCCTAGAATAATATATACGAGTTACTGAGTCTTAGAATAATGTAGACGTTACTGCGTCCCACAATAATATAGAAGTTACTGAGTCCTAGAATAATATACAAAGTCCTAGAATAATATACAAGATACTGAGTCCTAGAATAAAATACAAAGTCCTAGAATAATATAGAAGTTACTGAGTCCTAGAATAATATACAAAGTCCTAGAATAATATACGATTTACTGAGTTCTAGAATAATATGCAAAGTCCCAGAATAATATATGAGCTACTGAGTCCTAGACTAATATACTTGTTATTGAGTCTTAGAATAATATACAAAGTCCTGTAATAATATAAGAATTACTGTGTCCTAGAAAAAATGTACGATTTACTGAGTCCAGGAATAATATCCGAGTTACTTAGTCTTTGAATTAAATACAAAGTCCTAGAATAATGTACACGTTACTGAGTCCGAGTATAATATAGGAGTTGCTGACTCCTAGAATAATATACGGAGTCCTAGAAAAAAAAACTGTCTTAGAATTATATACAAGTTACTGAGTCCTAGAATAATATATGAAGTCCTAGAATAATATGCAATGTTCTAGAATAATATAGAAGTTACCGAGTCCTATAATAATATACGAAGTCCAAGAATAATATATGAGTTACTGAGTTTTAGAATAATATTCAATGTCCTACAATAATATAAGAGTTACTGAATCCTAGAATAATATACGAGTTACTGAGTCCTAGAATAATATACAAAGTCACTGAATAATATAGGAGTTAAGGAGTCCTAGAACTGATTGACCCTTGGCTTGTTCCTTGACAACTCTACTGCCTAATCCCAACCTGCAACTACTCGTTACCGACCTTTTGGCTTGTTTACTGACCAAGCTGCTGTTTAATCCTTATCTGCTCATCCGCTACTGGAATCAAGCTTGCTCACACCCTGGTAGGGTAAACCTAAGTAATGCGACCTGGTACTAGCATGCAGCTAAATCCATCTCCACCATCAGGAGCTCTGGTGAACACCGGCTACTACTTAGAATCCGCACCTCAGGTGAGCCTGTGTCATCTGCCAGAGAGACTGCCTGTGCACCTATCCTGCTGTTCAGTGGTTTTCCTGCAACTGCTATATCAATTGATCTTCAAGCCCGACACCTGATCGTGACAGCTAGGGTAATATACAAAGTCGTAGAATAATATTGGAGTTACTGAGTCCTAGAATACTATATGAAGTCCTAGAAGAATATATAAGTTACAGAGTCCTAGAATGTTATATGAGTTACTGAGTCTTAGAATAATATACGAAGCCCTAGAATAATATACAAGTTACTGAATCCTAGAATAATATACAAGATACTGAGTCCCAGAATAAATTACAAAGTGATAGAATAATATAGAAGTTACTGAGTCCTAGACCAATATACAAAGTCCTATAATAATATACGAAGCCCTAGAATAATATACGAGTTACTGAGTCTTAGAATAATGTAGACGTTACTGCGTCCTACAATAATATAGAAGTTACTGAGTCCTAGAATAATATACAAAGTCCTAGAATAATATACAAGATACTGAGTCCTAGAATAAAATACAAAGTCCTAGAATAATATACGATTTACTGAGTTCTAGAATAATATGCAAAGTCCCAGAATAATATATGAGCTACTGAGTCCTAGACTAATATACTTGTTATTGAGTCTTAGAATAATATACAAAGTCCTGTAATAATATAGGAATTACAGTGTCCTAGAAAAAATGTACGATTTACTGAGTCCAGGAATAATATCCGAGTTACTTAGTCTTTGAATTAAATACAAAGTCCTAGAATAATGTACACGTTACTGAGTCCGAGTATAATATAGGAGTTGCTGACTCCTAGAATAATATACGAAGTCCTAGAAAAAAAAAAACTGTCTTAGAATTATATACAAGTTACTGAGTCCTAGAATAATATATGAAGTCCTAGAATAATATGCAATGTTCTAGAATAATATAGAAGTTACCGAGTCCTATAATAATATACGAAGTCCAAGAATAATATATGAGTTACTGAGTTTTAGAATAATATTCAATGTCCTACAATAATATAAGAGTTACTGAATCCTAGAATAATATACGAGTTACTGAGTCCTAGAATAATATACAAAGTCCCTGAATAATATAGGAGTTAAGGAGTCCTAGAACTGATTGACCCTTGGCTTGTTCCTTGACAACTCTACTGCCTAATCCCAACCTGCAACTACTCGTTACCGACCTTTTGGCTTGTTTACTGACCAAGCTGCTGTTTAATCCTTATCTGCTCATCCGCTACTGGAATCAAGCTTGCTCACACCCTGGTAGGGTAAACCTAAGTAATGCGACCTGGTACTAGCATGCAGCTAAATCCATCTCCACCATCAGGAGCTCTGGTGAACACCGGCTACTACTTAGAATCCGCACCTCAGGTGAGCCTGTGTCATCTGCCAGAGAGACTGCCTGTGCACCTATCCTGCTGTTCAGTGGTTTTCCTGCAACTGCTATATCAATTGATCTTCAAGCCCGACACCTGATCGTGACAGCTAGGGTAATATACAAAGTCGTAGAATAATATTGGAGTTACTGAGTCCTAGAATACTATATGAAGTCCTAGAAGAATATATAAGTTACAGAGTCCTAGAATGTTATATGAGTTACTGAGTCTTAGAATAATATACGAAGCCCTAGAATAATATACAAGTTACTGAATCCTAGAATAATATACAAGATACTGAGTCCCAGAATAAAATACAAAGTGATAGAATAATATAGAAGTTACTGAGTCCTAGACCAATATACAAAGTCCTATAATAATATACGAAGCCCTAGAATAATATACGAGTTACTGAGTCTTAGAATAATGTAGACGTTACTGCGTCCTACAATAATATAGAAGTTACTGAGTCCTAGAATAATATACAAAGTCCTAGAATAATATACAAGATACTGAGTCCTAGAATAAAATACAAAGTCCTAGAATAATATAGAAGTTACTGAGTCCTAGAATAATATACAAAGTCCTAGAATAATATACGATTTACTGAGTTCTAGAATAATATGCAAAGTCCCAGAATAATATATGAGCTACTGAGTCCTAGACTAATATACTTGTTATTGAGTCTTAGAATAATATACAAAGTCCTGTAATAATATAAGAATTACTGTGTCCTAGAAAAAATGTACGATTTACTGAGTCCAGGAATAATATCCGAGTTACTTAGTCTTTGAATTAAATACAAAGTCCTAGAATAATGTACACGTTACTGAGTCCGAGTATAATATAGGAGTTGCTGACTCCTAGAATAATATACGAAGTCCTAGAAAAAAAAACTGTCTTAGAATTATATACAAGTTACTGAGTCCTAGAATAATATATGAAGTCCTAGAATAATATGCAATGTTCTAGAATAATATAGAAGTTACCGAGTCCTATAATAATATACGAAGTCCAAGAATAATATATGAGTTACTGAGTTTTAGAATAATATTCAATGTCCTACAATAATATAAGAGTTACTGAATCCTAGAATAATATACGAGTTACTGTGTCCTAGAATAATATACAAAGTCCCTGAATAATATAGGAGTTAAGGAGTCCTAGAACTGATTGACCCTTGGCTTGTTCCTTGACAACTCTACTGCCTAATCCCAACCTGCAACTACTCGTTACCGACCTTTTGGCTTGTTTACTGACCAAGCTGCTGTTTAATCCTTATCTGCTCATCCGCTACTGGAATCAAGCTTGCTCACACCCTGGTAGGGTAAACCTAAGTAATGCGACCTGGTACTAGCATGCAGCTA
This sequence comes from Lithobates pipiens, assembly GCF_037356315.1. NCBI lineage: Eukaryota > Metazoa > Chordata > Amphibia > Anura > Ranidae > Lithobates > Lithobates pipiens. The sequence goes on along the minus strand of NW_027507895.1, from coordinate 1,255,622 downwards.
AATCCATCTCCACCATCAGGAGCTCTGGTGAACACCGGCTACTACTTAGAATCCGCACCTCAGGTGAGCCTGTGTCATCTGCCAGAGAGACTGCCTGTGCACCTATCCTGCTGTTCAGTGGTTTTCCTGCAACTGCTATATCAATTGATCTTCAAGCCCGACACCTGATCGTGACAGCTAGGGTAATATACAAAGTCGTAGAATAATATTGGAGTTACTGAGTCCTAGAATACTATATGAAGTCCTAGAAGAATATATAGGTTACAGAGTCCTAGAATGTTATATGAGTTACTGAGTCTTAGAATAATATACGAAGCCCTAGAATAATATACAAGTTACTGAATCCTAGAATAATATACAAGATACTGAGTCCCAGAATAAATTACAAAGTGATAGAATAATATAGAAGTTACTGAGTCCTAGACCAATATACAAAGTCCTATAATAATATACGAAGCCCTAGAATAATATACGAGTTACTCAGTCTTAGAATAATGTAGACGTTACTGCGTCCTACAATAATATAGAAGTTACTGAGTCCTAGAATAATATACAAAGTCCTAGAATAATATACAAGATACTGAGTCCTAGAATAAAATACAAAGTCCTAGAATAATATAGAAGTTACTGAGTCCTAGAATAATATACAAAGTCCTAGAATAATATACGATTTACTGAGTTCTAGAATAATATGCAAAGTCCCAGAATAATATATGAGCTACTGAGTCCTAGACTAATATACTTGTTATTGAGTCTTAGAATAATATACAAAGTCCTGTAATAATATAAGAATTACTGTGTCCTAGAAAAAATGTACGATTTACTGAGTCCAGGAATAATATCCGAGTTACTTAGTCTTTGAATTAAATACAAAGTCCTAGAATAATGTACACGTTACTGAGTCCGAGTATAATATAGGAGTTGCTGACTCCTAGAATAATATACGAAGTCCTAGAAAAAAAAACTGTCTTAGAATTATATACAAGTTACTGAGTCCTAGAATAATATATGAAGTCCTAGAATAATATGCAATGTTCTAGAATAATATAGAAGTTACCGAGTCCTATAATAATATACGAAGTCCAAGAATAATATATGAGTTACTGAGTTTTAGAATAATATTCAATGTCCTACAATAATATAAGAGTTACTGAATCCTAGAATAATATACGAGTTACTGAGTCCTAGAATAATATACAAAGTCCCTGAATAATATAGGAGTTAAGGAGTCCTAGAACTGATTGACCCTTGGCTTGTTCCTTGACAACTCTACTGCCTAATCCCAACCTGCAACTACTCGTTACCGACCTTTTGGCTTGTTTACTGACCAAGCTGCTGTTTAATCCTTATCTGCTCATCCGCTACTGGAATCAAGCTTGCTCACACCCTGGTAGGGTAAACCTAAGTAATGCGACCTGGTACTAGCATGCAGCTAAATCCATCTCCACCATCAGGAGCTCTGGTGAACACCGGCTACTACTTAGAATCCGCACCTCAGGTGAGCCTGTGTCATCTGCCAGAGAGACTGCCTGTGCACCTATCCTGCTGTTCAGTGGTTTTCCTGCAACTGCTATATCAATTGATCTTCAAGCCCGACACCTGATCGTGACAGCTAGGGTAATATACAAAGTCGTAGAATAATATTGGAGTTACTGAGTCCTAGAATACTATATGAAGTCCTAGAAGAATATATAAGTTACAGAGTCCTAGAATGTTATATGAGTTACTGAGTCTTAGAATAATATACGAAGCCCTAGAATAATATACAAGTTACTGAATCCTAGAATAATATACAAGATACTGAGTCCCAGAATAAAATACAAAGTGATAGAATAATATAGAAGTTACTGAGTCCTAGACCAATATACAAAGTCCTATAATAATATACGAAGCCCTAGAATAATATACGAGTTACTGAGTCTTAGAATAATGTAGACGTTACTGCGTCCTACAATAATATAGAAGTTACTGAGTCCTAGAATAATATACAAAGTCCTAGAATAATATACAAGATACTGAGTCCTAGAATAAAATACAAAGTCCTAGAATAATATACAAGTTACTGAGTCCTAGAATAATATACAAAGTCCTAGAATAATATACGATTTACAGAGTTCTAGAATAATATGCAAAGTCCCAGAATAATATATGAGCTACTGAGTCCTAGACTAATATACTTGTTATTGAGTCTTAGAATAATATACAAAGTCCTGTAATAATATAAGAATTACTGTGTCCTAGAAAAAATGTACGATTTACTGAGTCCAGGAATAATATCCGAGTTACTTAGTCTTTGAATTAAATACAAAGTCCTAGAATAATGTACACGTTACTGAGTCCGAGTATAATATAGGAGTTGCTGACTCCTAGAATAATATACGAAGTCCTAGAAAAAAAAAAACTGTCTTAGAATTATATACAAGTTACTGAGTCCTAGAATAATATATGAAGTCCTAGAATAATATGCAATGTTCTAGAATAATATAGAAGTTACCGAGTCCTATAATAATATACGAAGTCCAAGAATAATATATGAGTTACTGAGTTTTAGAATAATATTCAATGTCCTACAATAATATAAGAGTTACTGAATCCTAGAATAATATACGAGTTACTGTGTCCTAGAATAATATACAAAGTCCCTGAATAATATAGGAGTTAAGGAGTCCTAGAACTGATTGACCCTTGGCTTGTTCCTTGACAACTCTACTGCCTAATCCCAACCTGCAACTACTCGTTACCGACCTTTTGGCTTGTTTACTGACCAAGCTGCTGTTTAATCCTTATCTGCTCATCCGCTACTGGAATCAAGCTTGCTCACACCCTGGTAGGGTAAACCTAAGTAATGCGACCTGGTACTAGCATGCAGCTAAATCCATCTCCACCATCAGGAGCTCTGGTGAACACCGGCTACTACTTAGAATCCGCACCTCAGGTGAGCCTGTGTCATCTGCCAGAGAGACTGCCTGTGCACCTATCCTGCTGTTCAGTGGTTTTCCTGCAACTGCTATATCAATTGATCTTCAAGCCCGACACCTGATCGTGACAGCTAGGGTAATATACAAAGTCGTAGAATAATATTGGAGTTACTGAGTCCTAGAATACTATATGAAGTCCTAGAAGAATATATAGGTTACAGAGTCCTAGAATGTTATATGAGTTACTGAGTCTTAGAATAATATACGAAGCCCTAGAATAATATACAAGTTACTGAATCCTAGAATAATATACAAGATACTGAGTCCCAGAATAAATTACAAAGTGATAGAATAATATAGAAGTTACTGAGTCCTAGACCAATATACAAAGTCCTATAATAATATACGAAGCCCTAGAATAATATACGAGTTACTCAGTCTTAGAATAATGTAGACGTTACTGCGTCCTACAATAATATAGAAGTTACTGAGTCCTAGAATAATATACAAAGTCCTAGAATAATATACAAGATACTGAGTCCTAGAATAAAATACAAAGTCCTAGAATAATATAGAAGTTACTGAGTCCTAGAATAATATACAAAGTCCTAGAATAATATACGATTTACTGAGTTCTAGAATAATATGCAAAGTCCCAGAATAATATATGAGCTACTGAGTCCTAGACTAATATACTTGTTATTGAGTCTTAGAATAATATACAAAGTCCTGTAATAATATAAGAATTACTGTGTCCTAGAAAAAATGTACGATTTACTGAGTCCAGGAATAATATCCGAGTTACTTAGTCTTTGAATTAAATACAAAGTCCTAGAATAATGTACACGTTACTGAGTCCGAGTATAATATAGGAGTTGCTGACTCCTAGAATAATATACGAAGTCCTAGAAAAAAAAACTGTCTTAGAATTATATACAAGTTACTGAGTCCTAGAATAATATATGAAGTCCTAGAATAATATGCAATGTTCTAGAATAATATAGAAGTTACCGAGTCCTATAATAATATGCGAAGTCCAAGAATAATATATGAGTTACTGAGTTTTAGAATAATATTCAATGTCCTACAATAATATAAGAGTTACTGAATCCTAGAATAATATACGAGTTACTGAGTCCTAGAATAATATACAAAGTCCCTGAATAATATAGGAGTTAAGGAGTCCTAGAACTGATTGACCCTTGGCTTGTTCCTTGACAACTCTACTGCCTAATCCCAACCTGCAACTACTCGTTACCGACCTTTTGGCTTGTTTACTGACCAAGCTGCTGTTTAATCCTTATCTGCTCATCCGCTACTGGAATCAAGCTTGCTCACACCCTGGTAGGGTAAACCTAAGTAATGCGACCTGGTACTAGCATGCAGCTAAATCCATCTCCACCATCAGGAGCTCTGGTGAACACCGGCTACTACTTAGAATCCGCACCTCAGGTGAGCCTGTGTCATCTGCCAGAGAGACTGCCTGTGCACCTATCCTGCTGTTCAGTGGTTTTCCTGCAACTGCTATATCAATTGATCTTCAAGCCCGACACCTGATCGTGACAGCTAGGGTAATATACAAAGTCGTAGAATAATATTGGAGTTACTGAGTCCTAGAATACTATATGAAGTCCTAGAAGAATATATAAGTTACAGAGTCCTAGAATGTTATATGAGTTACTGAGTCTTAGAATAATATACGAAGCCCTAGAATAATATACAAGTTACTGAATCCTAGAATAATATACAAGATACTGAGTCCCAGAATAAAATACAAAGTGATAGAATAATATAGAAGTTACTGAGTCCTAGACCAATATACAAAGTCCTATAATAATATACGAAGCCCTAGAATAATATACGAGTTACTGAGTCTTAGAATAATGTAGACGTTACTGCGTCCTACAATAATATAGAAGTTACTGAGTCCTAGAATAATATACAAAGTCCTAGAATAATATACAAGATACTGAGTCCTAGAATAAAATACAAAGTCCTAGAATAATATACAAGTTACTGAGTCCTAGAATAATATACAAAGTCCTAGAATAATATACGATTTACAGAGTTCTAGAATAATATGCAAAGTCCCAGAATAATATATGAGCTACTGAGTCCTAGACTAATATACTTGTTATTGAGTCTTAGAATAATATACAAAGTCCTGTAATAATATAAGAATTACTGTGTCCTAGAAAAAATGTACGATTTACTGAGTCCAGGAATAATATCCGAGTTACTTAGTCTTTGAATTAAATACAAAGTCCTAGAATAATGTACACGTTACTGAGTCCGAGTATAATATAGGAGTTGCTGACTCCTAGAATAATATACGAAGTCCTAGAAAAAAAAAACTGTCTTAGAATTATATACAAGTTACTGAGTCCTAGAATAATATATGAAGTCCTAGAATAATATGCAATGTTCTAGAATAATATAGAAGTTACCGAGTCCTATAATAATATACGAAGTCCAAGAATAATATATGAGTTACTGAGTTTTAGAATAATATTCAATGTCCTACAATAATATAAGAGTTACTGAATCCTAGAATAATATACGAGTTACTGAGTCCTAGAATAATATACAAAGTCCCTGAATAATATAGGAGTTAAGGAGTCCTAGAACTGATTGACCCTTGGCTTGTTCCTTGACAACTCTACTACCTAATCCCAACCTGCAACTACTCGTTACCGACCTTTTGGCTTGTTTACTGACCAAGCTGCTGTTTAATCCTTATCTGCTCATCCGCTACTGGAATCAAGCTTGCTCACACCCTGGTAGGGTAAACCTAAGTAATGCGACCTGGTACTAGCATGCAGCTAAATCCATCTCCACCATCAGGAGCTCTGGTGAACACCGGCTACTACTTAGAATCCGCACCTCAGGTGAGCCTGTGTCATCTGCCAGAGAGACTGCCTGTGCACCTATCCTGCTGTTCAGTGGTTTTCCTGCAACTGCTATATCAATTGATCTTCAAGCCCGACACCTGATCGTGACAGCTAGGGTAATATACAAAGTCGTAGAATAATATTGGAGTTACTGAGTCCTAGAATACTATATGAAGTCCTAGAAGAATATATACGTTACAGAGTCCTAGAATGTTATATGAGTTACTGAGTCTTAGAATAATATACGAAGCCCTAGAATAATATACAAGTTACTGAATCCTAGAATAATATACAAGATACTGAGTCCCAGAATAAAATACAAAGTGATAGAATAATATAGAAGTTACTGAGTCCTAGACCAATATACAAAGTCCTATAATAATATACGAAGCCCTAGAATAATATACGAGTTACTGAGTCTTAGAATAATGTAGACGTTACTGCGTCCTACAATAATATAGAAGTTACTGAGTCCTAGAATAATATACAAAGTCCTAGAATAATATACAAGATACTGAGTCCTAGAATAAAATACAAAGTCCTAGAATAATATACAAGTTACTGAGTCCTAGAATAATATACAAAGTCCTAGAATAATATACGATTTACCGAGTTCTAGAATAATATGCAAAGTCCCAGAATAATATATGAGCTACTGAGTCCTAGACTAATATACTTGTTATTGAGTCTTAGAATAATATACAAAGTCCTGTAATAATATAAGAATTACTGTGTCCTAGAAAAAATGTACGATTTACTGAGTCCAGGAATAATATCCGAGTTACTTAGTCTTTGAATTAAATACAAAGTCCTAGAATAATGTACACGTTACTGAGTCCGAGTATAATATAGGAGTTGCTGACTCCTAGAATAATATACGAAGTCCTAGAAAAAAAAACTGTCTTAGAATTATATACAAGTTACTGAGTCCTAGAATAATATATGAAGTCCTAGAATAATATGCAATGTTCTAGAATAATATAGAAGTTACCGAGTCCTATAATAATATACGAAGTCCAAGAATAATATATGAGTTACTGAGTTTTAGAATAATATTCAATGTCCTAGAATAATATAAGAGTTACTGAATCCTAGAATAATATATGAGTTACTGAGTCCTAGAATAATATACAAAGTCCCTGAATAATATAGGAGTTAAGGAGTCCTAGAACTGATTGACCCTTGGCTTGTTCCTTGACAACTCTACTACCTAATCCCAACCTGCAACTACTCGTTACCGACCTTTTGGCTTGTTTACTGACCAAGCTGCTGTTTAATCCTTATCTGCTCATCCGCTACTGGAATCAAGCTTGCTCACACCCTGGTAGGGTAAACCTAAGTAATGCGACCTGGTACTAGCATGCAGCTAAATCCATCTCCACCATCAGGAGCTCTGGTGAACACCGGCTACTACTTAGAATCCGCACCTCAGGTGAGCCTGTGTCATCTGCCAGAGAGACTGCCTGTGCACCTATCCTGCTGTTCAGTGGTTTTCCTGCAACTGCTATATCAATTGATCTTCAAGCCCGACACCTGATCGTGACAGCTAGGGTAATATACAAAGTCGTAGAATAATATTGGAGTTACTGAGTCCTAGAATACTATATGAAGTCCTAGAAGAATATATAAGTTACAGAGTCCTAGAATGTTATATGAGTTACTGAGTCTTAGAATAATATACGAAGCCCTAGAATAATATACAAGTTACTGAATCCTAGAATAATATACAAGATACTGAGTCCCAGAATAAAATACAAAGTGATAGAATAATATAGAAGTTACTGAGTCCTAGACCAATATACAAAGTCCTATAATAATATACGAAGCCCTAGAATAATATACGAGTTACTGAGTCTTAGAATAATGTAGACGTTACTGCGTCCTACAATAATATAGAAGTTACTGAGTCCTAGAATAATATACAAAGTCCTAGAATAATATACAAGATACTGAGTCCTAGAATAAAATACAAAGTCCTAGAATAATATACAAGTTACTGAGTCCTAGAATAATATACAAAGTCCTAGAATAATATACGATTTACTGAGTTCTAGAATAATATGCAAAGTCCCAGAATAATATATGAGCTACTGAGTCCTAGACTAATATACTTGTTATTGAGTCTTAGAATAATATACAAAGTCCTGTAATAATATAAGAATTACTGTGTCCTAGAAAAAATGTACGATTTACTGAGTCCAGGAATAATATCCGAGTTACTTAGTCTTTGAATTAAATACAAAGTCCTAGAATAATGTACACGTTACTGAGTCCGAGTATAATATAGGAGTTGCTGACTCCTAGAATAATATACGAAGTCCTAGAAAAAAAAACTGTCTTAGAATTATATACAAGTTACTGAGTCCTAGAATAATATATGAAGTCCTAGAATAATATGCAATGTTCTAGAATAATATAGAAGTTACCGAGTCCTATAATAATATACGAAGTCCAAGAATAATATATGAGTTACTGAGTTTTAGAATAATATTCAATGTCCTACAATAATATAAGAGTTACTGAATCCTAGAATAATATACGAGTTACTGAGTCCTAGAATAATATACAAAGTCCCTGAATAATATAGGAGTTAAGGAGTCCTAGAACTGATTGACCCTTGGCTTGTTCCTTGACAACTCTACTGCCTAATCCCAACCTGCAACTACTCGTTACCGACCTTTTGGCTTGTTTACTGACCAAGCTGCTGTTTAATCCTTATCTGCTCATCCGCTACTGGAATCAAGCTTGCTCACACCCTGGTAGGGTAAACCTAAGTAATGCGACCTGGTACTAGCATGCAGCTAAATCCATCTCCACCATCAGGAGCTCTGGTGAACACCGGCTACTACTTAGAATCCGCACCTCAGGTGAGCCTGTGTCATCTGCCAGAGAGACTGCCTGTGCACCTATCCTGCTGTTCAGTGGTTTTCCTGCAACTGCTATATCAATTGATCTTCAAGCCCGACACCTGATCGTGACAGCTAGGGTAATATACAAAGTCGTAGAATAATATTGGAGTTACTGAGTCCTAGAATACTATATGAAGTCCTAGAAGAATATATAAGTTACAGAGTCCTAGAATGTTATATGAGTTACTGAGTCTTAGAATAATATACGAAGCCCTAGAATAATATACAAGTTACTGAATCCTAGAATAATATACAAGATACTGAGTCCCAGAATAAAATACAAAGTGATAGAATAATATAGAAGTTACTGAGTCCTAGACCAATATACAAAGTCCTATAATAATATACGAAGCCCTAGAATAATATACGAGTTACTGAGTCTTAGAATAATGTAGACGTTACTGCGTCCTACAATAATATAGAAGTTACTGAGTCCTAGAATAATATACAAAGTCCTAGAATAATATACAAGATACTGAGTCCTAGAATAAAATACAAAGTCCTAGAATAATATACAAGTTACTGAGTCCTAGAATAATATACAAAGTCCTAGAATAATATACGATTTACAGAGTTCTAGAATAATATGCAAAGTCCCAGAATAATATATGAGCTACTGAGTCCTAGACTAATATACTTGTTATTGAGTCTTAGAATAATATACAAAGTCCTGTAATAATATAAGAATTACTGTGTCCTAGAAAAAATGTACGATTTACTGAGTCCAGGAATAATATCCGAGTTACTTAGTCTTTGAATTAAATACAAAGTCCTAGAATAATGTACACGTTACTGAGTCCGAGTATAATATAGGAGTTGCTGACTCCTAGAATAATATACGAAGTCCTAGAAAAAAAAAACTGTCTTAGAATTATATACAAGTTACTGAGTCCTAGAATAATATATGAAGTCCTAGAATAATATGCAATGTTCTAGAATAATATAGAAGTTACCGAGTCCTATAATAATATACGAAGTCCAAGAATAATATATGAGTTACTGAGTTTTAGAATAATATTCAATGTCCTACAATAATATAAGAGTTACTGAATCCTAGAATAATATACGAGTTACTGAGTCCTAGAATAATATACAAAGTCCCTGAATAATATAGGAGTTAAGGAGTCCTAGAACTGATTGACCCTTGGCTTGTTCCTTGACAACTCTACTACCTAATCCCAACCTGCAACTACTCGTTACCGACCTTTTGGCTTGTTTACTGACCAAGCTGCTGTTTAATCCTTATCTGCTCATCCGCTACTGGAATCAAGCTTGCTCACACCCTGGTAGGGTAAACCTAAGTAATGCGACCTGGTACTAGCATGCAGCTAAATCCATCTCCACCATCAGGAGCTCTGGTGAACACCGGCTACTACTTAGAATCCGCACCTCAGGTGAGCCTGTGTCATCTGCCAGAGAGACTGCCTGTGCACCTATCCTGCTGTTCAGTGGTTTTCCTGCAACTGCTATATCAATTGATCTTCAAGCCCGACACCTGATCGTGACAGCTAGGGTAATATACAAAGTCGTAGAATAATATTGGAGTTACTGAGTCCTAGAATACTATATGAAGTCCTAGAAGAATATATACGTTACAGAGTCCTAGAATGTTATATGAGTTACTGAGTCTTAGAATAATATACGAAGCCCTAGAATAATATACAAGTTACTGAATCCTAGAATAATATACAAGATACTGAGTCCCAGAATAAAATACAAAGTGATAGAATAATATAGAAGTTACTGAGTCCTAGACCAATATACAAAGTCCTATAATAATATACGAAGCCCTAGAATAATATACGAGTTACTGAGTCTTAGAATAATGTAGACGTTACTGCGTCCTACAATAATATAGAAGTTACTGAGTCCTAGAATAATATACAAAGTCCTAGAATAATATACAAGATACTGAGTCCTAGAATAAAATACAAAGTCCTAGAATAATATACAAGTTACTGAGTCCTAGAATAATATACAAAGTCCTAGAATAATATACGATTTACTGAGTTCTAGAATAATATGCAAAGTCCCAGAATAATATATGAGCTACTGAGTCCTAGACTAATATACTTGTTATTGAGTCTTAGAATAATATACAAAGTCCTGTAATAATATAAGAATTACTGTGTCCTAGAAAAAATGTACGATTTACTGAGTCCAGGAATAATATCCGAGTTACTTAGTCTTTGAATTAAATACAAAGTCCTAGAATAATGTACACGTTACTGAGTCCGAGTATAATATAGGAGTTGCTGACTCCTAGAATAATATACGAAGTCCTAGAAAAAAAAACTGTCTTAGAATTATATACAAGTTACTGAGTCCTAGAATAATATATGAAGTCCTAGAATAATATGCAATGTTCTAGAATAATATAGAAGTTACCGAGTCCTATAATAATATACGAAGTCCAAGAATAATATATGAGTTACTGAGTTTTAGAATAATATTCAATGTCCTACAATAATATAAGAGTTACTGAATCCTAGAATAATATACGAGTTACTGAGTCCTAGAATAATATACAAAGTCCCTGAATAATATAGGAGTTAAGGAGTCCTAGAACTGATTGACCCTTGGCTTGTTCCTTGACAACTCTACTACCTAATCCCAACCTGCAACTACTCGTTACCGACCTTTTGGCTTGTTTACTGACCAAGCTGCTGTTTAATCCTTATCTGCTCATCCGCTACTGGAATCAAGCTTGCTCACACCCTGGTAGGGTAAACCTAAGTAATGCGACCTGGTACTAGCATGCAGCTAAATCCATCTCCACCATCAGGAGCTCTGGTGAACACCGGCTACTACTTAGAATCCGCACCTCAGGTGAGCCTGTGTCATCTGCCAGAGAGACTGCCTGTGCACCTATCCTGCTGTTCAGTGGTTTTCCTGCAACTGCTATATCAATTGATCTTCAAGCCCGACACCTGATCGTGACAGCTAGGGTAATATACAAAGTCGTAGAATAATATTGGAGTTACTGAGTCCTAGAATACTATATGAAGTCCTAGAAGAATATATAAGTTACAGAGTCCTAGAATGTTATATGAGTTACTGAGTCTTAGAATAATATACGAAGCCCTAGAATAATATACAAGTTACTGAATCCTAGAATAATATACAAGATACTGAGTCCCAGAATAAAATACAAAGTGATAGAATAATATAGAAGTTACTGAGTCCTAGACCAATATACAAAGTCCTATAATAATATACGAAGCCCTAGAATAATATACGAGTTACTGAGTCTTAGAATAATGTAGACGTTACTGCGTCCTACAATAATATAGAAGTTACTGAGTCCTAGAATAATATACAAAGTCCTAGAATAATATACAAGATACTGAGTCCTAGAATAAAATACAACGTCCTAGAATAATATACAAGTTACTGAGTCCTAGAATAATATACAAAGTCCTAGAATAATATACGATTTACTGAGTTCTAGAATAATATGCAAAGTCCCAGAATAATATATGAGCTACTGAGTCCTAGACTAATATACTTGTTATTGAGTCTTAGAATAATATACAAAGTCCTGTAATAATATAAGAATTACTGTGTCCTAGAAAAAATTTACGATTTACTGAGTCCAGGAATAATATCCGAGTTACTTAGTCTTTGAATTAAATACAAAGTCCTAGAATAATGTACACGTTACTGAGTCCGAGTATAATATAGGAGTTGCTGACTCCTAGAATAATATACGAAGTCCTAGAAAAAAAAACTGTCTTAGAATTATATACAAGTTACTGAGTCCTAGAATAATATATGAAGTCCTAGAATAATATGCAATGTTCTAGAATAATATAGAAGTTACCGAGTCCTATAATAATATACGAAGTCCAAGAATAATATATGAGTTACTGAGTTTTAGAATAATATTCAATGTCCTAGAATAATATAAGAGTTACTGAATCCTAGAATAATATACGAGTTACTGAGTCCTAGAATAATATACAAAGTCCCTGAATAATATAGGAGTTAAGGAGTCCTAGAACTGATTGACCCTTGGCTTGTTCCTTGACAACTCTACTACCTAATCCCAACCTGCAACTACTCGTTACCGACCTTTTGGCTTGTTTACTGACCAAGCTGCTGTTTAATCCTTATCTGCTCATCCGCTACTGGAATCAAGCTTGCTCACACCCTGGTAGGGTAAACCTAAGTAATGCGACCTGGTACTAGCATGCAGCTAAATCCATCTCCACCATCAGGAGCTCTGGTGAACACCGGCTACTACTTAGAATCCGCACCTCAGGTGAGCCTGTGTCATCTGCCAGAGAGACTGCCTGTGCACCTATCCTGCTGTTCAGTGGTTTTCCTGCAACTGCTATATCAATTGATCTTCAAGCCCGACACCTGATCGTGACAGCTAGGGTAATATACAAAGTCGTAGAATAATATTGGAGTTACTGAGTCCTAGAATACTATATGAAGTCCTAGAAGAATATATAAGTTACAGAGTCCTAGAATGTTATATGAGTTACTGAGTCTTAGAATAATATACGAAGCCCTAGAATAATATACAAGTTACTGAATCCTAGAATAATATACAAGATACTGAGTCCCAGAATAAAATACAAAGTGATAGAATAATATAGAAGTTACTGAGTCCTAGACCAATATACAAAGTCCTATAATAATATACGAAGCCCTAGAATAATATACGAGTTACTGAGTCTTAGAATAATGTAGACGTTACTGCGTCCTACAATAATATAGAAGTTACTGAGTCCTAGAATAATATACAAAGTCCTAGAATAATATACAAGATACTGAGTCCTAGAATAAAATACAACGTCCTAGAATAATATACAAGTTACTGAGTCCTAGAATAATATACAAAGTCCTAGAATAATATACGATTTACTGAGTTCTAGAATAATATGCAAAGTCCCAGAATAATATATGAGCTACTGAGTCCTAGACTAATATACTTGTTATTGAGTCTTAGAATAATATACAAAGTCCTGTAATAATATAAGAATTACTGTGTCCTAGAAAAAATTTACGATTTACTGAGTCCAGGAATAATATCCGAGTTACTTAGTCTTTGAATTAAATACAAAGTCCTAGAATAATGTACACGTTACTGAGTCCGAGTATAATATAGGAGTTGCTGACTCCTAGAATAATATACGAAGTCCTAGAAAAAAAAACTGTCTTAGAATTATATACAAGTTACTGAGTCCTAGAATAATATATGAAGTCCTAGAATAATATGCAATGTTCTAGAATAATATAGAAGTTACCGAGTCCTATAATAATATACGAAGTCCAAGAATAATATATGAGTTACTGAGTTTTAGAATAATATTCAATGTCCTAGAATAATATAAGAGTTACTGAATCCTAGAATAATATACGAGTTACTGAGTCCTAGAATAATATACAAAGTCCCTGAATAATATAGGAGTTAAGGAGTCCTAGAACTGATTGACCCTTGGCTTGTTCCTTGACAACTCTACTACCTAATCCCAACCTGCAACTACTCGTTACCGACCTTTTGGCTTGTTTACTGACCAAGCTGCTGTTTAATCCTTATCTGCTCATCCGCTACTGGAATCAAGCTTGCTCACACCCTGGTAGGGTAAACCTAAGTAATGCGACCTGGTACTAGCATGCAGCTAAATCCATCTCCACCATCAGGAGCTCTGGTGAACACCGGCTACTACTTAGAATCCGCACCTCAGGTGAGCCTGTGTCATCTGCCAGAGAGACTGCCTGTGCACCTATCCTGCTGTTCAGTGGTTTTCCTGCAACTGCTATATCAATTGATCTTCAAGCCCGACACCTGATCGTGACAGCTAGGGTAATATACAAAGTCGTAGAATAATATTGGAGTTACTGAGTCCTAGAATACTATATGAAGTCCTAGAAGAATATATAAGTTACAGAGTCCTAGAATGTTATATGAGTTACTGAGTCTTAGAATAATATACGAAGCCCTAGAATAATATACAAGTTACTGAATCCTAGAATAATATACAAGATACTGAGTCCCAGAATAAAATACAAAGTGATAGAATAATATAGAAGTTACTGAGTCCTAGACCAATATACAAAGTCCTATAATAATATACGAAGCCCTAGAATAATATACGAGTTACTGAGTCTTAGAATAATGTAGACGTTACTGCGTCCTACAATAATATAGAAGTTACTGAGTCCTAGAATAATATACAAAGTCCTAGAATAATATACAAGATACTGAGTCCTAGAATAAAATACAAAGTCCTAGAATAATATACAAGTTACTGAGTCCTAGAATAATATACAAAGTCCTAGAATAATATACGATTTACTGAGTTCTAGAATAATATGCAAAGTCCCAGAATAATATATGAGCTACTGAGTCCTAGACTAATATACTTGTTATTGAGTCTTAGAATAATATACAAAGTCCTGTAATAATATAAGAATTACTGTGTCCTAGAAAAAATGTACGATTTACTGAGTCCAGGAATAATATCCGAGTTACTTAGTCTTTGAATTAAATACAAAGTCCTAGAATAATGTACACGTTACTGAGTCCGAGTATAATATAGGAGTTGCTGACTCCTAGAATAATATACGAAGTCCTAGAAAAAAAAACTGTCTTAGAATTATATACAAGTTACTGAGTCCTAGAATAATATATGAAGTCCTAGAATAATATGCAATGTTCTAGAATAATATAGAAGTTACCGAGTCCTATAATAATATACGAAGTCCAAGAATAATATATGAGTTACTGAGTTTTAGAATAATATTCAATGTCCTACACTAATATAAGAGTTACTGAATCCTAGAATAATATACGAGTTACTGAGTCCTAGAATAATATACAAAGTCCCTGAATAATATAGGAGTTAAGGAGTCCTAGAACTGATTGACCCTTGGCTTGTTCCTTGACAACTCTACTGCCTAATCCCAACCTGCAACTACTCGTTACCGACCTTTTGGCTTGTTTACTGACCAAGCTGCTGTTTAATCCTTATCTGCTCATCCGCTACTGGAATCAAGCTTGCTCACACCCTGGTAGGGTAAACCTAAGTAATGCGACCTGGTACTAGCATGCAGCTAAATCCATCTCCACCATCAGGAGCTCTGGTGAACACCGGCTACTACTTAGAATCCGCACCTCAGGTGAGCCTGTGTCATCTGCCAGAGAGACTGCCTGTGCACCTATCCTGCTGTTCAGTGGTTTTCCTGCAACTGCTATATCAATTGATCTTCAAGCCCGACACCTGATCGTGACAGCTAGGGTAATATACAAAGTCGTAGAATAATATTGGAGTTACTGAGTCCTAGAATACTATATGAAGTCCTAGAAGAATATATAAGTTACAGAGTCCTAGAATGTTATATGAGTTACTGAGTCTTAGAATAATATACGAAGCCCTAGAATAATATACAAGTTACTGAATCCTAGAATAATATACAAGATACTGAGTCCCAGAATAAAATACAAAGTGATAGAATAATATAGAAGTTACTGAGTCCTAGACCAATATACAAAGTCCTATAATAATATACGAAGCCCTAGAATATTATACGAGTTACTGAGTCTTAGAATAATGTAGACGTTACTGCGTCCTACAATAATATAGAAGTTACTGAGTCCTAGAATAATATACAAAGTCCTAGAATAATATACAAGATACTGAGTCCTAGAATAAAATACAAAGTCCTAGAATAATATAGAAGTTACTGAGTCCTAGAATAATATACAAAGTCCTAGAATAATATACGATTTACTGAGTTCTAGAATAATATGCAAAGTCCCAGAATAATATATGAGCTACTGAGTCCTAGACTAATATACTTGTTATTGAGTCTTAGAATAATATACAAAGTCCTGTAATAATATAAGAATTACTGTGTCCTAGAAAAAATGTACGATTTACTGAGTCCAGGAATAATATCCGAGTTACTTAGTCTTTGAATTAAATACAAAGTCCTAGAATAATGTACACGTTACTGAGTCCGAGTATAATATAGGAGTTGCTGACTCCTAGAATAATATACGAAGTCCTAGAAAAAAAAACTGTCTTAGAATTATATACAAGTTACTGAGTCCTAGAATAATATATGAAGTCCTAGAATAATATGCAATGTTCTAGAATAATATAGAAGTTACCGAGTCCTATAATAATATACGAAGTCCAAGAATAATATATGAGTTACTGAGTTTTAGAATAATATTCAATGTCCTACAATAATATAAGAGTTACTGAATCCTAGAATAATATACGAGTTACTGAGTCCTAGAATAATATACAAAGTCCCTGAATAATATAGGAGTTAAGGAGTCCTAGAACTGATTGACCCTTGGCTTGTTCCTTGACAACTCTACTGCCTAATCCCAACCTGCAACTACTCGTTACCGACCTTTTGGCTTGTTTACTGACCAAGCTGCTGTTTAATCCTTATCTGCTCATCCGCTACTGGAATCAAGCTTGCTCACACCCTGGTAGGGTAAACCTAAGTAATGCGACCTGGTACTAGCATGCAGCTAAATCCATCTCCACCATCAGGAGCTCTGGTGAACACCGGCTACTACTTAGAATCCGCACCTCAGGTGAGCCTGTGTCATCTGCCAGAGAGACTGCCTGTGCACCTATCCTGCTGTTCAGTGGTTTTCCTGCAACTGCTATATCAATTGATCTTCAAGCCCGACACCTGATCGTGACAGCTAGGGTAATATACAAAGTCGTAGAATAATATTGGAGTTACTGAGTCCTAGAATACTATATGAAGTCCTAGAAGAATATATAAGTTACAGAGTCCTAGAATGTTATATGAGTTACTGAGTCTTAGAATAATATACGAAGCCCTAGAATAATATACAAGTTACTGAATCCTAGAATAATATACAAGATACTGAGTCCCAGAATAAAATACAAAGTGATAGAATAATATAGAAGTTACTGAGTCCTAGACCAATATACAAAGTCCTATAATAATATACGAAGCCCTAGAATATTATACGAGTTACTGAGTCTTAGAATAATGTAGACGTTACTGCGTCCTACAATAATATAGAAGTTACTGAGTCCTAGAATAATATACAAAGTCCTAGAATAATATACAAGATACTGAGTCCTAGAATAAAATACAAAGTCCTAGAATAATATAGAAGTTACTGAGTCCTAGAATAATATACAAAGTCCTAGAATAATATACGATTTACTGAGTTCTAGAATAATATGCAAAGTCCCAGAATAATATATGAGCTACTGAGTCCTAGACTAATATACTTGTTATTGAGTCTTAGAATAATATACAAAGTCCTGTAATAATATAAGAATTACTGTGTCCTAGAAAAAATGTACGATTTACTGAGTCCAGGAATAATATCCGAGTTACTTAGTCTTTGAATTAAATACAAAGTCCTAGAATAATGTACACGTTACTGAGTCCGAGTATAATATAGGAGTTGCTGACTCCTAGAATAATATACGAAGTCCTAGAAAAAAAAACTGTCTTAGAATTATATACAAGTTACTGAGTCCTAGAATAATATATGAAGTCCTAGAATAATATGCAATGTTCTAGAATAATATAGAAGTTACCGAGTCCTATAATAATATACGAAGTCCAAGAATAATATATGAGTTACTGAGTTTTAGAATAATATTCAATGTCCTACAATAATATAAGAGTTACTGAATCCTAGAATAATATACGAGTTACTGAGTCCTAGAATAATATACAAAGTCCCTGAATAATATAGGAGTTAAGGAGTCCTAGAACTGATTGACCCTTGGCTTGTTCCTTGACAACTCTACTGCCTAATCCCAACCTGCAACTACTCGTTACCGACCTTTTGGCTTGTTTACTGACCAAGCTGCTGTTTAATCCTTATCTGCTCATCCGCTACTGGAATCAAGCTTGCTCACACCCTGGTAGGGTAAACCTAAGTAATGCGACCTGGTACTAGCATGCAGCTAAATCCATCTCCACCATCAGGAGCTCTGGTGAACACCGGCTACTACTTAGAATCCGCACCTCAGGTGAGCCTGTGTCATCTGCCAGAGAGACTGCCTGTGCACCTATCCTGCTGTTCAGTCGTTTTCCTGCAACTGCTATATCAATTGATCTTCAAGCCCGACACCTGATCGTGACAGCTAGGGTAATATACAAAGTCGTAGAATAATATTGGAGTTACTGAGTCCTAGAATACTATATGAAGTCCTAAAAGAATATATAAGTTACAGAGTCCTAGAATGTTATATGAGTTACTGAGTCTTAGAATAATATACGAAGCCCTAGAATAATATACAAGTTACTGAATCCTAGAATAATATACAAGATACTGAGTCCCAGAATAAAATACAAAGTGATAGAATAATATAGAAGTTACTGAGTCCTAGACCAATATACAAAGTCCTATAATAATATACGAAGCCCTAGAATAATATACGAGTTACTGAGTCTTAGAATAATGTAGACGTTACTGCGTCCTACAATAATATAGAAGTTACTGAGTCCTAGAATAATATACAAAGTCCTAGAATAATATACAAGATACTGAGTCCTAGAATAAAATACAAAGTCCTAGAATAATATACAAGTTACTGAGTCCTAGAATAATATACAAAGTCCTAGAATAATATACGATTTACTGAGTTCTAGAATAATATGCAAAGTCCCAGAATAATATATGAGCTACTGAGTCCTAGACTAATATACTTGTTATTGAGTCTTAGAATAATATACAAAGTCCTGTAATAATATAAGAATTACTGTGTCCTAGAAAAAATGTACGATTTACTGAGTCCAGGAATAATATCCGAGTTACTTAGTCTTTGAATTAAATACAAAGTCCTAAAATAATGTACACGTTACTGAGTCCGAGTATAATATAGGAGTTGCTGACTCCTAGAATAATATACGAAGTCCTAGAAAAAAAAACTGTCTTAGAATTATATACAAGTTACTGAGTCCTAGAATAATATATGAAGTCCTAGAATAATATGCAATGTTCTAGAATAATATAGAAGTTACCGAGTCCTATAATAATATACGAAGTCCAAGAATAATATATGAGTTACTGAGTTTTAGAATAATATTCAATGTCCTACAATAATATAAGAGTTACTGAATCCTAGAATAATATACGAGTTACTGAGTCCTAGAATAATATACAAAGTCCCTGAATAATATAGGAGTTAAGGAGTCCTAGAACTGATTGACCCTTGGCTTGTTCCTTGACAACTCTACTGCCTAATCCCAACCTGCAACTACTCGTTACCGACCTTTTGGCTTGTTTACTGACCAAGCTGCTGTTTAATCCTTATCTGCTCATCCGCTACTGGAATCAAGCTTGCTCACACCCTGGTAGGGTAAACCTAAGTAATGCGACCTGGTACTAGCATGCAGCTAAATCCATCTCCACCATCAGGATCTCTGGTGAACACCGGCTACTACTTAGAATCCGCACCTCAGGTGAGCCTGTGTCATCTGCCAGAGAGACTGCCTGTGCACCTATCCTGCTGTTCAGTCGTTTTCCTGCAACTGCTATATCAATTGATCTTCAAGCCCGACACCTGATCGTGACAGCTAGGGTAATATACAAAGTCGTAGAATAATATTGGAGTTACTGAGTCCTAGAATACTATATGAAGTCCTAGAAGAATATATAAGTTACAGAGTCCTAGAATGTTATATGAGTTACTGAGTCTTAGAATAATATACGAAGCCCTAGAATAATATACAAGTTACTGAATCCTAGAATAATATACAAGATACTGAGTCCCAGAATAAAATACAAAGTGATAGAATAATATAGAAGTTACTGAGTCCTAGACCAATATACAAAGTCCTATAATAATATACGAAGCCCTAGAATAATATACGAGTTACTGAGTCTTAGAATAATGTAGACGTTACTGCGTCCTACAATAATATAGAAGTTACTGAGTCCTAGAATAATATACAAAGTCCTAGAATAATATACAAGATACTGAGTCCTAGAATAAAATACAAAGTCCTAGAATAATATACAAGTTACTGAGTCCTAGAATAATATACAAAGTCCTAGAATAATATACGATTTACTGAGTTCTAGAATAATATGCAAAGTCCCAGAATAATATATGAGCTACTGAGTCCTAGACTAATATACTTGTTATTGAGTCTTAGAATAATATACAAAGTCCTGTAATAATATAAGAATTACTGTGTCCTAGAAAAAATGTACGATTTACTGAGTCCAGGAATAATATCCGAGTTACTTAGTCTTTGAATTAAATACAAAGTCCTAGAATAATGTACACGTTACTGAGTCCGAGTATAATATAGGAGTTGCTGACTCCTAGAATAATATACGAAGTCCTAGAAAAAAAAAACTGTCTTAGAATTATATACAAGTTACTGAGTCCTAGAATAATATATGAAGTCCTAGAATAATATGCAATGTTCTAGAATAATATAGAAGTTACCGAGTCCTATAATAATATACGAAGTCCAAGAATAATATATGAGTTACTGAGTTTTAGAATAATATTCAATGTCCTACAATAATATAAGAGTTACTGAATCCTAGAATAATATACGAGTTACTGAGTCCTAGAATAATATACAAAGTCCCTGAATAATATAGGAGTTAAGGAGTCCTAGAACTGATTGACCCTTGGCTTGTTCCTTGACAACTCTACTGCCTAATCCCAACCTGCAACTACTCGTTACCGACCTTTTGGCTTGTTTACTGACCAAGCTGCTGTTTAATCCTTATCTGCTCATCCGCTACTGGAATCAAGCTTGCTCACACCCTGGTAGGGTAAACCTAAGTAATGCGACCTGGTACTAGCATGCAGCTAAATCCATCTCCACCATCAGGAGCTCTGGTGAACACCGGCTACTACTTAGAATCCGCACCTCAGGTGAGCCTGTGTCATCTGCCAGAGAGACTGCCTGTGCACCTATCCTGCTGTTCAGTGGTTTTCCTGCAACTGCTATATCAATTGATCTTCAAGCCCGACACCTGATCGTGACAGCTAGGGTAATATACAAAGTCGTAGAATAATATTGGAGTTACTGAGTCCTAGAATACTATATGAAGTCCTAGAAGAATATATAAGTTACAGAGTCCTAGAATGTTATATGAGTTACTGAGTCTTAGAATAATATACGAAGCCCTAGAATAATATACAAGTTACTGAATCCTAGAATAATATACAAGATACTGAGTCCCAGAATAAAATACAAAGTGATAGAATAATATAGAAGTTACTGAGTCCTAGACCAATATACAAAGTCCTATAATAATATACGAAGCCCTAGAATAATATACGAGTTACTGAGTCTTAGAATAATGTAGACGTTACTGCGTCCTACAATAATATAGAAGTTACTGAGTCCTAGAATAATATACAAAGTCCTAGAATAATATACAAGATACTGAGTCCTAGAATAAAATACAAAGTCCTAGAATAATATACAAGTTACTGAGTCCTAGAATAATATACAAAGTCCTAGAATAATATACGATTTACTGAGTTCTAGAATAATATGCAAAGTCCCAGAATAATATATGAGCTACTGAGTCCTAGACTAATATACTTGTTATTGAGTCTTAGAATAATATACAAAGTCCTGTAATAATATAAGAATTACTGTGTCCTAGAAAAAATGTACGATTTACTGAGTCCAGGAATAATATCCGAGTTACTTAGTCTTTGAATTAAATACAAAGTCCTAGAATAATGTACACGTTACTGAGTCCGAGTATAATATAGGAGTTGCTGACTCCTAGAATAATATACGAAGTCCTAGAAAAAAAAACTGTCTTAGAATTATATACAAGTTACTGAGTCCTAGAATAATATATGAAGTCCTAGAATAATATGCAATGTTCTAGAATAATATAGAAGTTACCGAGTCCTATAATAATATACGTAGTCCAAGAATAAAATATGAGTTACTGAGTTTTAGAATAATATTCAATGTCCTACAATAATATAAGAGTTACTGAATCCTAGAATAATATACGAGTTACTGAGTCCTAGAATAATATACAAAGTCCCTGAATAATATAGGAGTTAAGGAGTCCTAGAACTGATTGACCCTTGGCTTGTTCCTTGACAACTCTACTGCCTAATCCCAACCTGCAACTACTCGTTACCGACCTTTTGGCTTGTTTACTGACCAAGCTGCTGTTTAATCCTTATCTGCTCATCCGCTACTGGAAT
This sequence comes from Lithobates pipiens, assembly GCF_037356315.1. NCBI lineage: Eukaryota > Metazoa > Chordata > Amphibia > Anura > Ranidae > Lithobates > Lithobates pipiens. The sequence goes on along the minus strand of NW_027507895.1, from coordinate 1,232,721 downwards.
CAAGCTTGCTCACACCCTGGTAGGGTAAACCTAAGTAATGCGACCTGGTACTAGCATGCAGCTAAATCCATCTCCACCATCAGGAGCTCTGGTGAACACCGGCTACTACTTAGAATCCGCACCTCAGGTGAGCCTGTGTCATCTGCCAGAGAGACTGCCTGTGCACCTATCCTGCTGTTCAGTGGTTTTCCTGCAACTGCTATATCAATTGATCTTCAAGCCCGACACCTGATCGTGACAGCTAGGGTAATATACAAAGTCGTAGAATAATATTGGAGTTACTGAGTCCTAGAATACTATATGAAGTCCTAGAAGAATATATAAGTTACAGAGTCCTAGAATGTTATATGAGTTACTGAGTCTTAGAATAATATACGAAGCCCTAGAATAATATACAAGTTACTGAATCCTAGAATAATATACAAGATACTGAGTCCCAGAATAAAATACAAAGTGATAGAATAATATAGAAGTTACTGAGTCCTAGACCAATATACAAAGTCCTATAATAATATACGAAGCCCTAGAATAATATACGAGTTACTGAGTCTTAGAATAATGTAGACGTTACTGCGTCCTACAATAATATAGAAGTTACTGAGTCCTAGAATAATATACAAAGTCCTAGAATAATATACAAGATACTGAGTCCTAGAATAAAATACAAAGTCCTAGAATAATATACAAGTTACTGAGTCCTAGAATAATATACAAAGTCCTAGAATAATATACGATTTACTGAGTTCTAGAATAATATGCAAAGTCCCAGAATAATATATGAGCTACTGAGTCCTAGACTAATATACTTGTTATTGAGTCTTAGAATAATATACAAAGTCCTGTAATAATATAAGAATTACTGTGTCCTAGAAAAAATGTACGATTTACTGAGTCCAGGAATAATATCCGAGTTACTTAGTCTTTGAATTAAATACAAAGTCCTAGAATAATGTACACGTTACTGAGTCCGAGTATAATATAGGAGTTGCTGACTCCTAGAATAATATACGAAGTCCTAGAAAAAAAAAACTGTCTTAGAATTATATACAAGTTACTGAGTCCTAGAATAATATATGAAGTCCTAGAATAATATGCAATGTTCTAGAATAATATAGAAGTTACCGAGTCCTATAATAATATACGAAGTCCAAGAATAATATATGAGTTACTGAGTTTTAGAATAATATTCAATGTCCTACAATAATATAAGAGTTACTGAATCCTAGAATAATATACGAGTTACTGAGTCCTAGAATAATATACAAAGTCCCTGAATAATATAGGAGTTAAGGAGTCCTAGAACTGATTGACCCTTGGCTTGTTCCTTGACAACTCTACTGCCTAATCCCAACCTGCAACTACTCGTTACCGACCTTTTGGCTTGTTTACTGACCAAGCTGCTGTTTAATCCTTATCTGCTCATCCGCTACTGGAATCAAGCTTGCTCACACCCTGGTAGGGTAAACCTAAGTAATGCGACCTGGTACTAGCATGCAGCTAAATCCATCTCCACCATCAGGAGCTCTGGTGAACACCGGCTACTACTTAGAATCCGCACCTCAGGTGAGCCTGTGTCATCTGCCAGAGAGACTGCCTGTGCACCTATCCTGCTGTTCAGTGGTTTTCCTGCAACTGCTATATCAATTGATCTTCAAGCCCGACACCTGATCGTGACAGCTAGGGTAATATACAAAGTCGTAGAATAATATTGGAGTTACTGAGTCCTAGAATACTATATGAAGTCCTAGAAGAATATATAAGTTACAGAGTCCTAGAATGTTATATGAGTTACTGAGTCTTAGAATAATATACGAAGCCCTAGAATAATATACAAGTTACTGAATCCTAGAATAATATACAAGATACTGAGTCCCAGAATAAAATACAAAGTGATAGAATAATATAGAAGTTACTGAGTCCTAGACCAATATACAAAGTCCTATAATAATATACGAAGCCCTAGAATAATATACGAGTTACTGAGTCTTAGAATAATGTAGACGTTACTGCGTCCTACAATAATATAGAAGTTACTGAGTCCTAGAATAATATACAAAGTCCTAGAATAATATACAAGATACTGAGTCCTAGAATAAAATACAAAGTCCTAGAATAATATACAAGTTACTGAGTCCTAGAATAATATACAAAGTCCTAGAATAATATACGATTTACTGAGTTCTAGAATAATATGCAAAGTCCCAGAATAATATATGAGCTACTGAGTCCTAGACTAATATACTTGTTATTGAGTCTTAGAATAATATACAAAGTCCTGTAATAATATAAGAATTACTGTGTCCTAGAAAAAATGTACGATTTACTGAGTCCAGGAATAATATCCGAGTTACTTAGTCTTTGAATTAAATACAAAGTCCTAGAATAATGTACACGTTACTGAGTCCGAGTATAATATAGGAGTTGCTGACTCCTAGAATAATATACGAAGTCCTAGAAAAAAAAAACTGTCTTAGAATTATATACAAGTTACTGAGTCCTAGAATAACATATGAAGTCCTAGAATAATATGCAATGTTCTAGAATAATATAGAAGTTACCGAGTCCTATAATAATATACGAAGTCCAAGAATAATATATGAGTTACTGAGTTTTAGAATAATATTCAATGTCCTACAATAATATAAGAGTTACTGAATCCTAGAATAATATACGAGTTACTGAGTCCTAGAATAATATACAAAGTCCCTGAATAATATAGGAGTTAAGGAGTCCTAGAACTGATTGACCCTTGGCTTGTTCCTTGACAACTCTACTGCCTAATCCCAACCTGCAACTACTCGTTACCGACCTTTTGGCTTGTTTACTGACCAAGCTGCTGTTTAATCCTTATCTGCTCATCCGCTACTGGAATCAAGCTTGCTCACACCCTGGTAGGGTAAACCTAAGTAATGCGACCTGGTACTAGCATGCAGCTAAATCCATCTCCACCATCAGGAGCTCTGGTGAACACCGGCTACTACTTAGAATCCGCACCTCAGGTGAGCCTGTGTCATCTGCCAGAGAGACTGCCTGTGCACCTATCCTGCTGTTCAGTGGTTTTCCTGCAACTGCTATATCAATTGATCTTCAAGCCCGACACCTGATCGTGACAGCTAGGGTAATATACAAAGTCGTAGAATAATATTGGAGTTACTGAGTCCTAGAATACTATATGAAGTCCTAGAAGAATATATAAGTTACAGAGTCCTAGAATGTTATATGAGTTACTGAGTCTTAGAATAATATACGAAGCCCTAGAATAATATACAAGTTACTGAATCCTAGAATAATATACAAGATACTGAGTCCCAGAATAAAATACAAAGTGATAGAATAATATAGAAGTTACTGAGTCCTAGACCAATATACAAAGTCCTATAATAATATACGAAGCCCTAGAATAATATACGAGTTACTGAGTCTTAGAATAATGTAGACGTTACTGCGTCCTACAATAATATAGAAGTTACTGAGTCCTAGAATAATATACAAAGTCCTAGAATAATATACAAGATACTGAGTCCTAGAATAAAATACAAAGTCCTAGAATAATATACAAGTTACTGAGTCCTAGAATAATATACAAAGTCCTAGAATAATATACGATTTACTGAGTTCTAGAATAATATGCAAAGTCCCAGAATAATATATGAGCTACTGAGTCCTAGACTAATATACTTGTTATTGAGTCTTAGAATAATATATAAAGTCCTGTAATAATATAAGAATTACTGTGTCCTAGAAAAAATGTACGATTTACTGAGTCCAGGAATAATATCCGAGTTACTTAGTCTTTGAATTAAATACAAAGTCCTAGAATAATGTACACGTTACTGAGTCCGAGTATAATATAGGAGTTGCTGACTCCTAGAATAGAAGTTACTGAGTCCTAGACCAATATACAAAGTCCTATAATAATATACGAAGCCCTAGAATAATATACGAGTTACTGAGTCTTAGAATAATGTAGACGTTACTGCGTCCTACAATAATATAGAAGTTACTGAGTCCTAGAATAATATACAAAGTCCTAGAATAATATACAAGATACTGAGTCCTAGAATAAAATACAAAGTCCTAGAATAATATACAAGTTACTGAGTCCTAGAATAATATACAAAGTCCTAGAATAATATACAATTTACTGAGTTATAGAATAATATGCAAAGTCCCAGAATAATATATGAGCTACTGAGTCCTAGACTAATATACTTGTTATTGAGTCTTAGAATAATATACAAAGTCCTGTAATAATATAAGAATTACTGTGTCCTAGAAAAAATGTACGATTTACTGAGTCCAGGAATAATATCCGAGTTACTTAGTCTTTGAATTAAATACAAAGTCCTAGAATAATGTACACGTTACTGAGTCCGAGTATAATATAGGAGTTGCTGACTCCTAGAATAATATACGAAGTCCTAGAAAAAAAAACTGTCTTAGAATTATATACAAGTTACTGAGTCCTAGAATAATATATGAAGTCCTAGAATAATATGCAGTGTTCTAGAATAATATAGAAGTTACCGAGTCCTATAATAATATACGAAGTCCAAGAATAAGATATGAGTTACTGAGTTTTAGAATAATATTCAATGTCCTACAATAATATAAGAGTTACTGAATCCTAGAATAATATACGAGTTACTGAGTCCTAGAATAATATACAAAGTCCCTGAATAATATAGGAGTTAAGGAGTCCTAGAACTGATTGACCCTTGGCTTGTTCCTTGACAACTCTACTGCCTAATCCCAACCTGCAACTACTCGTTACCGACCTTTTGGCTTGTTTACTGACCAAGCTGCTGTTTAATCCTTATCTGCTCATCCGCTACTGGAATCAAGCTTGCTCACACCCTGGTAGGGTAAACCTAAGTAATGCGACCTGGTACTAGCATGCAGCTAAATCCATCTCCACCAGCAGGAGCTCTGGTGAACACCGGCTACTACTTAGAATCCGCACCTCAGGTGAGCCTGTGCCATATGCCAGAGAGACTGCCTGTGCACCTATCCTGCTCTTCAGTGGTTTTCCTGCAACTGCTATATCAACTGATCTTCAAGCCCGACACCTGATCGTGACAGCTAGGGTAATATACAAAGTCGTAGAATAATATTGGAGTTACTGAGTCCTAGAATACTATATGAAGTCCTAGAAGAATATATAAGTTACAGAGTCCTAGAATGTTATATGAGTTACTGAGTCTTAGAATAATATACGAAGCCCTAGAATAATATACAAGTTACTGAATCCTAGAATAATATACAAGATACTGAGTCCCAGAATAAAATACAAAGTGATAGAATAATATAGAAGTTACTGAGTCCTAGACCAATATACAAAGTCCTATAATAATATACGAAGCCCTAGAATAATATACGAGTTACTGAGTCTTAGAATAATGTAGACGTTACTGCGTCCTACAATAATATAGAAGTTACTGAGTCCTAGAATAATATACAAAGTCCTAGAATAATATACAAGATACTGAGTCCTAGAATAAAATACAAAGTCCTAGAATAATATACAAGTTACTGAGTCCTAGAATAATATACAAAGTCCTAGAATAATATACGATTTACTGAGTTCTAGAATAATATGCAAAGTCCCAGAATAATATATGAGCTACTGAGTCCTAGACTAATATACTTGTTATTGAGTCTTATAATAATATACAAAGTCCTGTAATAATATAAGAATTACTGTGTCCTAGAAAAAATGTACGATTTACTGAGTCCAGGAATAATATCCGAGTTACTTAGTCTTTGAATTAAATACAAAGTCCTAGAATAATGTACACGTTACTGAGTCCGAGTATAATATAGGAGTTGCTGACTCCTAGAATAATATACGAAGTCCTAGAAAAAAAACTGTCTTAGAATTATATACAAGTTACTGAGTCCTAGAATAATATATGAAGTCCTAGAATAATATGCAATGTTCTAGAATAATATAGAAGTTACCGAGTCCTATAATAATATACGAAGTCCAAGAATAATATATGAGTTACTGAGTTTTAGAATAATATTCAATGTCCTACAATAATATAAGAGTTACTGAATCCTAGAATAATATACGAGTTACTGAGTCCTAGAATAATATACAAAGTCCCTGAATAATACAGGAGTTAAGGAGTCCTAGAACTGATTGACCCTTGGCTTGTTCCTTGACAACTCTACTGCCTAATCCCAACCTGCAACTACTCGTTACCGACCTTTTGGCTTGTTTACTGACCAAGCTGCTGTTTAATCCTTATCTGCTCATCCGCTACTGGAATCAAGCTTGCTCACACCCTGGTAGGGTAAACCTAAGTAATGCGACCTGGTAATAGCATGCAGCTAAATCCATCTCCACCATCAGGAGCTCTGGTGAACACCGGCTACTACTTAGAATCCGCACCTCAGGTGAGCCTGTGTCATCTGCCAGAGAGACTGCCTGTGCACCTATCCTGCTGTTCAGTGGTTTTCCTGCAACTGCTATATCAATTGATCTTCAAGCCCGACACCTGATCGTGACAGCTAGGGTAATATACAAAGTCGTAGAATAATATTGGAGTTACTGAGTCCTAGAATACTATATGAAGTCCTAGAAGAATATATAAGTTACAGAGTCCTAGAATGTTATATGAGTTACTGAGTCTTAGAATAATATACGAAGCCCTAGAATAATATACAAGTTACTGAATCCTAGAATAATATACAAGATACTGAGTCCCAGAATAAAATACAAAGTGATAGAATAATATAGAAGTTACTGAGTCCTAGACCAATATACAAAGTCCTATAATAATATACGAAGCCCTAGAATAATATACGAGTTACTGAGTCTTAGAATAATGTAGACGTTACTGCGTCCTACAATAATATAGAAGTTACTGAGTCCTAGAATAATATACAAAGTCCTAGAATAATATACAAGATACTGAGTCCTAGAATAAAATACAAAGTCCTAGAATAATATACAAGTTACTGAGTCCTAGAATAATATACAAAGTCCTAGAATAATATACGATTTACTGAGTTCTAGAATAATATGCAAAGTCCCAGAATAATATATGAGCTACTGAGTCCTAGACTAATATACTTGTTATTGAGTCTTAGAATAATATACAAAGTCCTGTAATAATATAAGAATTACTGTGTCCTAGAAAAAATGTACGATTTACTGAGTCCAGGAATAATATCCGAGTTACTTAGTCTTTGAATTAAATACAAAGTCCTAGAATAATGTACACGTTACTGAGTCCGAGTATAATATAGGAGTTGCTGACTCCTAGAATAATATACGAAGTCCTAGAAAAAAAAACTGTCTTAGAATTATATACAAGTTACTGAGTCCTAGAATAATATATGAAGTCCTAGAATAATATGCAATGTTCTAGAATAATATAGAAGTTACCGAGTCCTATAATAATATACGAAGTCCAAGAATAATATATGAGTTACTGAGTTTTAGAATAATATTCAATGTCCTAGAATAATATAAGAGTTACTGAATCCTAGAATAATATACGAGTTACTGAGTCCTAGAATAATATACAAAGTCCCTGAATAATACAGGAGTTAAGGAGTCCTAGAACTGATTGACCCTTGGCTTGTTCCTTGACAACTCTACTGCCTAATCCCAACCTGCAACTACTCGTTACCGACCTTTTGGCTTGTTTACTGACCAAGCTGCTGTTTAATCCTTATCTGCTCATCCGCTACTGGAATCAAGCTTGCTCACACCCTGGTAGGGTAAACCTAAGTAATGCGACCTGGTAATAGCATGCAGCTAAATCCATCTCCACCATCAGGAGCTCTGGTGAACACCGGCTACTACTTAGAATCCGCACCTCAGGTGAGCCTGTGTCATCTGCCAGAGAGACTGCCTGTGCACCTATCCTGCTGTTCAGTGGTTTTCCTGCAACTGCTATATCAATTGATCTTCAAGCCCGACACCTGATCGTGACAGCTAGGGTAATATACAAAGTCGTAGAATAATATTGGAGTTACTGAGTCCTAGAATACTATATGAAGTCCTAGAAGAATATATAAGTTACAGAGTCCTAGAATGTTATATGAGTTACTGAGTCTTAGAATAATATACGAAGCCCTAGAATAATATACAAGTTACTGAATCCTAGAATAATATACAAGATACTGAGTCCCAGAATAAAATACAAAGTGATAGAATAATATAGAAGTTACTGAGTCCTAGACCAATATACAAAGTCCTATAATAATATACGAAGCCCTAGAATAATATACGAGTTACTGAGTCTTAGAATAATGTAGACGTTACTGCGTCCTACAATAATATAGAAGTTACTGAGTCCTAGAATAATATACAAAGTCCTAGAATAATATACAAGATACTGAGTCCTAGAATAAAATACAAAGTCCTAGAATAATATACAAGTTACTGAGTCCTAGAATAATATACAAAGTCCTAGAATAATATACGATTTACTGAGTTCTAGAATAATATGCAAAGTCCCAGAATAATATATGAGCTACTGAGTCCTAGACTAATATACTTGTTATTGAGACTTATAATAATATACAAAGTCCTGTAATAATATAAGAATTACTGTGTCCTAGAAAAAATGTACGATTTACTGAGTCCAGGAATAATATCCGAGTTACTTAGTCTTTGAATTAAATACAAAGTCCTAGAATAATGTACACGTTACTGAGTCCGAGTATAATATAGGAGTTGCTGACTCCTAGAATAATATACGAAGTCCTAGAAAAAAAACTGTCTTAGAATTATATACAAGTTACTGAGTCCTAGAATAATATATGAAGTCCTAGAATAATATGCAATGTTCTAGAATAATATAGAAGTTACCGAGTCCTATAATAATATACGAAGTCCAAGAATAATATATGAGTTACTGAGTTTTAGAATAATATTCAATGTCCTACAATAATATAAGAGTTACTGAATCCTAGAATAATATACGAGTTACTGAGTCCTAGAATAATATACAAAGTCCCTGAATAATATAGGAGTTAAGGAGTCCTAGAACTGATTGACCCTTGGCTTGTTCCTTGACAACTCTACTGCCTAATCCCAACCTGCAACTACTCGTTACCGACCTTTTGGCTTGTTTACTGACCAAGCTGCTGTTTAATCCTTATCTGCTCATCCGCTACTGGAATCAAGCTTGCTCACACCCTGGTAGGGTAAACCTAAGTAATGCGACCTGGTACTAGCATGCAGCTAAATCCATCTCCACCATCAGGAGCTCTGGTGAACACCGGCTACTACTTAGAATCCGCACCTCAGGTGAGCCTGTGTCATCTGCCAGAGAGACTGCCTGTGCACCTATCCTGCTGTTCAGTGGTTTTCCTGCAACTGCTATATCAATTGATCTTCAAGCCCGACACCTGATCGTGACAGCTAGGGTAATATACAAAGTCGTAGAATAATATTGGAGTTACTGAGTCCTAGAATACTATATGAAGTCCTAGAAGAATATATAAGTTACAGAGTCCTAGAATGTTATATGAGTTACTGAGTCTTAGAATAATATACGAAGCCCTAGAATAATATACAAGTTACTGAATCCTAGAATAATATACAAGATACTGAGTCCCAGAATAAAATACAAAGTGATAGAATAATATAGAAGTTACTGAGTCCTAGACCAATATACAAAGTCCTATAATAATATACGAAGCCCTAGAATAATATACGAGTTACTGAGTCTTAGAATAATGTAGACGTTACTGCGTCCTACAATAATATAGAAGTTACTGAGTCCTAGAATAATATACAAAGTCCTAGAATAATATACAAGATACTGAGTCCTAGAATAAAATACAAAGTCCTAGAATAATATACAAGTTACTGAGTCCTAGAATAATATACAAAGTCCTAGAATAATATACGATTTACTGAGTTCTAGAATAATATGCAAAGTCCCAGAATAATATATGAGCTACTGAGTCCTAGACTAATATACTTGTTATTGAGTCTTAGAATAATATACAAAGTCCTGTAATAATATAAGAATTACTGTGTCCTAGAAAAAATGTACGATTTACTGAGTCCAGGAATAATATCCGAGTTACTTAGTCTTTGAATTAAATACAAAGTCCTAGAATAATGTACACGTTACTGAGTCCGAGTATAATATAGGAGTTGCTGACTCCTAGAATAATATACGAAGTCCTAGAAAAAAAAACTGTCTTAGAATTATATACAAGTTACTGAGTCCTAGAATAATATATGAAGTCCTAGAATAATATGCAATGTTCTAGAATAATATAGAAGTTACCGAGTCCTATAATAATATACGAAGTCCAAGAATAATATATGAGTTACTGAGTTTTAGAATAATATTCAATGTCCTACAATAATATAAGAGTTACTGAATCCTAGAATAATATACGAGTTACTGAGTCCTAGAATAATATACAAAGTCCCTGAATAATACAGGAGTTAAGGAGTCCTAGAACTGATTGACCCTTGGCTTGTTCCTTGACAACTCTACTGCCTAATCCCAACCTGCAACTACTCGTTACCGACCTTTTGGCTTGTTTACTGACCAAGCTGCTGTTTAATCCTTATCTGCTCATCCGCTACTGGAATCAAGCTTGCTCACACCCTGGTAGGGTAAACCTAAGTAATGCGACCTGGTAATAGCATGCAGCTAAATCCATCTCCACCATCAGGAGCTCTGGTGAACACCGGCTACTACTTAGAATCCGCACCTCAGGTGAGCCTGTGTCATCTGCCAGAGAGACTGCCTGTGCACCTATCCTGCTGTTCAGTGGTTTTCCTGCAACTGCTATATCAATTGATCTTCAAGCCCGACACCTGATCGTGACAGCTAGGGTAATATACAAAGTCGTAGAATAATATTGGAGTTACTGAGTCCTAGAATACTATATGAAGTCCTAGAAGAATATATAAGTTACAGAGTCCTAGAATGTTATATGAGTTACTGAGTCTTAGAATAATATACGAAGCCCTAGAATAATATACAAGTTACTGAATCCTAGAATAATATACAAGATACTGAGTCCCAGAATAAAATACAAAGTGATAGAATAATATAGAAGTTACTGAGTCCTAGACCAATATACAAAGTCCTATAATAATATACGAAGCCCTAGAATAATATACGAGTTACTGAGTCTTAGAATAATGTAGACGTTACTGCGTCCTACAATAATATAGAAGTTACTGAGTCCTAGAATAATATACAAAGTCCTAGAATAATATACAAGATACTGAGTCCTAGAATAAAATACAAAGTCCTAGAATAATATACAAGTTACTGAGTCCTAGAATAATATACAAAGTCCTAGAATAATATACGATTTACTGAGTTCTAGAATAATATGCAAAGTCCCAGAATAATATATGAGCTACTGAGTCCTAGACTAATATACTTGTTATTGAGACTTATAATAATATACAAAGTCCTGTAATAATATAAGAATTACTGTGTCCTAGAAAAAATGTACGATTTACTGAGTCCAGGAATAATATCCGAGTTACTTAGTCTTTGAATTAAATACAAAGTCCTAGAATAATGTACACGTTACTGAGTCCGAGTATAATATAGGAGTTGCTGACTCCTAGAATAATATACGAAGTCCTAGAAAAAAAACTGTCTTAGAATTATATACAAGTTACTGAGTCCTAGAATAATATATGAAGTCCTAGAATAATATGCAATGTTCTAGAATAATATAGAAGTTACCGAGTCCTATAATAATATACGAAGTCCAAGAATAATATATGAGTTACTGAGTTTTAGAATAATATTCAATGTCCTACAATAATATAAGAGTTACTGAATCCTAGAATAATATACGAGTTACTGAGTCCTAGAATAATATACAAAGTCCCTGAATAATATAGGAGTTAAGGAGTCCTAGAACTGATTGACCCTTGGCTTGTTCCTTGACAACTCTACTGCCTAATCCCAACCTGCAACTACTCGTTACCGACCTTTTGGCTTGTTTACTGACCAAGCTGCTGTTTAATCCTTATCTGCTCATCCGCTACTGGAATCAAGCTTGCTCACACCCTGGTAGGGTAAACCTAAGTAATGCGACCTGGTACTAGCATGCAGCTAAATCCATCTCCACCATCAGGAGCTCTGGTGAACACCGGCTACTACTTAGAATCCGCACCTCAGGTGAGCCTGTGTCATCTGCCAGAGAGACTGCCTGTGCACCTATCCTGCTGTTCAGTGGTTTTCCTGCAACTGCTATATCAATTGATCTTCAAGCCCGACACCTGATCGTGACAGCTAGGGTAATATACAAAGTCGTAGAATAATATTGGAGTTACTGAGTCCTAGAATACTATATGAAGTCCTAGAAGAATATATAAGTTACAGAGTCCTAGAATGTTATATGAGTTACTGAGTCTTAGAATAATATACGAAGCCCTAGAATAATATACAAGTTACTGAATCCTAGAATAATATACAAGATACTGAGTCCCAGAATAAAATACAAAGTGATAGAATAATATAGAAGTTACTGAGTCCTAGACCAATATACAAAGTCCTATAATAATATACGAAGCCCTAGAATAATATACGAGTTACTGAGTCTTAGAATAATGTAGACGTTACTGCGTCCTACAATAATATAGAAGTTACTGAGTCCTAGAATAATATACAAAGTCCTAGAATAATATACAAGATACTGAGTCCTAGAATAAAATACAAAGTCCTAGAATAATATACAAGTTACTGAGTCCTAGAATAATATACAAAGTCCTAGAATAATATACGATTTACTGAGTTCTAGAATAATATGCAAAGTCCCAGAATAATATATGAGCTACTGAGTCCTAGACTAATATACTTGTTATTGAGTCTTAGAATAATATACAAAGTCCTGTAATGATATAAGAATTACTGTGTCCTAGAAAAAATGTACGATTTACTGAGTCCAGGAATAATATCCGAGTTACTTAGTCTTTGAATTAAATACAAAGTCCTAGAATAATGTACACGTTACTGAGTCCGAGTATAATATAGGAGTTGCTGACTCCTAGAATAATATACGAAGTCCTTGAAAAAAAAACTGTCTTAGAATTATATACAAGTTACTGAGTCCTAGAATAATATATGAAGTCCTAGAATAATATGCAATGTTCTAGAATAATATAGAAGTTACCGAGTCCTATAATAATATACGAAGTCCAAGAATAATATATGAGTTACTGAGTTTTAGAATAATATTCAATGTCCTACAATAATATAAGAGTTACTGAATCCTAGAATAATATACGAGTTACTGAGTCCTAGAATAATATACAAAGTCCCTGAATAATATAGGAGTTAAGGAGTCCTAGAACTGATTGACCCTTGGCTTGTTCCTTGACAACTCTACTGCCTAATCCCAACCTGCAACTACTCGTTACCGACCTTTTGGCTTGTTTACTGACCAAGCTGCTGTTTAATCCTTATCTGCTCATCCGCTACTGGAATCAAGCTTGCTCACACCCTGGTAGGGTAAACCTAAGTAATGCGACCTGGTACTAGCATGCAGCTAAATCCATCTCCACCATCAGGAGCTCTGGTGAACACCGGCTACTACTTAGAATCCGCACCTCAGGTGAGCCTGTGTCATCTGCCAGAGAGACTGCCTGTGCACCTATCCTGCTGTTCAGTGGTTTTCCTGCAACTGCTATATCAATTGATCTTCAAGCCCGACACCTGATCGTGACAGCTAGGGTAATATACAAAGTCGTAGAATAATATTGGAGTTACTGAGTCCTAGAATACTATATGAAGTCCTAGAAGAATATATAAGTTACAGAGTCCTAGAATGTTATATGAGTTACTGAGTCTTAGAATAATATACGAAGCCCTAGAATAATATACAAGTTACTGAATCCTAGAATAATATACAAGATACTGAGTCCCAGAATAAAATACAAAGTGATAGAATAATATAGAAGTTACTGAGTCCTAGACCAATATACAAAGTCCTATAATAATATACGAAGCCCTAGAATAATATACGAGTTACTGAGTCTTAGAATAATGTAGACGTTACTGCGTCCTACAATAATATAGAAGTTACTGAGTCCTAGAATAATATACAAAGTCCTAGAATAATATACAAGATACTGAGTCCTAGAATAAAATACAAAGTCCTAGAATAATATACAAGTTACTGAGTCCTAGAATAATATACAAAGTCCTAGAATAATATACGATTTACTGAGTTCTAGAATAATATGCAAAGTCCCAGAATAATATATGAGCTACTGAGTCCTAGACTAATATACTTGTTATTGAGTCTTAGAATAATATACAAAGTCCTGTAATGATATAAGAATTACTGTGTCCTAGAAAAAATGTACGATTTACTGAGTCCAGGAATAATATCCGAGTTACTTAGTCTTTGAATTAAATACAAAGTCCTAGAATAATGTACACGTTACTGAGTCCGAGTATAATATAGGAGTTGCTGACTCCTAGAATAATATACGAAGTCCTAGAAAAAAAAACTGTCTTAGAATTATATACAAGTTACTGAGTCCTAGAATAATATATGAAGTCCTAGAATAATATGCAATGTTCTAGAATAATATAGAAGTTACCGAGTCCTATAATAATATACGAAGTCCAAGAATAATATATGAGCTACTGAGTTTTAGAATAATATTCAATGTCCTACAATAATATAAGAGTTACTGAATCCTAGAATAATATACGAGTTACTGAGTCCTAGAATAATATACAAAGTCCCTGAATAATATAGGAGTTAAGGAGTCCTAGAACTGATTGACCCTTGGCTTGTTCCTTGACAACTCTACTGCCTAATCCCAACCTGCAACTACTCGTTACCGACCTTTTGGCTTGTTTACTGACCAAGCTGCTGTTTAATCCTTATCTGCTCATCCGCTACTGGAATCAAGCTTGCTCACACCCTGGTAGGGTAAACCTAAGTAATGCGACCTGGTACTAGCATGCAGCTAAATCCATCTCCACCATCAGGAGCTCTGGTGAACACCGGCTACTACTTAGAATCCGCACCTCAGGTGAGCCTGTGTCATCTGCCAGAGAGACTGCATGTGCACCTATCCTGCTGTTCAGTGGTTTTCCTGCAACTGCTATATCAATTGATCTTCAAGCCCGACACCTGATCGTGACAGCTAGGGTAATATACAAAGTCGTAGAATAATATTGGAGTTACTGAGTCCTAGAATACTATATGAAGTCCTAGAAGAATATATAAGTTACAGAGTCCTAGAATGTTATATGAGTTACTGAGTCTTAGAATAATATACGAAGCCCTAGAATAATATACAAGTTACTGAATCCTAGAATAATATACAAGATACTGAGTCCCAGAATAAAATACAAAGTGATAGAATAATATAGAAGTTACTGAGTCCTAGACCAATATACAAAGTCCTATAATAATATATGAAGCCCTAGAATAATATACGAGTTACTGAGTCTTATAATAATGTAGACGTTACTGCGTCCTACAATAATATAGAAGTTACTGAGTCCTAGAATAATATACAAAGTCCTAGAATAATATACAAGATACTGAGTCCTAGAATAAAATACAAAGTCCTAGAATAATATACGATTTACTGAGTTCTAGAATAATATGCAAAGTCCCAGAATAATATATGAGCTACTGAGTCCTAGACTAATATACTTGTTATTGAGTCTTAGAATAATATACAAAGTCCTGTAATAATATAAGAATTACTGTGTCCTAGAAAAAATGTACGATTTACTGAGTCCAGGAATAATATCCGAGTTACTTAGTCTTTGAATTAAATACAAAGTCCTAGAATAATGTACACGTTACTGAGTCCGAGTATAATATAGGAGTTGCTGACTCCTAGAATAATATACGAAGTCCTAGAAAAAAAAACTGTCTTAGAATTATATACAAGTTACTGAGTCCTAGAATAATATATGAAGTCCTAGAATAATATGCAATGTTCTAGAATAATATAGAAGTTACCGAGTCCTATAATAATATACGAAGTCCAAGAATAATATATGAGTTACTGAGTTTTAGAATAATATTCTATGTCCTACAATAATATAAGAGTTACTGAATCCTAGAATAATATACGAGTTACTGAGTCCTAGAATAATATACAAAGTCCCTGAATAATATAGGAGTTAAGGAGTCCTAGAACTGATTGACCCTTGGCTTGTTCCTTGACAACTCTACTGCCTAATCCCAACCTGCAACTACTCGTTACCGACCTTTTGGCTTGTTTACTGACCAAGCTGCTGTTTAATCCTTATCTGCTCATCCGCTACTGGAATCAAGCTTGCTCACACCCTGGTAGGGTAAACCTAAGTAATGCGACCTGGTACTAGCATGCAGCTAAATCCATCTCCACCATCAGGAGCTCTGGTGAACACCAGCTACTACTTAGAATCCGCACCTCAGGTGAGCCTGTGTCATCTGCCAGAGAGACTGCCTGTGCACCTATCCTGCGGTTCAGTGGTTTTCCTGCAACTGCTATATCAATTGATCTTCAAGCCCGATACCTGATCGTGACAGCTAGGGTAATATACAAAGTCGTAGAATAATATTGGAGTTACTGAGTCCTAGAATACTATATGAAGTCCTAGAAGAATATATAAGTTACAGAGTCCTAGAATGTTATATGAGTTACTGAGTCTTAGAATAATATACGAAGCCCTAGAATAATATACAAGTTACTGAATCCTAGAATAATATACAAGATACTGAGTCCCAGAATAAAATACAAAGTGATAGAATAATATAGAAGTTACTGAGTCCTAGACCAATATACAAAGTCCTATAATAATATACGAAGCCCTAGAATAATATACGAGTTACTGAGTCTTAGAATAATGTAGACGTTACTGCGTCCTACAATAATATAGAAGTTACTGAGTCCTAGAATAATATACAAAGTCCTAGAATAATATACAAGATACTGAGTCCTAGAATAAAATACAAAGTCCTAGAATAATATACAAGTTACTGAGTCCTAGAATAATATACAAAGTCCTAGAATAATATACGATTTACTGAGTTCTAGAATAATATGCAAAGTCCCAGAATAATATATGAGCTACTGAGTCCTAGACTAATATACTTGTTATTGAGTCTTAGAATAATATACAAAGTCCTGTAATAATATAAGAATTACTGTGTCCTAGAAAAAATGTACGATTTACTGAGTCCAGGAATAATATCCGAGTTACTTAGTCTTTGAATTAAATACAAAGTCCTAGAATAATGTACACGTTACTGAGTCCGAGTATAATATAGGAGTTGCTGACTCCTAGAATAATATACGAAGTCCTAGAAAAAAAAACTGTCTTAGAATTATATACAAGTTACTGAGTCCTAGAATAATATATGAAGTCCTAGAATAATATGCAATGTTCTAGAATAATATAGAAGTTACCGAGTCCTATAATAATATACGAAGTCCAAGAATAATATATGAGTTACTGAGTTTTAGAATAATATTCTATGTCCTACAATAATATAAGAGTTACTGAATCCTAGAATAATATACGAGTTACTGAGTCCTAGAATAATATACAAAGTCCCTGAATAATATAGGAGTTAAGGAGTCCTAGAACTGATTGACCCTTGGCTTGTTCCTTGACAACTCTACTGCCTAATCCCAACCTGCAACTACTCGTTACCGACCTTTTGGCTTGTTTACTGACCAAGCTGCTGTTTAATCCTTATCTGCTCATCCGCTACTGGAATCAAGCTTGCTCACACCCTGGTAGGGTAAACCTAAGTAATGCGACCTGGTACTAGCATGCAGCTAAATCCATCTCCACCATCAGGAGCTCTGGTGAACACCAGCTACTACTTAGAATCCGCACCTCAGGTGAGCCTGTGTCATCTGCCAGAGAGACTGCCTGTGCACCTATCCTGCGGTTCAGTGGTTTTCCTGCAACTGCTATATCAATTGATCTTCAAGCCCGATACCTGATCGTGACAGCTAGGGTAATATACAAAGTCGTAGAATAATATTGGAGTTACTGAGTCCTAGAATACTATATGAAGTCCTAGAAGAATATATAAGTTACAGAGTCCTAGAATGTTATATGAGTTACTGAGTCTTAGAATAATATACGAAGCCCTAGAATAATATACAAGTTACTGAATCCTAGAATAATATACAAGATACTGAGTCCCAGAATAAAATACAAAGTGATAGAATAATATAGAAGTTACTGAGTCCTAGACCAATATACAAAGTCCTATAATAATATACGAAGCCCTAGAATAATATACGAGTTACTGAGTCTTAGAATAATGTAGACGTTACTGCGTCCTACAATAATATAGAAGTTACTGAGTCCTAGAATAATATACAAAGTCCTAGAATAATATACAAGATACTGAGTCCTAGAATAAAATACAAAGTCCTAGAATAATATAGAAGTTACTGAGTCCTAGAATAATATACAAAGTCCTAGAATAATATACGATTTACTGAGTTCTAGAATAATATGCAAAGTCCCAGAATAATATATGAGCTACTGAGTCCTAGACTAATATACTTGTTATTGAGTCTTAGAATAATATACAAAGTCCTGTAATAATATAAGAATTACTGTGTCCTAGAAAAAATGTACGATTTACTGAGTCCAGGAATAATATCCGAGTTACTTAGTCTTTGAATTAAATACAAAGTCCTAGAATAATGTACACGTTACTGAGTCCGAGTATAATATAGGAGTTGCTGACTCCTAGAATAATATACGAAGTCCTAGAAAAAAAAACTGTCTTAGAATTATATACAAGTTACTGAGTCCTAGAATAATATATGAAGTCCTAGAATAATATGCAATGTTCTAGAATAATATAGAAGTTACCGAGTCCTATAATAATATACGAAGTCCAAGAATAATATATGAGTTACTGAGTTTTAGAATAATATTCAATGTCCTACAATAATATAAGAGTTACTGAATCCTAGAATAATATACGAGTTACTGAGTCCTAGAATAATATACAAAGTCCCTGAATAATATAGGAGTTTAGGAGTCCTAGAACTGATTGACCCTTGGCTTGTTCCTTGACAACTCTACTGCCTAATCCCAACCTGCAACTACTCGTTACCGACCTTTTGGCTTGTTTACTGACCAAGCTGCTGTTTAATCCTTATCTGCTCATCCGCTACTGGAATCAAGCTTGCTCACACCCTGGTAGGGTAAACCTAAGTAATGCGACCTGGTACTAGCATGCAGCTAAATCCATCTCCACCATCAGGAGCTCTGGTGAACACCAGCTACTACTTAGAATCCGCACCTCAGGTGAGCCTGTGTCATCTGCCAGAGAGACTGCCTGTGCACCTATCCTGCTGTTCAGTGGTTTTCCTGCAACTGCTATATCAATTGATCTTCAAGCCCGATACCTGATCGTGACAGCTAGGGTAATATACAAAGTCGTAGAATAATATTGGAGTTACTGAGTCCTAGAATACTATATGAAGTCCTAGAAGAATATATAAGTTACAGAGTCCTAGAATGTTATATGAGTTACTGAGTCTTAGAATAATATACGAAGCCCTAGAATAATATACAAGTTACTGAATCCTAGAATAATATACAAGATACTGAGTCCCAGAATAAAATACAAAGTGATAGAATAATATAGAAGTTACTGAGTCCTAGACCAATATACAAAGTCCTATAATAATATACGAAGCCCTAGAATAATATACGAGTTACTGAGTCTTAGAATAATGTAGACGTTACTGCGTCCTACAATAATATAGAAGTTACTGAGTCCTAGAATAATATACAAAGTCCTAGAATAATAAACAAGATACTGAGTCCTAGAATAAAATACAAAGTCCTAGAATAATATACAAGTTACTGAGTCCTAGAATAATATACAAAGTCCTAGAATAATATACGATTTACTGAGTTCTAGAATAATATGCAAAGTCCCAGAATAATATATGAGCTACTGAGTCCTAGACTAATATACTTGTTATTGAGTCTTAGAATAATATACAAAGTCCTGTAATAATATAAGAATTACTGTGTCCTAGAAAAAATGTACGATTTACTGAGTCCAGGAATAATATCCGAGTTACTTAGTCTTTGAATTAAATACAAAGTCCTAGAATAATGTACACGTTACTGAGTCCGAGTATAATATAGGAGTTGCTGACTCCTAGAATAATATACGAAGTCCTAGAAAAAAAAACTGTCTTAGAATTATATACAAGTTACTGAGTCCTAGAATAATATATGAAGTCCTAGAATAATATGCAATGTTCTAGAATAATATAGAAGTTACCGAGTCCTATAATAATATACGAAGTCCAAGAATAATATATGAGTTACTGAGTTTTAGAATAATATTCAATGTCCTACAATAATATAAGAGTTACTGAATCCTAGAATAATATACGAGTTACTGAGTCCTAGAATAATATACAAAGTCCCTGAATAATATAGGAGTTAAGGAGTCCTAGAACTGATTGACCCTTGGCTTGTTCCTTGACAACTCTACTGCCTAATCCCAACCTGCAACTACTCGTTACCGACCTTTTGGCTTGTTTACTGACCAAGCTGCTGTTTAATCCTTATCTGCTCATCCGCTACTGGAATCAAGCTTGCTCACACCCTGGTAGGGTAAACCTAAGTAATGCGACCTGGTACTAGCATGCAGCTAAATCCATCTCCACCATCAGGAGCTCTGGTGAACACCAGCTACTACTTAGAATCCGCACCTCAGGTGAGCCTGTGTCATCTGCCAGAGAGACTGCCTGTGCACCTATCCTGCTGTTCAGTGGTTTTCCTGCAACTGCTATATCAATTGATCTTCAAGCCCGATACCTGATCGTGACAGCTAGGGTAATATACAAAGTCGTAGAATAATATTGGAGTTACTGAGTCCTAGAATACTATATGAAGTCCTAGAAGAATATATAAGTTACAGAGTCCTAGAATGTTATATGAGTTACTGAGTCTTAGAATAATATACGAAGCCCTAGAATAATATACAAGTTACTGAATCCTAGAATAATATACAAGATACTGAGTCCCAGAATAAAATACAAAGTGATAGAATAATATAGAAGTTACTGAGTCCTAGACCAATATACAAAGTCCTATAATAATATACGAAGCCCTAGAATAATATACGAGTTACTGAGTCTTAGAATAATGTAGACGTTACTGCGTCCTACAATAATATAGAAGTTACTGAGTCCTAGAATAATATACAAAGTCCTAGAATAATATACAAGATACTGAGTCCTAGAATAAAATACAAAGTCCTAGAATAATATACAAGTTACTGAGTCCTAGAATAATATACAAAGTCCTAGAATAATATACGATTTACTGAGTTCTAGAATAATATGCAAAGTCCCAGAATAATATATGAGCTACTGAGTCCTAGACTAATATACTTGTTATTGAGTCTTAGAATAATATACAAAGTCCTGTAATGATATAAGAATTACTGTGTCCTAGAAAAAATGTACGATTTACTGAGTCCAGGAATAATATCCGAGTTACTTAGTCTTTGAATTAAATACAAAGTCCTAGAATAATGTACACGTTACTGAGTCCGAGTATAATATAGGAGTTGCTGACTCCTAGAATAATATACGAAGTCCTAGAAAAAAAAACTGTCTTAGGCCGCGTACACACGCGCGGACTGTTTGCCCAACCTTGTTCGTCAAACAGTTTCGGCAAACAGTCCGCTCAAAATTTGCATGAGCGGACTTGCCCACACACGAGCGGACTGTTTGACGAACAAGGTTGGGCAAACAGTTCGCTCAACTTTTGAAATGAACGGACTCGCCCACGTAAGGAGGAGGCAAATCCGCCCATTTCGAGCGCGTGTACAGGTAGGCGGGGCCCGCGAGGGAGACGTCGCGGGCTCCGCCGCCTGGAATGGGCTTAAAGGGGAACCCCAACGCCGAAAAAAATCGGCGTGGGGGTTCCCCCAAAGTCCACACCAGACCCTTGTCCGAGCACGCTACCCGGCCGGCCAGGAAAGGGGGGCGAGCGAGCGCGCCCCCCCTCCTGAGCCGTACCAGGCTGCGTGCCCTCAACATGGGGGGGTGCCTTGGGGAAGGGGGGGCCGCGCGGCCCCCCCACCCCAAAGCACCTTGTCCCCATGTTGATGAGGACAAGGGCCTCTTCCCGACAACCCTGGCCGTTGGTTGTCGGGGTCTGCGGGCGGGGGGCTTATCGGAATCCGGGAGCCCCCTTTAAGAAGGGGGCCCCCGGATACCGGCCCCCCACCCTATGTGAATGAGTATGGGGTACAATGTACCCCTACCCATTCACCTGTGAAATAAAGTACAAAAAAAAACACAACACGGAAAAAATATTTTATTGCACAGCTCCGGGGGTCTTCCGTCTTCGGGGGTCTTCTCGCCGGACTCCTCCGCTATCTGTGTGTAGCTCTTTTACTAGCGGAGGAGTCCGGCTTTCTTCCTCCCCGCCGCCGGCCTCTTCTCCCGACTTCGGGGGTCTTGTCCCCCTCTTCGGTTCTTCTGCAGGGCCACCGCGCCTTCTTGTAGCTCTTTTGCAGGCGGTGGCCCGGTCTTCTGTCGCCGCTGCCTTCCGTTCTTCTGTCGCCGCCTTCGGTTCTTCTGCCGGGCCACCGCGCCTTCTTGTAGCTCTTTTACAGGCGGTGGCCCGGTCTTCTGTCGTCGTCGCCGCCGCCGCCGCCTTCCGTTCTTGTTCTTCTTCTTGTTCTTCTTCTTCTTCTTCTCCTGGAGATGTTGACTCGACGAGCTCTCCGGCCGGAATGCCAGAGCCGCGCTGTGCGGTCACTTATATAGTGACAATGGGGCGGTGTCACATGGTATATGTCACATGGGTTGGTCACATGGGTTGATGTCACATGGGGACTATGACATCGTAAGGGGGCGGGGTCACCATGTGACCAACCCATGTGACATATACCATGTGACACCGCCCCATTGTCACTATATAAGTGACCGCACAGCGCGGCTCTGGCATTCCGGCCGGAGAGCTCGTCGAGTCAACATCTCCAGGAGAAGAAGAAGAAGAAGAACAAGAAGAAGAACAAGAACGGAAGGCGGCGGCGGCGGCGACGACGACAGAAGACCGGGCCACCGCCTGTAAAAGAGCTACAAGAAGGCGCGGTGGCCCGGCAGAAGAACCGAAGGCGGCGACAGAAGAACGGAAGGCAGCGGCGACAGAAGACCGGGCCACCGCCTGCAAAAGAGCTACAAGAAGGCGCGGTGGCCCGGCAGAAGAACCGAAGAGGGGGACAAGACCCCCGAAGTCGGGAGAAGAGGCCGGCGGCGGGGAGGAAGAAAGCCGGACTCCTCCGCTAGTAAAAGAGCTACACACAGATAGCGGAGGAGTCCGGCGAGAAGACCCCCGAAGACGGAAGACCCCCGGAGCTGTGCAATAAAATATTTTTTCCCTGTGTTGTGTTTTTTTTTGTACTTTATTTCACAGGTGAATGGGTAGGGGTACATTGTACCCCATACTCATTCACATAGGGTGGGGGGCCGGTATCCGGGGGCCCCCTTCTTAAAGGGGGCTCCCGGATTCCGATAAGCCCCTCGCCCGCAGACCCCGACAACCAACGGCCAGGGTTGTCGGGAAGAGGCCCTTGTCCTCATCAACATGGGGACAAGGTGCTTTGGGGTGGGGGGGCCGCGCGGCCCCCCCTTCCCCAAGGCACCCCCCCATGTTGAGGGCACGCGGCCTGGTACGGCTCAGGAGGGGGGGCGCGCTCGCTCGCCCCCCTTTCCTGGCCGGCCGGGTAGCGTGCTCGGACAAGGGTCTGGTGTGGACTTTGGGGGAACCCCCACGCCGATTTTTTTCGGCGTTGGGGTTCCCCTTTAAGCCCATTCCAGGCGGCGGAGCCCGCGACGTCTCCTTCGCGGGCCCCGCCTACCTGTACACGCGCTCGAAATGGGCGGACTTTCCGAGCGGGAACAGTCCGCTCATTTCGAAAGTACAGCGGACAGGCCCACACACGGGCGGACTGTTCGCTCAAACACAGTTTCAGCGGACAGTTTTTCGGAATTTCCGAAAGACTTTGTCCGTCCAACTGTCCGCTGAAACTGTCCGCTGAAAGCCCACACACGAGCGGACTGTCCGCCCAAACACTGTTCAGCGGACAAGGTTGGGCGAACAGTCCGCCCGTGTGTACGCGGCCTTAGAATTATATACAAGTTACTGAGTCCTAGAATAATATATGAAGTCCTAGAATAATATGCAATGTTCAAGAATAATATAGAAGTTACCGAGTCCTATAATAATATACAAAGTCCAAGAATAATATATGAGTTACTGAGTTTTAGAATAATATTCAATGTCCTACAATAATATAAGAGTTACTGAATCCTAGAATAATATACGAGTTACTGAGTCCTAGAATAATATACAAAGTCCCTGAATAATATAGGAGTTAAGGAGTCCTAGAACTGATTGACCCTTGGCTTGTTCCTTGACAACTCTACTGCCTAATCCCAACCTGCAACTACTCGTTACCGACCTTTTGGCTTGTTTACTGACCAAGCTGCTGTTTAATCCTTATCTGCTCATCCGCTACTGGAATCAAGCTTGCTCACACCCTGGTAGGGTAAACCTAAGTAATGCGACCTGGTACTAGCATGCAGCTAAATCCATCTCCACCATCAGGAGCTCTGGTGAACACCGGCTACTACTTAGAATCCGCACCTCAGGTGAGCCTGTGTCATCTGCCAGAGAGACTGCCTGTGCACCTATCCTGCTCTTCAGTGGTTTTCCTGCAACTGCTATATCAACTGATCTTCAATCCCGACACCTGATCGTGACATTTAGGGTAATATACAAAGTCGTAGAATAATATTGGAGTTACTGAGTCCTAGAATACTATATGAAATCCTAGAAGAATATATAAGTTACAGAGTCCTAGAATGTTATATGAGTTACTGAGTCTTAGAATAATATACGAAGCCCTAGAATAATATACAAGTTACTGAATCCTAGAATAATATACAAGATACTGAGTCCTAGAATAAAATACAAAGTCCTAGAATAATATACAAGTTACTGAGTCCTAGAATAATATACAAAGTCCTAGAATAATATACGATTTACTGAGTTCTAGAATAATATGCAAAGTCCCAGAATAATATATGAGCTACTGAGTCCTAGACTAATATACTTGTTATTGAGTCTTAGAATAATATACAAAGTCCTGTAATAATATAAGAATTACTGTGTCCTAGAAAAAATGTACGATTTACTGAGTCCAGGAATAATATCCGAGTTACTTAGTCTTTGAATTAAATACAAAGTCCTAGAATAATGTACACGTTACTGAGTCCGAGTATAATATAGGAGTTGCTGACTCCTAGAATAATATACGAAGTCCTAGAAAAAAAAAACTGTCTTAGGCCGCGTACACACGGGCGGACTGTTCGCCCAACCTTGTCCGCTGAACAGTGTTTGGGCGGACAGTCCGCTCGTGTGTGGGCTTTCAGCGGACAGTTTCAGCGGACAGTTGGACGGACAAAGTCTTTCGGAAATTCCGAAAAACTGTCCGCTGAAACTGTGTTTGAGCGAACAGTCCGCCCGTGTGTGGGCCTGTCCGCTGTACTTTCGAAATGAGCGGACTGTTCCCGCTCGGAAAGTCCGCCCATTTCGAGCGCGTGTACAGGTAGGCGGGGCCCGCGAGGGAGACGTCGCGGGCTCCGCCGCCTGGAATGGGCTTAAAGGGGAACCCCAACGCCGAAAAAAATCGGCGTGGGGGTTCCCCCAAAGTCCACACCAGACCCTTGTCCGAGCACGCTACCCGGCCGGCCAGGAAAGGGGGGCGAGCGAGCGCGCCCCCCCTCCTGAGCCGTACCAGGCCGCGTGCCCTCAACATGGGGGGGTGCCTTGGGGAAGGGGGGGCCGCGCGGCCCCCCCACCCCAAAGCACCTTGTCCCCATGTTGATGAGGACAAGGGCCTCTTCCCGACAACCCTGGCCGTTGGTTGTCGGGGTCTGCGGGCGAGGGGCTTATCGGAATCCGGGAGCCCCCTTTAAGAAGGGGGCCCCCGGATACCGGCCCCCCACCCTATGTGAATGAGTATGGGGTACAATGTACCCCTACCCATTCACCTGTGAAATAAAGTACAAAAAAAAACACAACACAGGGAAAAAATATTTTATTGCACAGCTCCGGGGGTCTTCCGTCTTCGGGGGTCTTCTCGCCGGACTCCTCCGCTATCTGTGTGTAGCTCTTTTACTAGCGGAGGAGTCCGGCTTTCTTCCTCCCCGCCGCCGGCCTCTTCTCCCGACTTCGGGGGTCTTGTCCCCCTCTTCGGTTCTTCTGCCGGGCCACCGCGCCTGGTCCGGTGGCCCGGTCTTCTGTCGCCGTCTTCCGTTCTTCTGTCGCCGCCTTCGGTTCTTCTGCCGGGCCACCGCGCCTTCTTGTAGCTCTTTTACAGGCGGTGGCCCGGTCTTCTGTCGCCGTCGCCGCCGCCGCCGCCGCCGCCGCCGCCGCCTTCCGTTCTTGTTCTTCTTCTTCTTCTCCTGGAGATGTTGACTCGACGATCTCTCCGGCCGGAATGCCAGGGACACGCTCCGCTGCCACTTATATAGTGACAATGGGGCGGTGTCACATGGTATATGTCACATGGGTTGGTCACATGGGTTGATGTCACATGGGGACTATGACATCGTAAGGGGGCGGGGTCACCATGTGACCAACCCATGTGACATATACCATGTGACACCGCCCCATTGTCACTATATAAGTGACCGCACAGCGCGGCTCTGGCATTCCGGCCGGAGAGATCGTCGAGTCAACATCTCCAGGAGAAGAACAAGAAGAAGAACAAGAAGAACAAGAACGGAAGGCGGCGGCGGCGGCGACGACAGCGGCGACAGAAGACCGGGCCACCGCCTGTAAAAGAGCTACAAGAAGGCGCGGTGGCCCGGCAGAAGAACCGAAGGCGGCGACGGAAGACGGCGACAGAAGACCGGGCCACCGGACCAGGCGCGGTGGCCCGGCAGAAGAACCGAAGAGGGGGACAAGACCCCCGAAGTCGGGAGAAGAGAGATTCCGGCCGGAGAGATCGTCGAGTCAACATCTCCAGGAGAAGAACAAGAAGAAGAACAAGAAGAACAAGAACGGAAGGCGGCGGCGGCGGCGACGACAGCGGCGACAGAAGACCGGGCCACCGCCTGTAAAAGAGCTACAAGAAGGCGCGGTGGCGCGGCAGAAGAACCGAAGGCGGCGACAGAAGAACGGAAGGCAGCGGCGACAGAAGACCGGGCCACCGCCTGCAAAAGAGCTACAAGAAGGCGCGGTGGCCCTGCAGAAGAACCGAAGAGGGGGACAAGACCCCCGAAGTCGGGAGAAGAGGCCGGCGGCGGGGAGGAAGAAAGCCGGACTCCTCCGCTAGTAAAAGAGCTACACACAGATAGCGGAGGAGTCCGGCGAGAAGACCCCCGAAGACGGAAGACCCCCGGAGCTGTGCAATAAAATACTTTTTCCATGTGTTGTGTTTTTTTTTGTACTTTATTTCACAGGTGAATGGGTAGGGGTACATTGTACCCCATACTCATTCACATAGGGTGGGGGGCCGGTATCCGGGGGCCCCCTTCTTAAAGGGGGCTCCCGGATTCCGATAAGCCCCCCGCCCGCAGACCCCGACAACCAACGGCCAGGGTTGTCGGGAAGAGGCCCTTGTCCTCATCAACATGGGGACAAGGTGCTTTGGGGTGGGGGGGCCGGGCGGCCCCCCCTTCCCCAAGGCACCCCCCCATGTTGAGGGCACGCGGCCTGGTACGGCTCAGGAGGGGGGGCGCGCTCGCTCGCCCCCCTTTCCTGGCCGGCCGGGTAGCGTGCTCGGACAAGGGTCTGGTGTGGACTTGGGGGGAACCCCCACGCCGATTTTTTTCGGCGTTGGGGTTCCCATTTAAGCCCATTCCAGGCGGCGGAGCCCGCGACGTCTCCTTCGCGGGCCCCGCCTACCTGTACACGCGCTCGAAATGGGCGGATTTGCCTCCTCCTTACGTGGGCGAGTCCGTTCATTTCAAAAGTTGAGCGAACTGTTTGCCCAACCTTGTTCGTCAAACAGTCCGCTCGTGTGTGGGCAAGTCCGCTCATGCAAATTTTGAGCGGACTGTTTGCCCAAACTGTTTGACGAACAAGGTTGGGCAAACAGTCCGCGCGTGTGTACGCGGCCTTAGAATTATATACAAGTTACTGAGTCCTAGAATAATATATGAAGTCCTAGAATAATATGCAATGTTCTAGAATAATATAGAAGTTACCGAGTCCTATAATAATATACGAAGTCCAAGAATAATATATGAGTTACTGAGTTTTAGAATAATATTCAATGTCCTACAATAATATAAGAGTTACTGAATCCTAGAATAATATACGAGTTACTGAGTCTTAGAATAATATACAAAGTCCCTGAATAATATAGGAGTTAAGGAGTCCTAGAACTGATTGACCCGTGGCTTGTTCCTTGACAACTCTACTGCCTAATCCCAACCTCCAACTACTCGTTACCGACCTTTTGGCTTGTTTACTGACCAAGCTGCTGTTTAATCCTTATCTGCTCATCCGCTACTGGAATCAAGCTTGCTCACACCCTGGTAGGGTAAACCTAAGTAATGCGACCTGGTACTAGCATGCAGCTAAATCCATCTCCACCATCAGGAGCTCTGGTGAACACCGGCTACTACTTAGAATCCGCACCTCAGGTGAGCCTGTGTCATCTGCCAGAGAGACTGCCTGTGCACCTATCCTGCTCTTCAGTGGTTTTCCTGCAACTGCTATATCAACTGATCTTCAATCCCGACACCTGATCGTGACATTTAGGGTAATATACAAAGTCGTAGAATAATATTGGAGTTACTGAGTCCTAGAATACTATATGAAATCCTAGAAGAATATATAAGTTACAGAGTCCTAGAATGTTATATGAGTTACTGAGTCTTAGAATAATATACGAAGCCCTAGAATAATATACAAGTTACTGAATCCTAGAATAATATACAAGATACTGAGTCCTAGAATAAAATACAAAGTCCTAGAATAATATACAAGTTACTGAGTCCTAGAATAATATACAAAGTCCTAGAATAATATATGATTTACTGAGTTCTAGAATAATATGCAAAGTCCCAGAATAATATATGAGTTACTGAGTCCTAGACTAATATACTTGTTATTGAGTCTTAGAATAATATAAACAAGTCCTGTAATAATATAAGAATTACTGTGTCCTGGAAAAAATGTACGATTTACTGAGTCCAGGAATAATATCCGAGTTACTTAGTCTTTGAATTAAATACAAAGTCCTAGAATAATGTACACGTTACTGAGTCCGAGTATAATATAGGAGTTACTGACTCCTAGAATAATATACGAAGTCCTAGAAAAGAAAACTGTCCTAGAATAATATACAAGTTACTGAGTCCTAGAATAATATATGAAGTCCTAGAATAATATGCAATGTTCTAGAATAATATAGAAGTTACCGAGTCCTATAATAATATACGAAGTCCAAGAATAATATATGAGTTAATGAGTTTTAGAATAATATACAAAGTCCTACAATAATATAAGAGTTACTGAATCCTAGAATAATATACGAGTTACTGAGTCCTAGAATAATATACAAAGTCCCAGAATAATATAGGAGTTAAGGAGTCCTAGAACTGATTGACCCTTGGCTTGTTCCTTGACAACTCTACTGCCTAATCCCCACCTGAAACTACTCGTTACCGACCTTTTGGCTTGTTTACTGACCAAGCTGCTGTTTAATCCTTATCTGCTCATCCGCTACTGGAATCAAGCTTGCTCACACCCTGGTAGGGTAAACCTGAGTAATACGACCTGGTACTAGCATGCAGCTAAATCCATCGCCACCATCAGGAGCTCTGGTGAACACCGGCTACTACTTAGAATCCGCACCTCAGGTGAGCCTGTGTCATCTGCCAGAGAGACTGCCTGTGCACCTATCCTGCTGTTCGGTGGTTTTCCTGCAACTGCTATATCAATTGATCTTCAAGCCCGACACCTGATCGTGACAGCTAGGGTAATATACAAAGTCGTAGAATAATATTGGAGTTACTGAGTCCTAGAATACTATATGAAGTCCTAGAAGAATATATAAGTTACAGAGTCCTAGAATGTTATATGAGTTACTGAGTCTTAGAATAATATACGAAGCCCTAGAATAATATACAAGTTACTGAATCCTAGAATAATATACAAGATACTGAGTCCCAGAATAAAATACAAAGTGATAGAATAATATAGAAGTTACTGAGTCCTAGACCAATATACAAAGTCCTATAATAATATACGAAGCCCTAGAATAATATACGAGTTACTGAGTCTTAGAATAATGTAGACGTTACTGCGTCCTACAATAATATAGAAGTTACTGAGTCCTAGAATAATATACAAGATACTGAGTCCTAGAATAAAATACAAAGTCCTATAATAATATAGAAGTTACTGAGTCCTAGAATAATATACAAAGTCCTAGAATAATATACGATTTACTGAGTTCTAGAATAATATGCAATGTCCCAGAATAATATATGAGCTACTGAGTCCTAGGCTAATATACTTGTTATTGAGTCTTAGAATAATATACAAAGTCCTGTAATGATATAAGAATTACTGTGTCCTAGAAAAAATGTACGATTTACTGAGTCCAGGAATAATATCCGAGTTACTTAGTCTTTGAATTAAATACAAAGTCCTAGAATAATGTACACGTTACTGAGTCCGAGTATAATATAGGAGTTGCTGACTCCTAGAATAATATACGAAGTCCTAGAAAAAAAAATTGTCTTAGAATTATATACAAGTTACTGAGTCCTAGAATAATATATGAAGTCCTAGAATAATATGCAATGTTCTAGAATAATATAGAAGTTACCGAGTCCTATAATAATATACGAAGTCCAAGAATAATATATGAGTTACTGAGTTTTAGAATAATATTCAATGTCCTACAATAATATAAGAGTTACTGAATCCTAGAATAATATACGAGTTACTGAGTCCTAGAATAATATACAAAGTCCCTGAATAATATAGGAGTTAAGGAGTCCTAGAACTGATTGACCCTTGGCTTGTTCCTTGACAACTCTACTGCCTAATCCCAACCTGCAACTACTCGTTACCGACCTTTTGGCTTGTTTACTGACCAAGCTGCTGTTTAATCCTTATCTGCTCATCCGCTACTGGAATCAAGCTTGCTCACACCCTGGTAGGGTAAACCTAAGTAATGCGACCTGGTACTAGCATGCAGCTAAATCCATCTCCACCATCAGGAGCTCTGGTGAACACCGGCTACTACTTAGAATCCGCACCTCAGGTGAGCCTGTGTCATCTGCCAGAGAGACTGCCTGTGCACCTATCCTGCTGTTCGGTGGTTTTCCTGCAACTGCTATATCAATTGATCTTCAAGCCCGACACCTGATCGTGACAGCTAGGGTAATATACAA
This sequence comes from Lithobates pipiens, assembly GCF_037356315.1. Taxonomy (NCBI): domain Eukaryota; kingdom Metazoa; phylum Chordata; class Amphibia; order Anura; family Ranidae; genus Lithobates; species Lithobates pipiens. The sequence continues at coordinate 1,201,289 of NW_027507895.1, read as the reverse complement.
AGTCGTAGAATAATATTGGAGTTACTGAGTCCTAGAATACTATATGAAGTCCTAGAAGAATATATAAGTTACAGAGTCCTAGAATGTTATATGAGTTACTGAGTCTTAGAATAATATACGAAGCCCTAGAATAATATACAAGTTACTGAATCCTAGAATAATATACAAGATACTGAGTCCCAGAATAAAATACAAAGTGATAGAATAATATAGAAGTTACTGAGTCCTAGACCAATATACAAAGTCCTATAATAATATACGAAGCCCTAGAATAATATACGAGTTACTGAGTCTTAGAATAATGTAGACGTTACTGCGTCCTACAATAATATAGAAGTTACTGAGTCCTAGAATAATATACAAAGTCCTAGAATAATATACAAGATACTGAGTCCTAGAATAAAATACAAAGTCCTAGAATAATATACAAGTTACTGAGTCCTAGAATAATATACAAAGTCCTAGAATAATATACGATTTACTGAGTTCTAGAATAATATGCAAAGTCCCAGAATAATATATGAGCTACTGAGTCCTAGACTAATATACTTGTTATTGAGTCTTAGAATAATATACAAAGTCCTGTAATGATATAAGAATTACTGTGTCCTAGAAAAAATGTACGATTTACTGAGTCCAGGAATAATATCCGAGTTACTTAGTCTTTGAATTAAATACAAAGTCCTAGAATAATGTACACGTTACTGAGTCCGAGTATAATATAGGAGTTGCTGACTCCTAGAATAATATACGAAGTCCTAGAAAAAAAAATTGTCTTAGAATTATATACAAGTTACTGAGTCCTAGAATAATATATGAAGTCCTAGAATAATATGCAATGTTCTAGAATAATATAGAAGTTACCGAGTCCTATAATAATATACGAAGTCCAAGAATAATATATGAGTTACTGAGTTTTAGAATAATATTCAATGTCCTACAATAATATAAGAGTTACTGAATCCTAGAATAATATACGAGTTACTGAGTCCTAGAATAATATACAAAGTCCCTGAATAATATAGGAGTTAAGGAGTCCTAGAACTGATTGACCCTTGGCTTGTTCCTTGACAACTCTACTGCCTAATCCCAACCTGCAACTACTCGTTACCGACCTTTTGGCTTGTTTACTGACCAAGCTGCTGTTTAATCCTTATCTGCTCATCCGCTACTGGAATCAAGCTTGCTCACACCCTGGTAGGGTAAACCTAAGTAATGCGACCTGGTACTAGCATGCAGCTAAATCCATCTCCACCATCAGGAGCTCTGGTGAACACCGGCTACTACTTAGAATCCGCACCTCAGGTGAGCCTGTGTCATCTGCCAGAGAGACTGCCTGTGCACCTATCCTGCTGTTCGGTGGTTTTCCTGCAACTGCTATATCAATTGATCTTCAAGCCCGACACCTGATCGTGACAGCTAGGGTAATATACAAAGTCGTAGAATAATATTGGAGTTACTGAGTCCTAGAATACTATATGAAGTCCTAGAAGAATATATAAGTTACAGAGTCCTAGAATGTTATATGAGTTACTGAGTCTTAGAATAATATACGAAGCCCTAGAATAATATACAAGTTACTGAATCCTAGAATAATATACAAGATACTGAGTCCCAGAATAAAATACAAAGTGATAGAATAATATAGAAGTTACTGAGTCCTAGACCAATATACAAAGTCCTATAATAATATACGAAGCCCTAGAATAATATACGAGTTACTGAGTCTTAGAATAATGTAGACGTTACTGCGTCCTACAATAATATAGAAGTTACTGAGTCCTAGAATAATATACAAAGTCCTAGAATAATATACAAGATACTGAGTCCTAGAATAAAATACAAAGTCCTAGAATAATATACAAGTTACTGAGTCCTAGAATAATATACAAAGTCCTAGAATAATATACGATTTACTGAGTTCTAGAATAATATGCAAAGTCCCAGAATAATATATGAGCTACTGAGTCCTAGACTAATATACTTGTTATTGAGTCTTAGAATAGTATACAAAGTCCTGTAATAATATAAGAATTACTGTGTCCTAGAAAAAATGTACGATTTACTGAGTCCAGGAATAATATCCAAGTTACTTAGTCTTTGAATTAAATACAAAGTCCTAGAATAATGTACACGTTACTGAGTCCGAGTATAATATAGGAGTTGCTGACTCCTAGAATAATATACGAAGTCCTAGAAAAAAAAACTGTCTTAGAATTATATACAAGTTACTGAGTCCTAGAATAATATATGAAGTCCTAGAATAATATGCAATGTTCTAGAATAATATAGAAGTTACCGAGTCCTATAATAATATACGAAGTCCAAGAATAATATATGAGTTACTGAGTTTTAGAATAATATTCAATGTCCTACAATAATATAAGAGTTACTGAATCCTAGAATAATATACGAGTTACTGAGTCCTAGAATAATATACAAAGTCCCTGAATAATATAGGAGTTAAGGAGTCCTAGAACTGATTGACCCTTGGCTTGTTCCTTGACAACTCTACTGCCTAATCCCAACCTGCAACTACTTGTTACCGACCTTTTGGCTTGTTTACTGACCAAGCTGCTGTTTAATCCTTATCTGCTCATCCGCTACTGGAATCAAGCTTGCTCACACCCTGGTAGGGTAAACCTAAGTAATGCGACCTGGTACTAGCATGCAGCTAAATCCATCTCCACCATCAGGAGCTCTGGTGAACACCGGCTACTACTTAGAATCCGCACCTCAGGTGAGCCTGTGCCATATGCCAGAGAGACTGCCTGTGCACCTATCCTGCTCTTCAGTGGTTTTCCTGCAACTGCTATATCAACTGATCTTCAATCCCGACACCTGATCGTGACATTTAGGGTAATATACAAAGTCGTAGAATAATATTGGAGTTACTGAGTCCTAGAATACTATATGAAATCCTAGAAGAATATATAAGTTACAGAGTCCTAGAATGTTATATGAGTTACTGAGTCTTAGAATAATATACGAAGCCCTAGAATAATATACAAGTTACTGAATCCTAGAATAATATACAAGATACTGAGTCCTAGAATAAAATACAAAGTCCTAGAATAATATACAAGTTACTGAGTCCTAGAATAATATACAAAGTCCTAGAATAATATACGATTTACTGAGTTCTAGAATAATATGAAAAGTCCCAGAATAATATATGAGCTACTGAGTCCTAGACTAATATACTTGTTATTGAGTCTTAGAATATTATACAAAGTCCTGTAATAATATAAGAATTACTGTGTCCTAGAAAAAATGTACGATTTACTGAGTCCAGGAATAATATCCGAGTTACTTAGTCTTTGAATTAAATACAAAGTCCTAGAATAATGTACACGTTACTGAGTCCGAGTATAATATAGGAGTTGCTGACTCCTAGAATAATATACGAAGTCCTAGAAAAAAAAAACTGTCTTAGAATTATATACAAGTTACTGAGTCCTAGAATAATATATGAAGTCCTAGAATAATATGCAATGTTCTAGAATAATATAGAAGTTACCGAGTCCTATAATAATATACGAAGTCCAAGAATAATATATGAGTTACTGAGTTTTAGAATAATATTCAATTTCCTACAATAATATAAGAGTTACGTAATCCTAGAATAATATACGAGTTACTGAGTCCTAGAATAATATACAAAGTCCCTGAATAATATAGGAGTTAAGGAGTCCTAGAACTGATTGACCCTTGGCTTGTTCCTTGACAACTCTACTGCCTAATCCCAACCTCCAACTACTCGTTACCGACCTTTTGGCTTGTTTACTGACCAAGCTGCTGTTTAATCCTTATCTGCTCATCCGCTACTGGAATCAAGCTTGCTCACACCCTGGTAGGGTAAACCTAAGTAATGCGACCTGGTACTAGCATGCAGCTAAATCCATCTCCACCATCAGGGGCTCTGGTGAACACCGGCTACTACTTAGAATCCGCACCTCAGGTGAGCCTGTGTCATCTGCCAGAGAGACTGCCTGTGCACCTATCCTGCTGTTCAGTGGTTTTCCTGCAACTGCTATATCAATTGATCTTCAAGCCCGACACCTGATCGTGACAGCTAGGGTAATATACAAAGTCGTAGAATAATATTGGAGTTACTGAGTCCTAGAATACTATATGAAGTCCTAGAAGAATATATAAGTTACAGAGTCCTAGAATGTTATATGAGTTACTGAGTCTTAGAATAATATACGAAGCCCTAGAATAATATACAAGTTACTGAATCCTAGAATAATATACAAGATACTGAGTCCCAGAATAAAATACAAAGTGATAGAATAATATAGAAGTTACTGAGTCCTAGACCAATATACAAAGTCCTATAATAATATATGAAGCCCTAGAATAATATACGAGTTACTGAGTCTTAGAATAATGTAGACGTTACTGCGTCCTACAATAATATAGAAGTTACTGAGTCCTAGAATAATATACAAAGTCCTAGAATAATATACAAGATACTGAGTCCTAGAATAAAATACAAAGTCCTAGAATAATATACAAGTTACTGAGTCCTAGAATAATATACAAAGTCCTAGAATAATATACGATTTACTGAGTTCTAGAATAATATGCAAAGTCCCAGAATAATATATGAGCTACTGAGTCCTAGACTAATATACTTGTTATTGAGTCTTAGAATAATATACAAAGTCCTGTAATAATATAAGAATTACTGTGTCCTAGAAAAAATGTACGATTTACTGAGTCCAGGAATAATATCCGAGTTACTTAGTCTTTGAATTAAATACAAAGTCCTAGAATAATGTACACGTTACTGAGTCCGAGTATAATATAGGAGTTGCTGACTCCTAGAATAATATACGAAGTCCTAGAAAAAAAAACTGTCTTAGAATTATATACAAGTTACTGAGTCCTAGAATAATATATGAAGTCCTAGAATAATATGCAATGTTCTAGAATAATATAGAAGTTACCGAGTCCTATAATAATATACGAAGTCCAAGAATAATATATGAGTTACTGAGTTTTAGAATAATATTCAATGTCCTACAATAATATAAGAGTTACTGAATCCTAGAATAATATACGAGTTACTGAGTCCTAGAATAATATACAAAGTCCCTGAATAATATAGGAGTTAAGGAGTCCTAGAACTGATTGACCCTTGGCTTGTTCCTTGACAACTCTACTGCCTAATCCCAACCTGCAACTACTCGTTACCGACCTTTTGGCTTGTTTACTGACCAAACTGCTGTTTAATCCTTATCTGCTCATCCGCTACTGGAATCAAGCTTGCTCACACCCTGGTAGGGTAAACCTAAGTAATGCGACCTGGTACTAGCATGCAGCTAAATCCATCTCCACCATCAGGAGCTCTGGTGAACACCGGCTACTACTTAGAATCCGCACCTCAGGTGAGCCTGTGTCATCTGCCAGAGAGACGGCCTGTGCACCTATCCTGCTGTTCAGTGGTTTTCCTGCAACTGCTATATCAATTGATCTTCAAGCCCGACACCTGATCGTGACAGCTAGGGTAATATACAAAGTCGTAGAATAATATTGGAGTTACTGAGTCCTAGAATACTATATGAAGTCCTAGAAGAATATATAAGTTACAGAGTCCTAGAATGTTATATGAGTTACTGAGTCTTAGAATAATATACGAAGCCCTAGAATAATATACAAGTTACTGAAACCTAGAATAATATACAAGATACTGAGTCCCAGAATAAAATACAAAGTGATAGAATAATATAGAAGTTACTGAGTCCTAGACCAATATACAAAGTCCTATAATAATATACGAAGCCCTAGAATAATATACGAGTTACTGAGTCTTAGAATAATGTAGACGTTACTGCGTCCTACAATAATATAGAAGTTACTGAGTCCTAGAATAATATACAAAGTCCTAGAATAATATACAAGTTACTGAGTCCTAGAATAAAATACAAAGTCCTAGAATAATATACAAGTTACTGAGTCCTAGAATAATATACAAAGTCCAAGAATAATATACGATTTACTGAGTTCTAGAATAATATGCAAAGTCCCAGAATAATATATGAGCTACTGAGTCCTAGACTAATATACTTGTTATTGAGTCTTAGAATAATATACAAAGTCCTGTAATGATATAAGAATTACTGTGTCCTAGAAAAAATGTACGATTTACTGAGTCCAGGAATAATATCCGAGTTACTTAGTCTTTGAATTAAATACAAAGTCCTAGAATAATGTACACGTTACTGAGTCCGAGTATAATATAGGAGTTGCTGACTCCTAGAATAATATACGAAGTCCTAGAAAAAAAAACTGTCTTAGAATTATATACAAGTTACTGAGTCCTAGAATAATATATGAAGTCCTAGAATAATATGCAATGTTCTAGAATAATATAGAAGTTACCGAGTCCTATAATAATATACGAAGTCCAAGAATAATATATGAGTTACTGAGTTTTAGAATAATATACAAAGTCCTACAATAATATAAGAGTTACTGAATCCTAGAATAATATACGAGTTACTGAGTCCTAGAATAATATACAAAGTCCCAGAATAATATAGGAGTTAAGGAGTCCTAGAACTGATTGACCCTTGGCTTGTTCCTTGACAACTCTACTGCCTAATCCCAACCTGCAACTACTCGTTACCGACCTTTTGGCTTGTTTACTGACCAAGCTGCTGTTTAATCCTTATCTGCTCATCCGCTATTGGAATCAAGCTTGCTCACACTCTGGTAGGGTAAACCTAAGTAATGCGACCTGGTACTAGCATGCAGCTAAATCCATCTCCACCATCAGGAGCTCTGGTGAACACCGGCTACTACTTAGAATCCGCACCTCAGGTGAGCCTGTGTCATCTGCCAGAGAGACTGCCTGTGCACCTATCCTGCTGTTCAGTGGTTTTCCTGCAACTGCTATATCAATTGATCTTCAAGCCCGACACCTGATCGTGACAGCTAGGGTAATATACAAAGTCGTAGAATAATATTGGAGTTACTGAGTCCTAGAATACTATATGAAGTCCTAGAAGAATATATAAGTTACAGAGTCCTAGAATGTTATATGAGTTACTGAGTCTTAGAATAATATACGAAGCCCTAGAATAATATACAAGTTACTGAATCCTAGAATAATATACAAGATACTGAGTCCCAGAATAAAATACAAAGTGATAGAATAATATAGAAGTTACTGAGTCCTAGACCAATATACAAAGTCCTATAATAATATACGAAGCCCTAGAATAATATACGAGTTACTGAGTCTTAGAATAATGTAGACGTTACTGCATCCTACAATAATATAGAAGTTACTGAGTCCTAGAATAATATACAAAGTCCTAGAATAATATACAAGATACTGAGTCCTAGAATAAAATACAAAGTCCTAGAATAATATACAAGTTACTGAGTCCTAGAATAATATACAAAGTCCTAGAATAATATACGATTTACTGAGTTCTAGAATAATATGCAAAGTCCCAGAATAATATATGAGCTACTGAGTCCTAGACTAATATACTTGTTATTGAGTCTTAGAATAATATACAAAGTCCTGTAATAATATAAGAATTACTGTGTCCTAGAAAAAATGTACGATTTACTGAGTCCAGGAATAATATCCGAGTTACTTAGTCTTTGAATTAAATACAAAGTCCTAGAATAATGTACACGTTACTGAGTCCGAGTATAATATAGGAGTTGCTGACTCCTAGAATAATATACGAAGTCCTAGAAAAAAAAACTGTCTTAGAATTATATACAAGTTACTGAGTCCTAGAATAATATATGAAGTCCTAGAATAATATGCAATGTTCTAGAATAATATAGAAGTTACCGAGTCCTATAATAATATACGAAGTCCAAGAATAATATATGAGTTACTGAGTTTTAGAATAATATTCAATGTCCTACAATAATATAAGAGTTACTGAATCCTAGAATAATATACGAGTTACTGAGTCCTAGAATAATATACAAAGTCCCTGAATAATATAGGAGTTAAGGAGTCCTAGAACTGATTGACCCTTGGCTTGTTCCTTGACAACTCTACTGCCTAATCCCAACCTGCAACTACTCGTTACCGACCTTTTGGCTTGTTTACTGACCAAGCTGCTGTTTAACCAGTTGCCGACCGCCGCACGCCGATGTACGTCGGTACAATGGCACGGGCAGGCATAAGGACATACATGTACGTCCCTTGCCTCCCGCGGGTCGGGGGCCCGATCGGGCCCCCGCCCGGTGCCTGCGGCGGTCGGTATTCGTTCGGGAGCGATCCCGGACGAGGGGACGGCCATTCATTCATGGCCACCCCCTCGCGATCGCTCCCGACGAATAGAAATCCCCGGTGACATCACTTCCTCTCCTGTAATGTAAACACAGGAGAGGAAGTGATGTATTCTCTCCTCCGTGTCGGTATTTTTCGTTCCGACACGGAGGAGAGCGGATCAGTAAGTTGCACCAACACTCACACACACAGTAGAACATGCCAGGCACACTCACACCCCCCCTTTACCCCCCGATCACCCCCCCAATTACCCCTGCCCCCCAGTCACAGTGACACCAATGTCATTTTTTTTTTTTTTTTTTTTTTTTTTTGCATTGGTGTCATTTGTGACTGTAATAACTGTTAGGGCAGTTAGAGTTAGCCCCCTTTAGTTCTAATGTACCCCCCTAACCCCCCCAATAAAGGTTTAACCCCGTGATCACCCCCCGTCGCCAGTGTCACTAAGGCTGGGTTCACATTGCAGCGGTTTATGAGAACGGATGTGATTCGCACCGCACTGCAGTGCAAATCACATCCGATCTCTGTGCGATTCGAGTTCAGCCATTCGCCGCACCCGCCGCACCCGCCGCAAATTCGCACGGGACCCTTTTTTTGGCCCGCAGCAGAATCGGATCGCATGGGTGTTCACACCATGCGATCCGAGTTTGCAGATCGCACTGCGATATGCGAACTGATCTGGGGGTGTCAGTAACATTTCACTGATACTCCCAGCAGTTCGCATAGGGCAGTGTGAACTGCCGCCGGGAGGCATGCGATGCGGGAACCCGCCGCGCATTCGTGGCGTTCCCGCATCGCTCCAGTGTGAACCCAGCCTAATAAGCGATCGTTTTTCTGATCGCTGTATTAGTGTCACAGGTGACGCTAGTTAGGCAGGTAGGTATTTAGGTTCGCTGCAGCTTTTTATAGCGCCAGGGACCCCCATATACTACCGCATAAAGCCCCCTAATTGCCCCCTAGTTAACCCTTTCACCAGTGATCACCATATAACTGTTACAGGTGACGCTGGTTGGTTAGTTATTTTTTTTATAGTTTCAGGGCACCCGCCATTTATTACCTAGTCTCACTAGTGTACCCCTAAATTTAGGGGTGTCTACTTTCCAAAATGGGGTCATTTGGGGGGGGTTTGTGCCATCTTGGCATTTTATGGCCTTCAAAACTGTAACGCCCTTAGAAAGCCTGAAGGCGGTGCTTGGTTTTCGGGGCCCCGTACGCGGCTAGGCTCCCAAAAAGTCCCACATATGTGGTATCCCCGTACTCAGGAGAAGCAGCAGAATTTATTTTGGGGTGTCATTTCACATATGCCCATGGCATGCGTGAGCAATATATCATTTAGTGACAACTTTGTGAAAAAAAATAAAAAAAAAAAAAAGTTTGTAATTTTCCCGCAACTTGTGGCAAAATATAAAATATTCCATGGACTGAACATGCCTCTCAGCAAATAGCTTGGGGTGTCTACTTTCTAAAATGGGGTCATTTGTGGGGGTTTTGTGCCATCTTGGCATTTTATGGCCTTCAAAACTGTAATAGGTAGTGAGGAGTGAAATCAAAAAATTACGCCCTTAGAAAGCCTGAAGGCGGTGCTTGGTTTTCGGGGCCCCGTACGCGGCTAGGCTCCCAAAAAGTCCCACATATGTGGTATCCCCGTACTCAGGAGAAGCAGCAGAATTTATTTTGGGGTGTCATTTCACATATGCCCATGGCATGCGTGAGCAATATATCATTTAGTGACAACTTTGTGAAAAAAAAAAAAAAAAAAAAAAAGTTTGTAATTTTCCCGCAACTTGTGGCAAAATATAAAATATTCCATGAACTCAACATGCCTCTCAGCAAATAGCTTGGGGTGTCTACTTTCTAAAATGGGGTCATTTGTGGGGGTTTTGTGCCATCTTGGCATTTTATGGCCTTCAAAACTGTAATAGGTAGTGAGAAGTGAACTCAAAAATTTACGCCCTTAGAAAGCCTGAAGGCGGTGCTTGGTTTTCGGGGCCCCGTACGCGGCTAGGCTCCCAAAAAGTCCCACATATGTGGTATCCCCGTACTCAGGAGAAGCAGCAGAATTTATTTTGGGGTGTCATTTCACATACGCCCATAGCATGTGTGAGCAATATATCATTTAGTGACAACTTTGTGTAAAAAAAAAAAAAAATTTTTTTTTTTGTCATTATTCAATCGCTTGAGGCAAAAAAATAAAATATTCAATGGGCTCAACATGCCTCTTATCAATTTCCTTAGGGGGTCTACTTTCCAAAATGGGGTCATTTGGGGGGGTTTTGTACTGCCCTGCCATTTTAGCACCTCAAGAAATGAGATAGGCAGTCGTAAACTAAAAGCTGCGTAAATTCCAGAAAACGTACCTTAGTTTGTAGATGTGACAACTTTTGCGCAAACCAATAAATATACAATTATTGACTTTTTTTTTACCAAAGACATGTGGCTGAATACATTTTGGCCTAAATGTATGACTAAAATTGAGTTTATTGGATTTTTCTAATAACAAAAAGTAGAAAATATCATTTTTTTTCAAAATTTGCGGTCTTTTTACGTTTATATCGCAAAAAATAAAAATCGCAGAGGCAATCAAATACCATCAAAAGAAAGCTCTATTTGTGGGAAGAAAAGGACGCAAATTTTGTTTGGGTACAACATTGCATGACCGCGCAATTACCAGTTAAAGCAGCGCAGTGCCAAAGTGTAAAAAGACCTCTGGTCATTTACCAGCAAAATGGTCCGGTCTGAAAGTGGTTAATCCTTATCTGCTCATCCGCTACTGGAATCAAGCTTGCTCACACCCTGGTAGGGTAAACCTAAGTAATGCGACCTGGTACTAGCATGCAGCTAAATCCATCTCCACCATCAGGAGCTCTGGTGAACACCGGCTACTACTTAGAATCCGCACCTCAGGTGAGCCTGTGTCATCTGCCAGAGAGACTGCCTGTGCACCTATCCTGCTGTTCAGTGGTTTTCCTGCAACTGCTATATCAATTGATCTTCAAGCCCGACACCTGATCGTGACAGCTAGGGTAATATACAAAGTCGTAGAATAATATTGGAGTTACTGAGTCCTAGAATACTATATGAAGTCCTAGAAGAATATATAAGTTACAGAGTCCTAGAATGTTATATGAGTTACTGAGTCTTAGAATAATATACGAAGCCCTAGAATAATATACAAGTTACTGAATCCTAGAATAATATACAAGATACTGAGTCCCAGAATAAAATACAAAGTGATAGAATAATATAGAAGTTACTGAGTCCTAGACCAATATACAAAGTCCTATAATAATATACGAAGCCCTAGAATAATATACGAGTTACTGAGTCTTAGAATAATGTAGACGTTACTGCGTCCTACAATAATATAGAAGTTACTGAGTCCTAGAATAATATACAAAGTCCTAGAATAATATACAAGATACTGAGTCCTAGAATAAAATACAAAGTCCTAGAATAATATACAAGTTACTGAGTCCTAGAATAATATACAAAGTCCTAGAATAATATACGATTTACTGAGTTCTAGAATAATATGCAAAGTCCCAGAATAATATATGAGCTACTGAGTCCTAGACTAATATACTTGTTATTGAGTCTTAGAATAATATACAAAGTCCTGTAATAATATAAGAATTACTGTGTCCTAGAAAAAATGTACGATTTACTGAGTCCAGGAATAATATCCGAGTTACTTAGTCTTTGAATTAAATACAAAGTCCTAGAATAATGTACACGTTACTGAGTCCGAGTATAATATAGGAGTTGCTGACTCCTAGAATAATATACGAAGTCCTAGAAAAAAAAACTGTCTTAGAATTATATACAAGTTACTGAGTCCTAGAATAATATATGAAGTCCTAGAATAATATGCAATGTTCTAGAATAATATAGAAGTTACCGAGTCCTATAATAATATACGAAGTCCAAGAATAATATATGAGTTACTGAGTTTTAGAATAATATTCAATGTCCTACAATAATATAAGAGTTACTGAATCCTAGAATAATATACGAGTTACTGAGTCCTAGAATAATATACAAAGTCCCTGAATAATATAGGAGTTAAGGAGTCCTAGAACTGATTGACCCTTGGCTTGTTCCTTGACAACTCTACTGCCTAATCCCAACCTGCAACTACTCGTTACCGACCTTTTGGCTTGTTTACTGACCAAGCTGCTGTTTAATCCTTATCTGCTCATCCGCTACTGGAATCAAGCTTGCTCACACCCTGGTAGGGTAAACCTAAGTAATGCGACCTGGTACTAGCATGCAGCTAAATCCATCTCCACCATCAGGAGCTCTGGTGAACACCGGCTACTACTTAGAATCCGCACCTCAGGTGAGCCTGTGTCATCTGCCAGAGAGACTGCCTGTGCACCTATCCTGCTGTTCAGTGGTTTTCCTGCAACTGCTATATCAATTGATCTTCAAGCCCGACACCTGATCGTGACAGCTAGGGTAATATACAAAGTCGTAGAATAATATTGGAGTTACTGAGTCCTAGAATACTATATGAAGTCCTAGAAGAATATATAAGTTACAGAGTCCTAGAATGTTATATGAGTTACTGAGTCTTAGAATAATATACGAAGCCCTAGAATAATATACAAGTTACTGAATCCTAGAATAATATACAAGATACTGAGTCCCAGAATAAAATACAAAGTGATAGAATAATATAGAAGTTACTGAGTCCTAGACCAATATACAAAGTCCTATAATAATATACGAAGCCCTAGAATAATATACGAGTTACTGAGTCTTAGAATAATGTAGACGTTACTGCGTCCTACAATAATATAGAAGTTACTGAGTCCTAGAATAATATACAAAGTCCTAGAATAATATACAAGATACTGAGTCCTAGAATAAAATACAAAGTCCTAGAATAATATACAAGTTACTGAGTCCTAGAATAATATACAAAGTCCTAGAATAATATACGATTTACTGAGTTCTAGAATAATATGCAAAGTCCCAGAATAATATATGAGCTACTGAGTCCTAGACTAATATACTTGTTATTGAGTCTTAGAATAATATACAAAGTCCTGTAATAATATAAGAATTACTGTGTCCTAGAAAAAATGTACGATTTACTGAGTCCAGGAATAATATCCGAGTTACTTAGTCTTTGAATTAAATACAAAGTCCTAGAATAATGTACACGTTACTGAGTCCGAGTATAATATAGGAGTTGCTGACTCCTAGAATAATATACGAAGTCCTAGAAAAAAAAACTGTCTTAGAATTATATACAAGTTACTGAGTCCTAGAATAATATATGAAGTCCTAGAATAATATGCAATGTTCTAGAATAATATAGAAGTTACCGAGTCCTATAATAATATACGAAGTCCAAGAATAATATATGAGTTACTGAGTTTTAGAATAATATTCAATGTCCTACAATAATATAAGAGTTACTGAATCCTAGAATAATATACGAGTTACTGAGTCCTAGAATAATATACAAAGTCCCTGAATAATATAGGAGTTAAGGAGTCCTAGAACTGATTGACCCTTGGCTTGTTCCTTGACAACTCTACTGCCTAATCCCAACCTGCAACTACTCGTTACCGACCTTTTGGCTTGTTTACTGACCAAGCTGCTGTTTAATCCTTATCTGCTCATCCGCTACTGGAATCAAGCTTGCTCACACCCTGGTAGGGTAAACCTAAGTAATGCGACCTGGTACTAGCATGCAGCTAAATCCATCTCCACCATCAGGAGCTCTGGTGAACACCGGCTACTACTTAGAATCCGCACCTCAGGTGAGCCTGTGTCATCTGCCAGAGAGACTGCCTGTGCACCTATCCTGCTGTTCAGTGGTTTTCCTGCAACTGCTATATCAATTGATCTTCAAGCCCGACACCTGATCGTGACAGCTAGGGTAATATACAAAGTCGTAGAATAATATTGGAGTTACTGAGTCCTAGAATACTATATGAAGTCCTAGAAGAATATATAAGTTACAGAGTCCTAGAATGTTATATGAGTTACTGAGTCTTAGAATAATATACGAAGCCCTAGAATAATATACAAGTTACTGAATCCTAGAATAATATACAAGATACTGAGTCCCAGAATAAAATACAAAGTGATAGAATAATATAGAAGTTACTGAGTCCTAGACCAATATACAAAGTCCTATAATAATATACGAAGCCCTAGAATAATATACGAGTTACTGAGTCTTAGAATAATGTAGACGTTACTGCGTCCTACAATAATATAGAAGTTACTGAGTCCTAGAATAATATACAAAGTCCTAGAATAATATACAAGATACTGAGTCCTAGTATAAAATACAAAGTCCTAGAATAATATACAAGTTACTGAGTCCTAGAATAATATACAAAGTCCTAGAATAATATACGATTTACTGAGTTCTAGAATAATATGCAAAGTCCCAGAATAATATATGAGCTACTGAGTCCTAGACTAATATACTTGTTATTGAGTCTTAGAATAATATACAAAGTCCTGTAATGATATAAGAATTACTGTGTCCTAGAAAAAATGTACGATTTACTGAGTCCAGGAATAATATCCGAGTTACTTAGTCTTTGAATTAAATACAAAGTCCTAGAATAATGTACACGTTACTGAGTCCGAGTATAATATAGGAGTTGCTGACTCCTAGAATAATATACGAAGTCCTAGAAAAAAAAACTGTCTTAGGCCGCGTACACACGCGCGGACTGTTTGCCCAACCTTGTTCGTCAAACAGTTTCGGCAAACAGTCCGCTCAAAATTTGCATGAGCGGACTTGCCCACACACGAGCGGACTGTTTGACGAACAAGGTTGGGCAAACAGTTCGCTCAACTTTTGAAATGAACGGACTCGCCCACGTAAGGAGGAGGCAAATCCGCCCATTTCGAGCGCGTGTACAGGTAGGCGGGGCCCGCGAGGGAGACGTCGCGGGCTCCGCCGCCTGGAATGGGCTTAAAGGGGAACCCCAACGCCGAAAAAAATCGGCGTGGGGGTTCCCCCAAAGTCCACACCAGACCCTTGTCCGAGCACGCTACCCGGCCGGCCAGGAAAGGGGGGCGAGCGAGCGCGCCCCCCCTCCTGAGCCGTACCAGGCCGCGTGCCCTCAACATGGGGGGGTGCCTTGGGGAAGGGGGGGCCGCGCGGCCCCCCCACCCCAAAGCACCTTGTCCCCATGTTGATGAGGACAAGGGCCTCTTCCCGACAACCCTGGCCGTTGGTTGTCGGGGTCTGCGGGCGGGGGGCTTATCGGAATCCGGGAGCCCCCTTTAAGAAGGGGGCCGCCGGATACCGGCCCCCCACCCTATGTGAATGAGTATGGGGTACAATGTACCCCTACCCATTCACCTGTGAAATAAAGTACAAAAAAAAACACAACACAGGGAAAAAATATTTTATTGCACAGCTCCGGGGGTCTTCCGTCTTCGGGGGTCTTCTCGCCGGACTCCTCCGCTATCTGTGTGTAGCTCTTTTACTAGCGGAGGAGTCCGGCTTTCTTCCTCCCCGCCGCCGGCCTCTTCTCCCGACTTCGGGGGTCTTGTCCCCCTCTTCGGTTCTTCTGCAGGGCCACCGCGCCTTCTTGTAGCTCTTTTGCAGGCGGTGGCCCGGTCTTCTGTCGCCGCTGCCTTCCGTTCTTCTGTCGCCGCCTTCGGTTCTTCTGCCGGGCCACCGCGCCTTCTTGTAGCTCTTTTACAGGCGGTGGCCCGGTCTTCTGTCGTCGTCGCCGCCACCGCCGCCTTCCGTTCTTGTTCTTCTTCTTGTTCTTCTTCTTCTTCTTCTCCTGGAGATGTTGACTCGACGAGCTCTCCGGCCGGAATGCCAGAGCCGCGCTGTGCGGTCACTTATATAGTGACAATGGGGCGGTGTCACATGGTATATGTCACATGGGTTGGTCACATGGGTTGATGTCACATGGGGACTATGACATCGTAAGGGGGCGGGGTCACCATGTGACCAACCCATGTGACATATACCATGTGGCACCGCCCCATTGTCACTATATAAGTGACCGCACAGCGCGGCTCTGGCATTCCGGCCGGAGAGCTCGTCGAGTCAACATCTCCAGGAGAAGAAGAAGAAGAAGAACAAGAAGAAGAACAAGAACGGAAGGCGGCGGCGGCGGCGACGACGACAGAAGACCGGGCCACCGCCTGTAAAAGAGCTACAAGAAGGCGCGGTGGCCCGGCAGAAGAACCGAAGGCGGCGACAGAAGAACGGAAGGCAGCGGCGACAGAAGACCGGGCCACCGCCTGCAAAAGAGCTACAAGAAGGCGCGGTGGCCCGGCAGAAGAACCGAAGAGGGGGACAAGACCCCCGAAGTCGGGAGAAGAGGCCGGCGGCGGGGAGGAAGAAAGCCGGACTCCTCCGCTAGTAAAAGAGCTACACACAGATAGCGGAGGAGTCCGGCGAGAAGACCCCCGAAGACGGAAGACCCCCGGAGCTGTGCAATAAAATATTTTTTCCCTGTGTTGTGTTTTTTTTTGTACTTTATTTCACAGGTGAATGGGTAGGGGTACATTGTACCCCATACTCATTCACATAGGGTGGGGGGCCGGTATCCGGGGGCCCCCTTCTTAAAGGGGGCTCCCGGATTCCGATAAGCCCCTCGCCCGCAGACCCCGACAACCAACGGCCAGGGTTGTCGGGAAGAGGCCCTTGTCCTCATCAACATGGGGACAAGGTGCTTTGGGGTGGGGGGGCCGCGCGGCCCCCCCTTCCCCAAGGTACCCCCCCATGTTGAGGGCACGCGGCCTGGTACGGCTCAGGAGGGGGGGCGCGCTCGCTCGCCCCCCTTTCCTGGCCGGCCGGGTAGCGTGCTCGGACAAGGGTCTGGTGTGGACTTTGGGGGAACCCCCACGCCGATTTTTTTCGGCGTTGGGGTTCCCCTTTAAGCCCATTCCAGGCGGCGGAGCCCGCGACGTCTCCTTCGCGGGCCCCGCCTACCTGTACACGCGCTCGAAATGGGCGGACTTTCCGAGCGGGAACAGTCCGCTCATTTCGAAAGTACAGCGGACAGGCCCACACACGGGCGGACTGTTCGCTCAAACACAGTTTCAGCGGACAGTTTTTCGGAATTTCCGAAAGACTTTGTCCGTCCAACTGTCCGCTGAAACTGTCCGCTGAAAGCCCACACACGAGCGGACTGTCCGCCCAAACACTGTTCAGCGGACAAGGTTGGGCGAACAGTCCGCCCGTGTGTACGCGGCCTTAGAATTATATACAAGTTACTGAGTCCTAGAATAATATATGAAGTCCTAGAATAATATGCAATGTTCAAGAATAATATAGAAGTTACCGAGTCCTATAATAATATACAAAGTCCAAGAATAATATATGAGTTACTGAGTTTTAGAATAATATTCAATGTCCTACAATAATATAAGAGTTACTGAATCCTAGAATAATATACGAGTTACTGAGTCCTAGAATAATATACAAAGTCCCTGAATAATATAGGAGTTAAGGAGTCCTAGAACTGATTGACCCTTGGCTTGTTCCTTGACAACTCTACTGCCTAATCCCAACCTGCAACTACTCGTTACCGACCTTTTGGCTTGTTTACTGACCAAGCTGCTGTTTAATCCTTATCTGCTCATCCGCTACTGGAATCAAGCTTGCTCACACCCTGGTAGGGTAAACCTAAGTAATGCGACCTGGTACTAGCATGCAGCTAAATCCATCTCCACCATCAGGAGCTCTGGTGAACACCGGCTACTACTTAGAATCCGCACCTCAGGTGAGCCTGTGTCATCTGCCAGAGAGACTGCCTGTGCACCTATCCTGCTCTTCAGTGGTTTTCCTGCAACTGCTATATCAACTGATCTTCAATCCCGACACCTGATCGTGACATTTAAGGTAATATACAAAGTCGTAGAATAATATTGGAGTTACTGAGTCCTAGAATACTATATGAAATCCTAGAAGAATATATAAGTTACAGAGTCCTAGAATGTTATATGAGTTACTGAGTCTTAGAATAATATACGAAGCCCTAGAATAATATACAAGTTACTGAATCCTAGAATAATATACAAGATACTGAGTCCTAGAATAAAATACAAAGTCCTAGAATAATATACAAGTTACTGAGTCCTAGAATAATATACAAAGTCCTAGAATAATATACGATTTACTGAGTTCTAGAATAATATGCAAAGTCCCAGAATAATATATGAGCTACTGAGTCCTAGACTAATATACTTGTTATTGAGTCTTAGAATAATATACAAAGTCCTGTAATAATATAAGAATTACTGTGTCCTAGAAAAAATGTACGATTTACTGAGTCCAGGAATAATATCCGAGTTACTTAGTCTTTGAATTAAATACAAAGTCCTAGAATAATGTACACGTTACTGAGTCCGAGTATAATATAGGAGTTGCTGACTCCTAGAATAATATACGAAGTCCTAGAAAAAAAAAACTGTCTTAGGCCGCGTACACACGGGCGGACTGTTCGCCCAACCTTGTCCGCTGAACAGTGTTTGGGCGGACAGTCCGCTCGTGTGTGGGCTTTCAGCGGACAGTTTCAGCGGACAGTTGGACGGACAAAGTCTTTCGGAAATTCCGAAAAACTGTCCGCTGAAACTGTGTTTGAGCGAACAGTCCGCCCGTGTGTGGGCCTGTCCGCTGTACTTTCGAAATGAGCGGACTGTTCCCGCTCGGAAAGTCCGCCCATTTCGAGCGCGTGTACAGGTAGGCGGGGCCCGCGAGGGAGACGTCGCGGGCTCCGCCGCCTGGAATGGGCTTAAAGGGGAACCCCAACGCCGAAAAAAATCGGCGTGGGGGTTCCCCCCAAGTCCACACCAGACCCTTGTCCGAGCACGCTACCCGGCCGGCCAGGAAAGGGGGGCGAGCGAGCGCGCCCCCCCTCCTGAGCCGTACCAGGCCGCGTGCCCTCAACATGGGGGGGTTCCTTGGGGAAGGGGGGGCCGCGCGGCCCCCCCACCCCAAAGCACCTTGTCCCCATGTTGATGAGGACAAGGGCCTCTTCCCGACAACCCTGGCCGTTGGTTGTCGGGGTCTGCGGGCGGGGGGCTTATCGGAATCCGGGAGCCCCCTTTAAGAAGGGGGCCCCCGGATACCGGCCCCCCACCCTATGTGAATGAGTATGGGGTACAATGTACCCCTACCCATTCACCTGTGGAATAAAGTACAAAAAAAACACAACACATGGAAAAAGTATTTTATTGCACAGCTCCGGGGGTCTTCCGTCTTCGGGGGTCTTCTCGCCGGACTCCTCCGCTATGTGTGTGTAGCTCTTTTACTAGCGGAGGAGTCCGGCTTTCTTCCTCCCCGCCGCCGGCCTCTTCTCCCGACTTCGGGGGTCTTGTCCCCCTCTTCGGTTCTTCTGCCGGGCCACCGCGCCTGGTCCGGTGGCCCGGTCTTCTGTCGCCGTCTTCCGTTCTTCTGTCGCCGCCTTCGGTTCTTCTGCCGGGCCACCGCGCCTTCTTGTAGCTCTTTTACAGGCGGTGGCCCGGTCTTCTGTCGCCGTCGCCGCCGCCGCCGCCTTCCGTTCTTGTTCTTCTTCTTCTTCTCCTGGAGATGTTGACTCGACGATCTCTCCGGCCGGAATGCCAGGGACACGCTCCGCTGCCACTTATATAGTGACAATGGGGCGGTGTCACATGGTATATGTCACATGGGTTGGTCACATGGGTTGATGTCACATGGGGACTATGACATCGTAAGGGGGCGGGGTCACCATGTGACCAACCCATGTGACATATACCATGTGACACCGCCCCATTGTCACTATATAAGTGACCGCACAGCGCGGCTCTGGCATTCCGGCCGGAGAGATCGTCGAGTCAACATCTCCAGGAGAAGAACAAGAAGAAGAACAAGAAGAACAAGAACGGAAGGCGGCGGCGGCGGCGACGACAGCGGCGACAGAAGACCGGGCCACCGCCTGTAAAAGAGCTACAAGAAGGCGCAGTGGCCCGGCAGAAGAACCGAAGGCGGCGACAGAAGAACGGAAGGCAGCGGCGACAGAAGACCGGGCCACCGCCTGCAAAAGAGCTACAAGAAGGCGCGGTGGCCCTGCAGAAGAACCGAAGAGGGGGACAAGACCCCCGAAGTCGGGAGAAGAGGCCGGCGGCGGGGAGGAAGAAAGCCGGACTCCTCCGCTAGTAAAAGAGCTACACACAGATAGCGGAGGAGTCCGGCGAGAAGACCCCCGAAGACGGAAGACCCCCGGAGCTGTGCAATAAAATACTTTTTCCATGTGTTGTGTTTTTTTTTGTACTTTATTTCACAGGTGAATGGGTAGGGGTACATTGTACCCCATACTCATTCACATAGGGTGGGGGGCCGGTATCCGGGGGCCCCCTTCTTAAAGGGGGCTCCCGGATTCCGATAAGCCCCCCGCCCGCAGACCCCGACAACCAACGGCCAGGGTTGTCGGGAAGAGGCCCTTGTCCTCATCAACATGGGGACAAGGTGCTTTGGGGTGGGGGGGCCGGGCGGCCCCCCCTTCCCCAAGGCACCCCCCCATGTTGAGGGCACGCGGCCTGGTACGGCTCAGGAGGGGGGGCGCGCTCGCTCGCCCCCCTTTCCTGGCCGGCCGGGTAGCGTGCTCGGACAAGGGTCTGGTGTGGACTTGGGGGGAACCCCCACGCCGATTTTTTTCGGCGTTGGGGTTCCCATTTAAGCCCATTCCAGGCGGCGGAGCCCGCGACGTCTCCTTCGCGGGCCCCGCCTACCTGTACACGCGCTCGAAATGGGCGGATTTGCCTCCTCCTTACGTGGGCGAGTCCGTTCATTTCAAAAGTTGAGCGAACTGTTTGCCCAACCTTGTTCGTCAAACAGTCCGCTCGTGTGTGGGCAAGTCCGCTCATGCAAATTTTGAGCGGACTGTTTGCCCAAACTGTTTGACGAACAAGGTTGGGCAAACAGTCCGCGCGTGTGTACGCGGCCTTAGAATTATATACAAGTTACTGAGTCCTAGAATAATATATGAAGTCCTAGAATAATATGCAATGTTCTAGAATAATATAGAAGTTACCGAGTCCTATAATAATATACGAAGTCCAAGAATAATATATGAGTTACTGAGTTTTAGAATAATATTCAATGTCCTACAATAATATAAGAGTTACTGAATCCTAGAATAATATACGAGTTACTGAGTCCTAGAATAATATACAAAGTCCCTGAATAATATAGGAGTTAAGGAGTCCTAGAACTGATTGACCCGTGGCTTGTTCCTTGACAACTCTACTGCCTAATCCCAACCTCCAACTACTCGTTACCGACCTTTTGGCTTGTTTACTGACCAAGCTGCTGTTTAATCCTTATCTGCTCATCCGCTACTGGAATCAAGCTTGCTCACACCCTGGTAGGGTAAACCTAAGTAATGCGACCTGGTACTAGCATGCAGCTAAATCCATCTCCACCATCAGGAGCTCTGGTGAACACCGGCTACTACTTAGAATCCGCACCTCAGGTGAGCCTGTGTCATCTGCCAGAGAGACTGCCTGTGCACCTATCCTGCTCTTCAGTGGTTTTCCTGCAACTGCTATATCAACTGATCTTCAATCCCGACACCTGATCGTGACATTTAGGGTAATATACAAAGTCGTAGAATAATATTGGAGTTACTGAGTCCTAGAATACTATATGAAATCCTAGAAGAATATATAAGTTACAGAGTCCTAGAATGTTATATGAGTTACTGAGTCTTAGAATAATATACGAAGCCCTAGAATAATATACAAGTTACTGAATCCTAGAATAATATACAAGATACTGAGTCCTAGAATAAAATACAAAGTCCTAGAATAATATACAAGTTACTGAGTCCTAGAATAATATACAAAGTCCTAGAATAATATATGATTTACTGAGTTCTAGAATAATATGCAAAGTCCCAGAATAATATATGAGTTACTGAGTCCTAGACTAATATACTTGTTATTGAGTCTTAGAATAATATAAACAAGTCCTGTAATAATATAAGAATTACTGTGTCCTGGAAAAAATGTACGATTTACTGAGTCCAGGAATAATATCCGAGTTACTTAGTCTTTGAATTAAATACAAAGTCCTAGAATAATGTACACGTTACTGAGTCCGAGTATAATATAGGAGTTACTGACTCCTAGAATAATATACGAAGTCCTAGAAAAGAAAACTGTCCTAGAATAATATACAAGTTACTGAGTCCTAGAATAATATATGAAGTCCTAGAATAATATGCAATGTTCTAGAATAATATAGAAGTTACCGAGTCCTATAATAATATACGAAGTCCAAGAATAATATATGAGTTACTGAGTTTTAGAATAATATACAAAGTCCTACAATAATATAAGAGTTACTGAATCCTAGAATAATATACGAGTTACTGAGTCCTAGAATAATATACAAAGTCCCAGAATAATATAGGAGTTAAGGAGTCCTAGAACTGATTGACCCTTGGCTTGTTCCTTGACAACTCTACTGCCTAATCCCCACCTGAAACTACTCGTTACCGACCTTTTGGCTTGTTTACTGACCAAGCTGCTGTTTAATCCTTATCTGCTCATCCGCTACTGGAATCAAGCTTGCTCACACCCTGGTAGGGTAAACCTGAGTAATACGACCTGGTACTAGCATGCAGCTAAATCCATCGCCACCATCAGGAGCTCTGGTGAACACCGGCTACTACTTAGAATCCGCACCTCAGGTGAGCCTGTGTCATCTGCCAGAGAGACTGCCTGTGCACCTATCCTGCTGTTCGGTGGTTTTCCTGCAACTGCTATATCAATTGATCTTCAAGCCCGACACCTGATCGTGACAGCTAGGGTAATATACAAAGTCGTAGAATAATATTGGAGTTACTGAGTCCTAGAATACTATATGAAGTCCTAGAAGAATATATAAGTTACAGAGTCCTAGAATGTTATATGAGTTACTGAGTCTTAGAATAATATACGAAGCCCTAGAATAATATACAAGTTACTGAATCCTAGAATAATATACAAGATACTGAGTCCCAGAATAAAATACAAAGTGATAGAATAATATAGAAGTTACTGAGTCCTAGACCAATATACAAAGTCCTATAATAATATACGAAGCCCTAGAATAATATACGAGTTACTGAGTCTTAGAATAATGTAGACGTTACTGCGTCCTACAATAATATAGAAGTTACTGAGTCCTAGAATAATATACAAGATACTGAGTCCTAGAATAAAATACAAAGTCCTATAATAATATAGAAGTTACTGAGTCCTAGAATAATATACAAAGTCCTAGAATAATATACGATTTACTGAGTTCTAGAATAATATGCAAAGTCCCAGAATAATATATGAGCTACTGAGTCCTAGACTAATATACTTGTTATTGAGTCTTAGAATAATATACAAAGTCCTGTAATGATATAAGAATTACTGTGTCCTAGAAAAAATGTACGATTTACTGAGTCCAGGAATAATATCCGAGTTACTTAGTCTTTGAATTAAATACAAAGTCCTAGAATAATGTACACGTTACTGAGTCCGAGTATAATATAGGAGTTGCTGACTCCTAGAATAATATACGAAGTCCTAGAAAAAAAAACTGTCTTAGAATTATATACAAGTTACTGAGTCCTAGAATAATATATGAAGTCCTAGAATAATATGCAATGTTCTAGAATAATATAGAAGTTACCGAGTCCTATAATAATATACGAAGTCCAAGAATAATATATGAGTTACTGAGTTTTAGAATAATATTCAATGTCCTACAATAATATAAGAGTTACTGAATCCTAGAATAATATACGAGTTACTGAGTCCTAGAATAATATACAAAGTCCCTGAATAATATAGGAGTTAAGGAGTCCTAGAACTGATTGACCCTTGGCTTGTTCCTTGACAACTCTACTGCCTAATCCCAACCTGCAACTACTCGTTACCGACCTTTTGGCTTGTTTACTGACCAAGCTGCTGTTTAATCCTTATCTGCTCATCCGCTACTGGAATCAAGCTTGCTCACACCCTGGTAGGGTAAACCTAAGTAATGCGACCTGGTACTAGCATGCAGCTAAATCCATCTCCACCATCAGGAGCTCTGGTGAACACCAGCTACTACTTAGAATCCGCACCTCAGGTGAGCCTGTGTCATCTGCCAGAGAGACTGCCTGTGCACCTATCCTGCTGTTCAGTGGTTTTCCTGCAACTGCTATATCAATTGATCTTCAAGCCCGACACCTGATCGTGACAGCTAGGGTAATATACAAAGTCGTAGAATAATATTGGAGTTACTGAGTCCTAGAATACTATATGAAGTCCTAGAAGAATATATAAGTTACAGAGTCCTAGAATGTTATATGAGTTACTGAGTCTTAGAATAATATACGAAGCCCTAGAATAATATACAAGTTACTGAATCCTAGAATAATATACAAGATACTGAGTCCCAGAATAAAATACAAAGTGATAGAATAATATAGAAGTTACTGAGTCCTAGACCAATATACAAAGTCCTATAATAATATACGAAGCCCTAGAATAATATACGAGTTACTGAGTCTTAGAATAATGTAGACGTTACTGCGTCCTACAATAATATAGAAGTTACTGAGTCCTAGAATAATATACAAAGTCCTAGAATAATATACAAGATACTGAGTCCTAGAATAAAATACAAAGTCCTAGAATAATATACAAGTTACTGAGTCCTAGAATAATATACAAAGTCCTAGAATAATATACGATTTACTGAGTTCTAGAATAATATGCAAAGTCCCAGAATAATATATGAGCTACTGAGTCCTAGACTAATATACTTGTTATTGAGTCTTAGAATAATATACAAAGTCCTGTAATAATATAAGAATTACTGTGTCCTAGAAAAAATGTACGATTTACTGAGTCCAGGAATAATATCCAAGTTACTTAGTCTTTGAATTAAATAAAAAGTCCTAGAATAATGTACACGTTACTGAGTCCGAGTATAATATAGGAGTTGCTGACTCCTAGAATAATATACGAAGTCCTAGAAAAAAAAACTGTCTTAGAATTATATACAAGTTACTGAGTCCTAGAATAATATATGAAGTCCTAGAATAATATGCAATGTTCTAGAATAATATAGAAGTTACCGAGTCCTATAATAATATACGAAGTCCAAGAATAATATATGAGTTACTGAGTTTTAGAATAATATTCAATGTCCTACAATAATATAAGAGTTACTGAATCCTAGAATAATATACGAGTTACTGAGTCCTAGAATAATATACAAAGTCCCTGAATAATATAGGAGTTAAGGAGTCCTAGAACTGATTGACCCTTGGCTTGTTCCTTGACAACTCTACTGCCTAATCCCAACCTGCAACTACTTGTTACCGACCTTTTGGCTTGTTTACTGACCAAGCTGCTGTTTAATCCTTATCTGCTCATCCGCTACTGGAATCAAGCTTGCTCACACCCTGGTAGGGTAAACCTAAGTAATGCGACCTGGTACTAGCATGCAGCTAAATCCATCTCCACCATCAGGAGCTCTGGTGAACACCGGCTACTACTTAGAATCCGCACCTCAGGTGAGCCTGTGCCATATGCCAGAGAGACTGCCTGTGCACCTATCCTGCTCTTCAGTGGTTTTCCTGCAACTGCTATATCAACTGATCTTCAATCCCGACACCTGATCGTGACATTTAGGGTAATATACAAAGTCGTAGAATAATATTGGAGTTACTGAGTCCTAGAATACTATATGAAATCCTAGAAGAATATATAAGTTACAGAGTCCTAGAATGTTATATGAGTTACTGAGTCTTAGAATAATATACGAAGCCCTAGAATAATATACAAGTTACTGAATCCTAGAATAATATACAAGATACTGAGTCCTAGAATAAAATACAAAGTCCTATAATAATATAGAAGTTACTGAGTCCTAGAATAATATACAAAGTCCTAGAATAATATACGATTTACTGAGTTCTAGAATAATATGCAAAGTCCCAGAATAATATATGAGCTACTGAGTCCTAGACTAATATACTTGTTATTGAGTCTTAGAATAATATACAAAGTCCTGTAATGATATAAGAATTACTGTGTCCTAGAAAAAATGTACGATTTACTGAGTCCAGGAATAATATCCGAGTTACTTAGTCTTTGAATTAAATACAAAGTCCTAGAATAATGTACACGTTACTGAGTCCGAGTATAATATAGGAGTTGCTGACTCCTAGAATAATATACGAAGTCCTAGAAAAAAAAACTGTCTTAGAATTATATACAAGTTACTGAGTCCTAGAATAATATATGAAGTCCTAGAATAATATGCAATGTTCTAGAATAATATAGAAGTTACCGAGTCCTATAATAATATACGAAGTCCAAGAATAATATATGAGTTACTGAGTTTTAGAATAATATTCAATGTCCTACAATAATATAAGAGTTACTGAATCCTAGAATAATATACGAGTTACTGAGTCCTAGAATAATATACAAAGTCCCTGAATAATATAGGAGTTAAGGAGTCCTAGAACTGATTGACCCTTGGCTTGTTCCTTGACAACTCTACTGCCTAATCCCAACCTGCAACTACTCGTTACCGACCTTTTGGCTTGTTTACTGACCAAGCTGCTGTTTAATCCTTATCTGCTCATCCGCTACTGGAATCAAGCTTGCTCACACCCTGGTAGGGTAAACCTAAGTAATGCGACCTGGTACTAGCATGCAGCTAAATCCATCTCCACCATCAGGAGCTCTGGTGAACACCAGCTACTACTTAGAATCCGCACCTCAGGTGAGCCTGTGTCATCTGCCAGAGAGACTGCCTGTGCACCTATCCTGCTGTTCAGTGGTTTTCCTGCAACTGCTATATCAATTGATCTTCAAGCCCGACACCTGATCGTGACAGCTAGGGTAATATACAAAGTCGTAGAATAATATTGGAGTTACTGAGTCCTAGAATACTATATGAAGTCCTAGAAGAATATATAAGTTACAGAGTCCTAGAATGTTATATGAGTTACTGAGTCTTAGAATAATATACGAAGCCCTAGAATAATATACAAGTTACTGAATCCTAGAATAATATACAAGATACTGAGTCCCAGAATAAAATACAAAGTGATAGAATAATATAGAAGTTACTGAGTCCTAGACCAATATACAAAGTCCTATAATAATATACGAAGCCCTAGAATAATATACGAGTTACTGAGTCTTAGAATAATGTAGACGTTACTGCGTCCTACAATAATATAGAAGTTACTGAGTCCTAGAATAATATACAAAGTCCTAGAATAATATACAAGATACTGAGTCCTAGAATAAAATACAAAGTCCTAGAATAATATACAAGTTACTGAGTCCTAGAATAATATACAAAGTCCTAGAATAATATACGATTTACTGAGTTCTAGAATAATATGCAAAGTCCCAGAATAATATATGAGCTACTGAGTCCTAGACTAATATACTTGTTATTGAGTCTTAGAATAATATACAAAGTCCTGTAATAATATAAGAATTACTGTGTCCTAGAAAAAATGTACGATTTACTGAGTCCAGGAATAATATCCAAGTTACTTAGTCTTTGAATTAAATAAAAAGTCCTAGAATAATGTACACGTTACTGAGTCCGAGTATAATATAGGAGTTGCTGACTCCTAGAATAATATACGAAGTCCTAGAAAAAAAAACTGTCTTAGAATTATATACAAGTTACTGAGTCCTAGAATAATATATGAAGTCCTAGAATAATATGCAATGTTCTAGAATAATATAGAAGTTACCGAGTCCTATAATAATATACGAAGTCCAAGAATAATATATGAGTTACTGAGTTTTAGAATAATATTCAATGTCCTACAATAATATAAGAGTTACTGAATCCTAGAATAATATACGAGTTACTGAGTCCTAGAATAATATACAAAGTCCCTGAATAATATAGGAGTTAAGGAGTCCTAGAACTGATTGACCCTTGGCTTGTTCCTTGACAACTCTACTGCCTAATCCCAACCTGCAACTACTTGTTACCGACCTTTTGGCTTGTTTACTGACCAAGCTGCTGTTTAATCCTTATCTGCTCATCCGCTACTGGAATCAAGCTTGCTCACACCCTGGTAGGGTAAACCTAAGTAATGCGACCTGGTACTAGCATGCAGCTAAATCCATCTCCACCATCAGGAGCTCTGGTGAACACCGGCTACTACTTAGAATCCGCACCTCAGGTGAGCCTGTGCCATATGCCAGAGAGACTGCCTGTGCACCTATCCTGCTCTTCAGTGGTTTTCCTGCAACTGCTATATCAACTGATCTTCAATCCCGACACCTGATCGTGACATTTAGGGTAATATACAAAGTCGTAGAATAATATTGGAGTTACTGAGTCCTAGAATACTATATGAAATCCTAGAAGAATATATAAGTTACAGAGTCCTAGAATGTTATATGAGTTACTGAGTCTTAGAATAATATACGAAGCCCTAGAATAATATACAAGTTACTGAATCCTAGAATAATATACAAGATACTGAGTCCTAGAATAAAATACAAAGTCCTAGAATAATATACAAGTTACTGAGTCCTAGAATAATATACAAAGTCCTAGAATAATATACGATTTACTGAGTTCTAGAATAATATGCAAAGTCCCAGAATAATATATGAGCTACTGAGTCCTAGACTAATATACTTGTTATTGAGTCTTAGAATATTATACAAAGTCCTGTAATAATATAAGAATTACTGTGTCCTAGAAAAAATGTACGATTTACTGAGTCCAGGAATAATATCCGAGTTACTTAGTCTTTGAATTAAATACAAAGTCCTAGAATAATGTACACGTTACTGAGTCCGAGTATAATATAGGAGTTGCTGACTCCTAGAATAATATACGAAGTCCTAGAAAAAAAAAACTGTCTTAGAATTATATACAAGTTACTGAGTCCTAGAATAATATATGAAGTCCTAGAATAATATGCAATGTTCTAGAATAATATAGAAGTTACCGAGTCCTATAATAATATACGAAGTCCAAGAATAATATATGAGTTACTGAGTTTTAGAATAATATTCAATTTCCTACAATAATATAAGAGTTACGTAATCCTAGAATAATATACGAGTTACTGAGTCCTAGAATAATATACAAAGTCCCTGAATAATATAGGAGTTAAGGAGTCCTAGAACTGATTGACCCTTGGCTTGTTCCTTGACAACTCTACTGCCTAATCCCAACCTCCAACTACTCGTTACCGACCTTTTGGCTTGTTTACTGACCAAGCTGCTGTTTAATCCTTATCTGCTCATCCGCTACTGGAATCAAGCTTGCTCACACCCTGGTAGGGTAAACCTAAGTAATGCGACCTGGTACTAGCATGCAGCTAAATCCATCTCCACCATCAGGGGCTCTGGTGAACACCGGCTACTACTTAGAATCCGCACCTCAGGTGAGCCTGTGTCATCTGCCAGAGAGACTGCCTGTGCACCTATCCTGCTGTTCAGTGGTTTTCCTGCAACTGCTATATCAATTGATCTTCAAGCCCGACACCTGATCGTGACAGCTAGGGTAATATACAAAGTCGTAGAATAATATTGGAGTTACTGAGTCCTAGAATACTATATGAAGTCCTAGAAGAATATATAAGTTACAGAGTCCTAGAATGTTATATGAGTTACTGAGTCTTAGAATAATATACGAAGCCCTAGAATAATATACAAGTTACTGAATCCTAGAATAATATACAAGATACTGAGTCCCAGAATAAAATACAAAGTGATAGAATAATATAGAAGTTACTGAGTCCTAGACCAATATACAAAGTCCTATAATAATATACGAAGCCCTAGAATAATATACGAGTTACTGAGTCTTAGAATAATGTAGACGTTACTGCGTCCTACAATAATATAGAAGTTACTGAGTCCTAGAATAATATACAAAGTCCTAGAATAATATACAAGATACTGAGTCCTAGAATAAAATACAAAGTCCTAGAATAATATACAAGTTACTGAGTCCTAGAATAATATACAAAGTCCTAGAATAATATACGATTTACTGAGTTCTAGAATAATATGCAAAGTCCCAGAATAATATATGAGCTACTGAGTCCTAGACTAATATACTTGTTATTGAGTCTTAGAATAATATACAAAGTCCTGTAATAATATAAGAATTACTGTGTCCTAGAAAAAATGTACGATTTACTGAGTCCAGGAATAATATCCGAGTTACTTAGTCTTTGAATTAAATACAAAGTCCTAGAATAATGTACACGTTACTGAGTCCGAGTATAATATAGGAGTTGCTGACTCCTAGAATAATATACGAAGTCCTAGAAAAAAAAACTGTCTTAGAATTATATACAAGTTACTGAGTCCTAGAATAATATATGAAGTCCTAGAATAATATGCAATGTTCTAGAATAATATAGAAGTTACCGAGTCCTATAATAATATACGAAGTCCAAGAATAATATATGAGTTACTGAGTTTTAGAATAATATTCAATGTCCTACAATAATATAAGAGTTACTGAATCCTAGAATAATATACGAGTTACTGAGTCCTAGAATAATATACAAAGTCCCTGAATAATATAGGAGTTAAGGAGTCCTAGAACTGATTGACCCTTGGCTTGTTCCTTGACAACTCTACTGCCTAATCCCAACCTGCAACTACTCGTTACCGACCTTTTGGCTTGTTTACTGACCAAACTGCTGTTTAATCCTTATCTGCTCATCCGCTACTGGAATCAAGCTTGCTCACACCCTGGTAGGGTAAACCTAAGTAATGCGACCTGGTACTAGCATGCAGCTAAATCCATCTCCACCATCAGGAGCTCTGGTGAACACCGGCTACTACTTAGAATCCGCACCTCAGGTGAGCCTGTGTCA
This sequence comes from Lithobates pipiens, assembly GCF_037356315.1. NCBI lineage: Eukaryota > Metazoa > Chordata > Amphibia > Anura > Ranidae > Lithobates > Lithobates pipiens. Next base: position 1,170,179 of record NW_027507895.1, on the reverse strand, counting down.
TCTGCCAGAGAGACGGCCTGTGCACCTATCCTGCTGTTCAGTGGTTTTCCTGCAACTGCTATATCAATTGATCTTCAAGCCCGACACCTGATCGTGACAGCTAGGGTAATATACAAAGTCGTAGAATAATATTGGAGTTACTGAGTCCTAGAATACTATATGAAGTCCTAGAAGAATATATAAGTTACAGAGTCCTAGAATGTTATATGAGTTACTGAGTCTTAGAATAATATACGAAGCCCTAGAATAATATACAAGTTACTGAAACCTAGAATAATATACAAGATACTGAGTCCCAGAATAAAATACAAAGTGATAGAATAATATAGAAGTTACTGAGTCCTAGACCAATATACAAAGTCCTATAATAATATACGAAGCCCTAGAATAATATACGAGTTACTGAGTCTTAGAATAATGTAGACGTTACTGCGTCCTACAATAATATAGAAGTTACTGAGTCCTAGAATAATATACAAAGTCCTAGAATAATATACAAGTTACTGAGTCCTAGAATAAAATACAAAGTCCTAGAATAATATACAAGTTACTGAGTCCTAGAATAATATACAAAGTCCAAGAATAATATACGATTTACTGAGTTCTAGAATAATATGCAAAGTCCCAGAATAATATATGAGCTACTGAGTCCTAGACTAATATACTTGTTATTGAGTCTTAGAATAATATACAAAGTCCTGTAATAATATAAGAATTACTGTGTCCTAGAAAAAATGTACGATTTACTGAGTCCAGGAATAATATCCGAGTTACTTAGTCTTTGAATTAAATACAAAGTCCTAGAATAATGTACACGTTACTGAGTCCGAGTATAATATAGGAGTTGCTGACTCCTAGAATAATATACGAAGTCCTAGAAAAAAAAACTGTCTTAGAATTATATACAAGTTACTGAGTCCTAGAATAATATATGAAGTCCTAGAATAATATGCAATGTTCTAGAATAATATAGAAGTTACCGAGTCCTATAATAATATACGAAGTCCAAGAATAATATATGAGTTACTGAGTTTTAGAATAATATACAAAGTCCTACAATAATATAAGAGTTACTGAATCCTAGAATAATATACGAGTTACTGAGTCCTAGAATAATATACAAAGTCCCAGAATAATATAGGAGTTAAGGAGTCCTAGAACTGATTGACCCTTGGCTTGTTCCTTGACAACTCTACTGCCTAATCCCAACCTGCAACTACTCGTTACCGACCTTTTGGCTTGTTTACTGACCAAGCTGCTGTTTAATCCTTATCTGCTCATCCGCTATTGGAATCAAGCTTGCTCACACTCTGGTAGGGTAAACCTAAGTAATGCGACCTGGTACTAGCATGCAGCTAAATCCATCTCCACCATCAGGAGCTCTGGTGAACACCGGCTACTACTTAGAATCCGCACCTCAGGTGAGCCTGTGTCATCTGCCAGAGAGACTGCCTGTGCACCTATCCTGCTGTTCAGTGGTTTTCCTGCAACTGCTATATCAATTGATCTTCAAGCCCGACACCTGATCGTGACAGCTAGGGTAATATACAAAGTCGTAGAATAATATTGGAGTTACTGAGTCCTAGAATACTATATGAAGTCCTAGAAGAATATATAAGTTACAGAGTCCTAGAATGTTATATGAGTTACTGAGTCTTAGAATAATATACGAAGCCCTAGAATAATATACAAGTTACTGAATCCTAGAATAATATACAAGATACTGAGTCCCAGAATAAAATACAAAGTGATAGAATAATATAGAAGTTACTGAGTCCTAGACCAATATACAAAGTCCTATAATAATATACGAAGCCCTAGAATAATATACGAGTTACTGAGTCTTAGAATAATGTAGACGTTACTGCGTCCTACAATAATATAGAAGTTACTGAGTCCTAGAATAATATACAAAGTCCTAGAATAATATACAAGATACTGAGTCCTAGAATAAAATACAAAGTCCTAGAATAATATACAAGTTACTGAGTCCTAGAATAATATACAAAGTCCTAGAATAATATACGATTTACTGAGTTCTAGAATAATATGCAAAGTCCCAGAATAATATATGAGCTACTGAGTCCTAGACTAATATACTTGTTATTGAGTCTTAGAATAATATACAAAGTCCTGTAATAATATAAGAATTACTGTGTCCTAGAAAAAATGTACGATTTACTGAGTCCAGGAATAATATCCGAGTTACTTAGTCTTTGAATTAAATACAAAGTCCTAGAATAATGTACACGTTACTGAGTCCGAGTATAATATAGGAGTTGCTGACTCCTAGAATAATATACGAAGTCCTAGAAAAAAAAACTGTCTTAGAATTATATACAAGTTACTGAGTCCTAGAATAATATATGAAGTCCTAGAATAATATGCAATGTTCTAGAATAATATAGAAGTTACCGAGTCCTATAATAATATACGAAGTCCAAGAATAATATATGAGTTACTGAGTTTTAGAATAATATTCAATGTCCTACAATAATATAAGAGTTACTGAATCCTAGAATAATATACGAGTTACTGAGTCCTAGAATAATATACAAAGTCCCTGAATAATATAGGAGTTAAGGAGTCCTAGAACTGATTGACCCTTGGCTTGTTCCTTGACAACTATACTGCCTAATCCCAACCTGCAACTACTCGTTACCGACCTTTTGGCTTGTTTACTGACCAAGCTGCTGTTTAATCCTTATCTGCTCATCCGCTACTGGAATCAAGCTTGCTCACACCCTGGTAGGGTAAACCTAAGTAATGCGACCTGGTACTAGCATGCAGCTAAATCCATCTCCACCATCAGGAGCTCTGGTGAACACCGGCTACTACTTAGAATCCGCACCTCAGGTGAGCCTGTGTCATCTGCCAGAGAGACTGCCTGTGCACCTATCCTGCTGTTCAGTGGTTTTCCTGCAACTGCTATATCAATTGATCTTCAAGCCCGACACCTGATCGTGACAGCTAGGGTAATATACAAAGTCGTAGAATAATATTGGAGTTACTGAGTCCTAGAATACTATATGAAGTCCTAGAAGAATATATAAGTTACAGAGTCCTAGAATGTTATATGAGTTACTGAGTCTTAGAATAATATACGAAGCCCTAGAATAATATACAAGTTACTGAAACCTAGAATAATATACAAGATACTGAGTCCCAGAATAAAATACAAAGTGATAGAATAATATAGAAGTTACTGAGTCCTAGACCAATATACAAAGTCCTATAATAATATACGAAGCCCTAGAATAATATACGAGTTACTGAGTCTTAGAATAATGTAGACGTTACTGCGTCCTACAATAATATAGAAGTTACTGAGTCCTAGAATAATATACAAAGTCCTAGAATAATATACAAGTTACTGAGTCCTAGAATAAAATACAAAGTCCTAGAATAATATACAAGTTACTGAGTCCTAGAATAATATACAAAGTCCAAGAATAATATACGATTTACTGAGTTCTAGAATAATATGCAAAGTCCCAGAATAATATATGAGCTACTGAGTCCTAGACTAATATACTTGTTATTGAGTCTTAGAATAATATACAAAGTCCTGTAATAATATAAGAATTACTGTGTCCTAGAAAAAATGTACGATTTACTGAGTCCAGGAATAATATCCGAGTTACTTAGTCTTTGAATTAAATACAAAGTCCTAGAATAATGTACACGTTACTGAGTCCGAGTATAATATAGGAGTTGCTGACTCCTAGAATAATATACGAAGTCCTAGAAAAAAAAACTGTCTTAGAATTATATACAAGTTACTGAGTCCTAGAATAATATATGAAGTCCTAGAATAATATGCAATGTTCTAGAATAATATAGAAGTTACCGAGTCCTATAATAATATACGAAGTCCAAGAATAATATATGAGTTACTGAGTTTTAGAATAATATACAAAGTCCTACAATAATATAAGAGTTACTGAATCCTAGAATAATATACGAGTTACTGAGTCCTAGAATAATATACAAAGTCCCAGAATAATATAGGAGTTAAGGAGTCCTAGAACTGATTGACCCTTGGCTTGTTCCTTGACAACTCTACTGCCTAATCCCAACCTGCAACTACTCGTTACCGACCTTTTGGCTTGTTTACTGACCAAGCTGCTGTTTAATCCTTATCTGCTCATCCGCTATTGGAATCAAGCTTGCTCACACTCTGGTAGGGTAAACCTAAGTAATGCGACCTGGTACTAGCATGCAGCTAAATCCATCTCCACCATCAGGAGCTCTGGTGAACACCGGCTACTACTTAGAATCCGCACCTCAGGTGAGCCTGTGTCATCTGCCAGAGAGACTGCCTGTGCACCTATCCTGCTGTTCAGTGGTTTTCCTGCAACTGCTATATCAATTGATCTTCAAGCCCGACACCTGATCGTGACAGCTAGGGTAATATACAAAGTCGTAGAATAATATTGGAGTTACTGAGTCCTAGAATACTATATGAAGTCCTAGAAGAATATATAAGTTACAGAGTCCTAGAATGTTATATGAGTTACTGAGTCTTAGAATAATATACGAAGCCCTAGAATAATATACAAGTTACTGAATCCTAGAATAATATACAAGATACTGAGTCCCAGAATAAAATACAAAGTGATAGAATAATATAGAAGTTACTGAGTCCTAGACCAATATACAAAGTCCTATAATAATATACGAAGCCCTAGAATAATATACGAGTTACTGAGTCTTAGAATAATGTAGACGTTACTGCGTCCTACAATAATATAGAAGTTACTGAGTCCTAGAATAATATACAAAGTCCTAGAATAATATACAAGATACTGAGTCCTAGAATAAAATACAAAGTCCTAGAATAATATACAAGTTACTGAGTCCTAGAATAATATACAAAGTCCTAGAATAATATACGATTTACTGAGTTCTAGAATAATATGCAAAGTCCCAGAATAATATATGAGCTACTGAGTCCTAGACTAATATACTTGTTATTGAGTCTTAGAATAATATACAAAGTCCTGTAATAATATAAGAATTACTGTGTCCTAGAAAAAATGTACGATTTACTGAGTCCAGGAATAATATCCGAGTTACTTAGTCTTTGAATTAAATACAAAGTCCTAGAATAATGTACACGTTACTGAGTCCGAGTATAATATAGGAGTTGCTGACTCCTAGAATAATATACGAAGTCCTAGAAAAAAAAACTGTCTTAGAATTATATACAAGTTACTGAGTCCTAGAATAATATATGAAGTCCTAGAATAATATGCAATGTTCTAGAATAATATAGAAGTTACCGAGTCCTATAATAATATACGAAGTCCAAGAATAATATATGAGTTACTGAGTTTTAGAATAATATTCAATGTCCTACAATAATATAAGAGTTACTGAATCCTAGAATAATATACGAGTTACTGAGTCCTAGAATAATATACAAAGTCCCTGAATAATATAGGAGTTAAGGAGTCCTAGAACTGATTGACCCTTGGCTTGTTCCTTGACAACTATACTGCCTAATCCCAACCTGCAACTACTCGTTACCGACCTTTTGGCTTGTTTACTGACCAAGCTGCTGTTTAATCCTTATCTGCTCATCCGCTACTGGAATCAAGCTTGCTCACACCCTGGTAGGGTAAACCTAAGTAATGCGACCTGGTACTAGCATGCAGCTAAATCCATCTCCACCATCAGGAGCTCTGGTGAACACCGGCTACTACTTAGAATCCGCACCTCAGGTGAGCCTGTGTCATCTGCCAGAGAGACTGCCTGTGCACCTATCCTGCTGTTCAGTGGTTTTCCTGCAACTGCTATATCAATTGATCTTCAAGCCCGACACCTGATCGTGACAGCTAGGGTAATATACAAAGTCGTAGAATAATATTGGAGTTACTGAGTCCTAGAATACTATATGAAGTCCTAGAAGAATATATAAGTTACAGAGTCCTAGAATGTTATATGAGTTACTGAGTCTTAGAATAATATACGAAGCCCTAGAATAATATACAAGTTACTGAATCCTAGAATAATATACAAGATACTGAGTCCCAGAATAAAATACAAAGTGATAGAATAATATAGAAGTTACTGAGTCCTAGACCAATATACAAAGTCCTATAATAATATACGAAGCCCTAGAATAATATACGAGTTACTGAGTCTTAGAATAATGTAGACGTTACTGCGTCCTACAATAATATAGAAGTTACTGAGTCCTAGAATAATATACAAAGTCCTAGAATAATATACAAGATACTGAGTCCTAGTATAAAATACAAAGTCCTAGAATAATATACAAGTTACTGAGTCCTAGAATAATATACAAAGTCCTAGAATAATATACGATTTACTGAGTTCTAGAATAATATGCAAAGTCCCAGAATAATATATGAGCTACTGAGTCCTAGACTAATATACTTGTTATTGAGTCTTAGAATAATATACAACGTCCTGTAATAATATAAGAATTACTGTGTCCTAGAAAAAATGTACGATTTACTGAGTCCAGGAATAATATCCGAGTTACTTAGTCTTTGAATTAAATACAAAGTCCTAGAATAATGTACACGTTACTGAGTCCGAGTATAATATAGGAGTTACTGACTCCTAGAATAATATACGAAGTCCTAGAAAAGAAAACAGTCCTAGAATAATATACAAGTTACTGAGTCCTAGAATAATATATGAAGTTCTAGTATAATATGCAATGTTCTAGAATAATATAGAAGTTACCGAGTCCTATAATAATATACGAAGTCCAAGAATAATATATGAGTTACTGAGTTTTAGAATAATATACAAAGTCCTACAATAATATAAGAGTTACTGAATCCTAGAATAATATACGAGTTACTGAGTCCTAGAATAATATACAAAGTCCCAGAATAATATAGGAGTTAAGGAGTCCTAGAACTGATTGACCCTTGGCTTGTTCCTTGACAACTCTACTGCCTAATCCCAACCTGCAACTACTCGTTACCGACCTTTTGGCTTGTTTACTGACCAAGCTGCTGTTTAATCCTTATCTGCTCATCCGCTACTGGAATCAAGCTTGCTCACACCCTGGTAGGGTAAACCTGAGTAATACGACCTGGTACTAGCATGCAGCTAAATCCATCTCCACCATCAGGAGCTCTGGTGAACATCGGCTACTACTTAGAATTCTCACCTCAGGTGAGCCTCTGTCATCGGCCAGAGAGACTGCCTGTGCACCTATCCTGCTGTTCGGTGGTTTTCCTGCAACTGCTATATCAATTGATCTTCAAGCCCGACACCTGATCGTGACAGCTAGGGTAATATACAAAGTCGTAGAATAATATTGGAGTTACTGAGTCCTAGAATACTATATGAAGTCCTAGAAGAATATATAAGTTACAGAGTCCTAGAATGTTATATGAGTTACTGAGTCTTAGAATAATATACGAAGCCCTAGAATAATATACAAGTTACTGAATCCTAGAATAATATACAAGATACTGAGTCCTAGAATAAAATACAAAGTCCTAGAATAATATACAAGTTACTGAGTCCTAGAATAATATACAAAGTCCTAGAATAATATACGATTTACTGAGTTCTAGAATAATATGCAAAGTCCCAGAATAATATATGAGTTACTGAGTCCTAGACTAATATACTTGTTATTGAGTCTTAGAATAATATACAACGTCCTGTAATAATATAAGAATTACTGTGTCCTAGAAAAAATGTACGATTTACTGAGTCCAGGAATAATATCGGAGTTACTTAGTCTTTGAATTAAATACAAAGTCCTAGAATAATGTACACGTTACTGAGTCCGAGTATAATATAGGAGTTACTGACTCCTAGAATAATATACGAAGTCCTAGAAAAGAAAACAGTCCTAGAATAATATACAAGTTACTGAGTCCTAGAATAATATATGAAGTTCTAGAATAATATGCAATGTTCTAGAATAATATAGAAGTTACCGAGTCCTATAATAATATATGAAGTCCAAGAATAATATATGAGTTACTGAGTTTTAGAATAATATACAAAGTCCTACAATAATATAAGAGTTACTGAATCCTAGAATAATATACGAGTTACTGAGTCCTAGAATAATATACAAAGTCCCAGAATAATATAGGAGTTAAGGAGTCCTAGAACTGATTGACCCTTGGCTTGTTCCTTGACAACTCTACTGCCTAATCCCAACCTGCAACTACTCGTTACCGACCTTTTGGCTTGTTTACTGACCAAGCTGCTGTTTAATCCTTATCTTCTCATCCGCTACTGGAATCAAGCTTGCTCACACCCTGGTAGGGTAAACCTGAGTAATACGACCTGGTACTAGCATGCAGCTAAATCCATCTCCACCATCAGGAGCTCTGGTGAACACCGGCTACTACTTAGAATCCGCACCTCAGGTGAGCCTGTGTCATCTGCCAGAGAGACTGCCTGTGCACCTATCCTGCTGTTCGGTGGTTTTCCTGCAACTGCTATATCAATTGATCTTCAAGCCCGACACCTGATCGTGACAGCTAGGGTAATATACAAAGTCGTAGAATAATATTGGAGTTACTGAGTCCTAGAATACTATATGAAGTCCTAGAAGAATATATAAGTTACAGAGTCCTAGAATGTTATATGAGTTACTGAGTCTTAGAATAATATACGAAGCCCTAGAATAATATACAAGTTACTGAATCCTAGAATAATATACAAGATACTGAGTCCTAGAATAAAATACAAAGTCCTAGAATAATATACAAGTTACTGAGTCCTAGAATAATATACAAAGTCCTAGAATAATATATGATTTACTGAGTTCTAGAATAATATGCAAAGTCCCAGAATAATATATGAGTTACTGAGTCCTAGACTAATATACTTGTTATTGAGTCTTAGAATAATATACAAAGTCCTGTAATAATATAAGAATTGCTGTGTCCTAGAAAAAAATGTACGATTTACTGAGTCCAGGAATAATATCCGAGTTACTTAGTCTTTGAATTAAACACAAAGTCCTAGAATAATGTACACGTTACTGAGTCAGAGTATAATATAGGAGTTACTGACTCCTAGAATAATATACGAAGTCCTAGAAAAAAAACAGTCCTAGAATAATATACAAGTTACTGAGTCCTAGAATAATATATGAAGTCCTAGAATAATATGCAATGTTCTAGAATAATATAGAAGTTACCGAGCCCTATAATAATATACGAAGTCCAAGAATAATATATAAGTTACTGAGTTTTAGAATAATATACAAAGTCCTACCATAATATTAGAGTTACTGAATCCTAGAATAATATACGAGTTACTGAGTCCTAGAATAATATAGGAGTTAAGGAGTCCTAGAACTGATTGACCCTTGGCTTGTTCCTTGACAACTCTACTGCCTAATCCCAACCTGCAACTACTCGTTACCGACCTTTTGGCTTCTTTACTGACCAAGCTGCTGTTTAATCCTTATCTGCTCATCCGCTACTGGAATCAAGCTTGCTCACACCCTGGTAGGGTAAACCTGAGTAATACGACCTGGTACTAGCATGCAGCTAAATCCATCTCCACCATCAGGAGCTCTGGTGAACACCGGCTACTACTTAGAATCCGCACCTCAGGTGAGCCTGTGTCATCTGCCAGAGAGACTGCCTGTGCACCTATCCTGCTGTTCGGTGGTTTTCCTGCAACTGCTATATCAATTGATCTTCAAGCCCGACACCTGATCGTGACAGCTAGGGTAATATACAAAGTCGTAGAATAATATTGGAGTTACTGAGTCCTAGAATACTATATGAAGTCCTACAAGAATATATAAGTTACAGAGTCCTAGAATGTTATATGAGTTACTGAGTCTTAGAATAATATACGAAGCCCTAGAATAATATACAAGTTACTGAATCCTAGAATAATATACAAGATACTGAGTCCTAGAATAAAATACAAAGTCCTAGAATAATATACAAGTTACTGAGTCCTAGAATAATATACAAAGTCCTAGAATAATATACAATTTACTGAGTTCTAGAATAATATGCAAAGTCCCAGAATAATATATGAGTTATTGAGTCCTAGACTAATATACTTGTTATTGAGTCTTAGAATAATATACAAAGTCCTGTAATAATATAAGAATTACTGTGTCCTAGAAAAAATGTACGATTTACTGAGTCCAGGAATAATATCCGAGTTACTTCGTCTTTGAATTAAATACAAAGTCCTAGAATAATGTACACGTTACTGAGTCCGAGTATAATATAGGAGTTACTGACTCCTAGAATAATATATGAAGTCCTAGAAAAAAAAAACAGTCCTAGAATAATATACAAGTTACTGAGTCCTAGAATATTATATGAAGTCCTAGAATAATATGCATTGTTCTAGAATAATATAGAAGTTACCGAGTCCTATAATAATATACGAAGTCCAAGAATAATATATGAGTTACTGAGTTTTAGAATAATATACAAAGTCCTACAATAATATAAGAGTTACTGAATCCTAGAATAATATACGAGTTACTGAGTCCTAGAATAATATACAAAGTCCCAGAATAATATAGGAGTTAAGGAGTCCTAGAACTGATTGACCCTTGGCTTGTTCCTTGACAACTCTACTGCCTAATCCCAACCTGCAACTACTCGCTACCGACCTTTTGGCTTGTTTACTGACCAAGCTGCTGTTTAATCCTTATCTGCTCATCCGCTACTGGAATCAAGCTTGCTCACACCCTGGTAGGGTAAACCTGAGTAATACGACCTGGTACTAGCATGCAGCTAAATCCATCTCCACCATCAGGAGCTCTGGTAAACACCGGCTACTACTTAGAATCCGCACCTCAGGTGAGCCTGTGTCATCTGCCAGAGAGACTGCCTGTGCACCTATCCTGCTGTTCGGTGGTTTTCCTGCAACTGCTATATCAATTGATCTTCAAGCCCGACACCTGATCGTGACAGCTAGAGTAATATACAAAGTCGTAGAATAATATTGGAGTTACTGAGTCCTAGAATACTATATGAAGTCCTAGAAGAATATATAAGTTACAGAGTCCTAGAATGTTATATAAGTTACTGAGTCTTAGAATAATATACGAAGCCCTAGAATAATATACAAGTTACTGAATCCTAGAATATTATACAAGATACTGAGTCCTAGAATAAAATACAAAGTCCTAGAATAATATACAAGTTACTGAGTCCTAGAATAATATACAAAGTCCTAGAATAATATACGATTTACTGAGTTCTAGAATAATATGCAAAGTCCCAGAATAATATATGAGTTACTGAGTCCTAGACTAATATACTTGTTATTGAGTCTTAGAATAATATACAAAGTCCTGTAATAATATAAGAATTACTGTGTCCTAGATAAAATGTACGATTTACTGAGTCCAGGAATAATATCCGAGTTACTTAGTCTTTGAATTAAATACAAAGTCCTAGAATAATGTACACGTTACTGAGTCCGAGTATAATATAGGAGTTACTGACTCCTAGAATAATATACGAAGTCCTAGAAAAAAAACAGTCCTAGAATAATATACAAGTTACTGAGTCCTAGAATAATATATGAAGTCCTAGAATAATATGCAATGTTCTAGAATAATATAGAAGTTACCAAGTCCTATAATAATATTCGAAGTCCAAGAATAATATATGAGTTACTGAGTTTTAGAATAATATACAAAGTCCCAGAATAATATATGAGTTACTGAGTCCTAGACTAATATACTTGTTATTGAGTCTTAGAATAATATACAAAGTCCTGTAATAATATAAGAATTACTGTGTCCTAGAAAAAATGTACGATTTACTGAGTCCAGGAATAATATCCGAGTTACTTAGTCTTTGAATTAAATACAAAGTCCTAGAATAATGTACACGTTACTGAGTCCGAGTATAATATAGGAGTTACTGATTCCTAGAATAATATACGAAGTCCTAGAAAAAGAAACAGTCCTAGAATAATATACAAGTTACTGAGTCCTAGAATAATATATGAAGTCCTAGAATAATATGCAATGTTCTAGAATAATATAGAAGTTACCGAGTCCTAGAATAATATACGAAGTCCAAGAATAATATATGAGTTTCTGAGTTTTAGAATAATATACAAAGTCCTACAATAATATAAGAGTTACTGAATCCTAGAATAATATACGAGTTACTGAGTCCTAGAATAATATACAAAGTCCCAGAATAATATAGGAGTTAAGGAGTCCTAGAACTGATTGACCTTTGGCTTGTTCCTTGACAACTCTACTGCCTAATCCCAACCTGCAACTACTCGTTAACGACCTTTTGGCTTGTTTACTGACCAAGCTGCTGTTTAATCCTTATCTGCTCATCCGCTACTGGAATCAAGCTTGCTCACACCCTGGTAGGGTAAACCTGAGTAATACGATCTGGTACTAGCATGCAGCTAAATCCATCTCCACCATAAGGAGCTCTGGTAAACACCGGCTACTACTTAGAATCCGCACCTCAGGTGAGCCTGTGTCATCTGCCAGAGAGACTGCCTGTGCACCTATCCTGCTGTTCGGTGGTTTTCCTGCAACTGCTATATCAATTGATCTTCAAGCCCGACACCTGATCGTGACAGCTAGGGTAATATACAAAGTCGTAGAATAATATTGGAGTTACTGAGTCCTAGAATACTATATGAAGTCCTACAAGAATATATAAGTTACAGAGTCCTAGAATGTTATATGAGTTACTGAGTCTTAGAATAATATACGAAGCCCTAGAATAATATACAAGTTACTGAATCCTAGAATAATATACAAGATACCGAGTCCTAGAATAAAATACAAAGTCCTAGAATAATATACAAGTTACTGAGTCCTAGAATAATATACAAAGTCCTAGAATAATATACGATTTACTGAGTTCTAGAATAATATGCAAAGTCCCAGAATAATATATGAGTTACTGAGTCCTAGACTAATATACTTGTTATTGAGTCTTAGAATAATATACAAAGTCCTGTAATAATATAAGAATTACTGTGTCCTAGAAAAAATTTACGATTTACTGAGTCCAGGAAAAATATCCGAGTTACTTACTCTTTGAATTAAATACAAAGTCCTAGAATAATGTACACGTTACTGAGTCCGAGTATAATATAGGAGTTACTGACTCCTAGAATAATATACGAAGTCCTAGAAAAAAAAACAGTCCTAGAATAATATACATGTTACTGAGTCCTAGAATAATATATGAAGTCCTAGAATAATATGCAATGTTCTAGAATAATATAGAAGTTACCGAGTCCTATAATAATATACGAAGTCCAAGAATAATATATGAGTGACTGAGTTTTAGAATAATATACAAAGTCCTACAATAATATAAGAGTTACTGAATCCTAGAATAATATACGAGTTACTGAGTCCTAGAATAATATACAAAGTCCCAGAATAATATAGGAGTTAAGGAGTCCTAGAACTGATTGACCCTTGGCTTGTTCCTTGACAACTCTACTGCCTAATCCCAACCTGCAACTACTCGTTACCGACCTTTTGGCTTGTTTACTGACCAAGCTGCTGTTTAATCCTTATCTGCTCATCCGCTACTGGAATCAAGCTTGCTCACACCCTGGTAGGGTAAACCTGAGTAATACGACCTGGTACTAGCATGCAGCTAAATCCATCTCCACCATAAGGAGCTCTGGTAAACACCGGCTACTACTTAGAATCCGCACCTCAGGTGAGCCTGTGTCATCTGCCAGAGAGACTGCCTGTGCACCTATCCTGCTGTTCGGTGGTTTTCCTGCAACTGCTATATCAATTGATCTTCAAGCCCGACACCTGATCGTGACAGCTAGGGTAATATACAAAGTCGTAGAATAATATTGGAGTTACTGAGTCCTAGAATACTATATGAAGTCCTACAAGAATATATAAGTTACAGAGTCCTAGAATGTTATATGAGTTACTGAGTCTTAGAATAATATACGAAGCCCTAGAATAATATACAAGTTACTGAATCCTAGAATAATATACAAGATACTGAGTCCTAGAATAAAATACAAAGTCCTAGAATAATATACAAGTTACTGAGTCCTAGAATAATATACAAAGTCCTAGAATAATATACAATTTACTGAGTTCTAGAATAATATGCAAAGTCCCAGAATAATATATGAGTTATTGAGTCCTAGACTAATATACTTGTTATTGAGTCTTAGAATAATATACAAAGTCCTGTAATAATATAAGAATTACTGTGTCCTAGAAAAAATGTACGATTTACTGAGTCCAGGAATAATATCCGAGTTACTTCGTCTTTGAATTAAATACAAAGTCCTAGAATAATGTACACGTTACTGAGTCCGAGTATAATATAGGAGTTACTGACTCCTAGAATAATATATGAAGTCCTAGAAAAAAAAAACAGTCCTAGAATAATATACAAGTTACTGAGTCCTAGAATATTATATGAAGTCCTAGAATAATATGCATTGTTCTAGAATAATATAGAAGTTACCGAGTCCTATAATAATATACGAAGTCCAAGAATAATATATGAGTTACTGAGTTTTAGAATAATATACAAAGTCCTACAATAATATAAGAGTTACTGAATCCTAGAATAATATACGAGTTACTGAGTCCTAGAATAATATACAAAGTCCCAGAATAATATAGGAGTTAAGGAGTCCTAGAACTGATTGACCCTTGGCTTGTTCCTTGACAACTCTACTGCCTAATCCCAACCTGCAACTACTCGCTACCGACCTTTTGGCTTGTTTACTGACCAAGCTGCTGTTTAATCCTTATCTGCTCATCCGCTACTGGAATCAAGCTTGCTCACACCCTGGTAGGGTAAACCTGAGTAATACGACCTGGTACTAGCATGCAGCTAAATCCATCTCCACCATCAGGAGCTCTGGTAAACACCGGCTACTACTTAGAATCCGCACCTCAGGTGAGCCTGTGTCATCTGCCAGAGAGACTGCCTGTGCACCTATCCTGCTGTTCGGTGGTTTTCCTGCAACTGCTATATCAATTGATCTTCAAGCCCGACACCTGATCGTGACAGCTAGAGTAATATACAAAGTCGTAGAATAATATTGGAGTTACTGAGTCCTAGAATACTATATGAAGTCCTAGAAGAATATATAAGTTACAGAGTCCTAGAATGTTATATGAGTTACTGAGTCTTAGAATAATATACGAAGCCCTAGAATAATATACAAGTTACTGAATCCTAGAATATTATACAAGATACTGAGTCCTAGAATAAAATACAAAGTCCTAGAATAATATACAAGTTACTGAGTCCTAGAATAATATACAAAGTCCTAGAATAATATATAATTTACTGAGTTCTAGAATAATATGCAAAGTCCCAGAATAATATATGAGTTACTGAGTCCTAGACTAATATACTTGTTATTGAGTCTTAGAATAATATACAAAGTCCTGTAATAATATAAGAATTACTGTGTCCTAGAAAAAATGTACGATTTACTGAGTCCAGGAATAATATCCGAGTTACTTAGTCTTTGAATTAAATACAAAGTCCTAGAATAATGTACACGTTACTGAGTCCGAGTATAATATAGGAGTTACTGATTCCTAGAATAATATACGAAGTCCTAGAAAAAGAAACAGTCCTAGAATAATATACAAGTTACTGAGTCCTAGAATAATATATGAAGTCCTAGAATAATATGCAATGTTCTAGAATAATATAGAAGTTACCGAGTCCTAGAATAATATACGAAGTCCAAGAATAATATATGAGTTTCTGAGTTTTAGAATAATATACAAAGTCCTACAATAATATAAGAGTTACTGAATCCTAGAATAATATACGAGTTACTGAGTCCTAGAATAATATACAAAGTCCCAGAATAATATAGGAGTTAAGGAGTCCTAGAACTGATTGACCTTTGGCTTGTTCCTTGACAACTCTACTGCCTAATCCCAACCTGCAACTACTCGTTAACGACCTTTTGGCTTGTTTACTGACCAAGCTGCTGTTTAATCCTTATCTGCTCATCCGCTACTGGAATCAAGCTTGCTCACACCCTGGTAGGGTAAACCTGAGTAATACGATCTGGTACTAGCATGCAGCTAAATCCATCTCCACCATAAGGAGCTCTGGTAAACACCGGCTACTACTTAGAATCCGCACCTCAGGTGAGCCTGTGTCATCTGCCAGAGAGACTGCCTGTGCACCTATCCTGCTGTTCGGTGGTTTTCCTGCAACTGCTATATCAATTGATCTTCAAGCCCGACACCTGATCGTGACAGCTAGGGTAATATACAAAGTCGTAGAATAATATTAGAGTTACTGAGTCCTAGAATACTATATGAAGTCCTACAAGAATATATAAGTTACAGAGTCCTAGAATGTTATATGAGTTACTGAGTCTTAGAATAATATACGAAGCCCTAGAATAATATACAAGTTACTGAATCCTAGAATAATATACAAGATACCGAGTCCTAGAATAAAATACAAAGTCCTAGAATAATATACAAGTTACTGAGTCCTAGAATAATATACAAAGTCCTAGAATAATATACGATTTACTGAGTTCTAGAATAATATGCAAAGTCCCAGAATAATATATGAGTTACTGAGTCCTAGACTAATATACTTGTTATTGAGTCTTAGAATAATATACAAAGTCCTGTAATAATATAAGAATTACTGTGTCCTAGAAAAAATGTACGATTTACTGAGTCCAGGAATAATATCCGAGTTACTTCGTCTTTGAATTAAATACAAAGTCCTAGAATAATGTACACGTTACTGAGTCCGAGTATAATATAGGAGTTACTGACTCCTAGAATAATATATGAAGTCCTAGAAAAAAAAAACAGTCCTAGAATAATATACAAGTTACTGAGTCCTAGAATATTATATGAAGTCCTAGAATAATATGCATTGTTCTAGAATAATATAGAAGTTACCGAGTCCTATAATAATATACGAAGTCCAAGAATAATATATGAGTTACTGAGTTTTAGAATAATATACAAAGTCCTACAATAATATAAGAGTTACTGAATCCTAGAATAATATACGAGTTACTGAGTCCTAGAATAATATACAAAGTCCCAGAATAATATAGGAGTTAAGGAGTCCTAGAACTGATTGACCCTTGGCTTGTTCCTTGACAACTCTACTGCCTAATCCCAACCTGCAACTACTCGCTACCGACCTTTTGGCTTGTTTACTGACCAAGCTGCTGTTTAATCCTTATCTGCTCATCCGCTACTGGAATCAAGCTTACTCACACCCTGGTAGGGTAAACCTGAGTAATACGACCTGGTACTAGCATGCAGCTAAATCCATCTCCACCATCAGGAGCTCTGGTAAACACCGGCTACTACTTAGAATCCGCACCTCAGGTGAGCCTGTGTCATCTGCCAGAGAGACTGCCTGTGCACCTATCCTGCTGTTCGGTGGTTTTCCTGCAACTGCTATATCAATTGATCTTCAAGCCCGACACCTGATCGTGACAGCTAGAGTAATATACAAAGTCGTAGAATAATATTGGAGTTACTGAGTCCTAGAATACTATATGAAGTCCTAGAAGAATATATAAGTTACAGAGTCCTAGAATGTTATATGAGTTACTGAGTCTTAGAATAATATACGAAGCCCTAGAATAATATACAAGTTACTGAATCCTAGAATATTATACAAGATACTGAGTCCTAGAATAAAATACAAAGTCCTAGAATAATATACAAGTTACTGAGTCCTAGAATAATATACAAAGTCCTAGAATAATATATAATTTACTGAGTTCTAGAATAATATGCAAAGTCCCAGAATAATATATGAGTTACTGAGTCCTAGACTAATATACTTGTTATTGAGTCTTAGAATAATATACAAAGTCCTGTAATAATATAAGAATTACTGTGTCCTAGAAAAAATGTACGATTTACTGAGTCCAGGAATAATATCCGAGTTACTTAGTCTTTGAATTAAATACAAAGTCCTAGAATAATGTACACGTTACTGAGTCCGAGTATAATATAGGAGTTACTGATTCCTAGAATAATATACGAAGTCCTAGAAAAAGAAACAGTCCTAGAATAATATACAAGTTACTGAGTCCTAGAATAATATATGAAGTCCTAGAATAATATGCAATGTTCTAGAATAATATAGAAGTTACCGAGTCCTAGAATAATATACGAAGTCCAAGAATAATATATGAGTTTCTGAGTTTTAGAATAATATACAAAGTCCTACAATAATATAAGAGTTACTGAATCCTAGAATAATATACGAGTTACTGAGTCCTAGAATAATATACAAAGTCCCAGAATAATATAGGAGTTAAGGAGTCCTAGAACTGATTGACCTTTGGCTTGTTCCTTGACAACTCTACTGCCTAATCCCAACCTGCAACTACTCGTTACCGACCTTTTGGCTTGTTTACTGACCAAGCTGCTGTTTAATCCTTATCTGCTCATCCGCTACTGGAATCAAGCTTGCTCACACCCTGGTAGGGTAAACCTGAGTAATACGATCTGGTACTAGCATGCAGCTAAATCCATCTCCACCATAAGGAGCTCTGGTAAACACCGGCTACTACTTAGAATCCGCACCTCAGGTGAGCCTGTGTCATCTGCCAGAGAGACTGCCTGTGCACCTATCCTGCTGTTCGGTGGTTTTCCTGCAACTGCTATATCAATTGATCTTCAAGCCCGACACCTGATCGTGACAGCTAGGGTAATATACAAAGTCGTAGAATAATATTAGAGTTACTGAGTCCTAGAATACTATATGAAGTCCTACAAGAATATATAAGTTACAGAGTCCTAGAATGTTATATGAGTTACTGAGTCTTAGAATAATATACGAAGCCCTAGAATAATATACAAGTTACTGAATCCTAGAATAATATACAAGATACCGAGTCCTAGAATAAAATACAAAGTCCTAGAATAATATACAAGTTACTGAGTCCTAGAATAATATACAAAGTCCTAGAATAATATACGATTTACTGAGTTCTAGAATAATATGCAAAGTCCCAGAATAATATATGAGTTACTGAGTCCTAGACTAATATACTTGTTATTGAGTCTTAGAATAATATACAAAGTCCTGTAATAATATAAGAATTACTGTGTCCTAGAAAAAATTTACGATTTACTGAGTCCAGGAAAAATATCCGAGTTACTTACTCTTTGAATTAAATACAAAGTCCTAGAATAATGTACACGTTACTGAGTCCGAGTATAATATAGGAGTTACTGACTCCTAGAATAATATACGAAGTCCTAGAAAAAAAAACAGTCCTAGAATAATATACATGTTACTGAGTCCTAGAATAATATATGAAGTCCTAGAATAATATGCAATGTTCTAGAATAATATAGAAGTTACCGAGTCCTATAATAATATTCGAAGTCCAAGAATAATATATGAGTTACTGAGTTTTAGAATAATATACAAAGTCCTACAATAATATATGAGTTACTGAGTCCTAGACTAATATACCTGTTATTGAGTCTTAGAATAATATACAAAGTCCTGTAATAATATAAGAATTACTGTGTCCTAGAAAAAATGTACGATTTACTGAGTCCAGGAATAATATCCGAGTTACTTAGTCTTTGAATTAAATACAAAGTCCTAGAATAATGTACACGTTACTGAGTCCGAGTATAATATAGGAGTTACTGATTCCTAGAATAATATACGAAGTCCTAGAAAAAGAAACAGTCCTAGAATAATATACAAGTTACTGAGTCCTAGAATAATATATGAAGTCCTAGAATAATATGCAATGTTCTAGAATAATATAGAAGTTACCGAGTCCTAGAATAATATACGAAGTCCAAGAATAATATATGAGTTTCTGAGTTTTAGAATAATATACAAAGTCCTACAATAATATAAGAGTTACTGAATCCTAGAATAATATACGAGTTACTGAGTCCTAGAATAATATACAAAGTCCCAGAATAATATAGGAGTTAAGGAGTCCTAGAACTGATTGACCTTTGGCTTGTTCCTTGACAACTCTACTGCCTAATCCCAACCTGCAACTACTCGTTACCGACCTTTTGGCTTGTTTACTGACCAAGCTGCTGTTTAATCCTTATCTGCTCATCCGCTACTGGAATCAAGCTTGCTCACACCCTGGTAGGGTAAACCTGAGTAATACGATCTGGTACTAGCATGCAGCTAAATCCATCTCCACCATAAGGAGCTCTGGTAAACACCGGCTACTACTTAGAATCCGCACCTCAGGTGAGCCTGTGTCATCTGCCAGAGAGACTGCCTGTGCACCTATCCTGCTGTTCGGTGGTTTTCCTGCAACTGCTATATCAATTGATCTTCAAGCCCGACACCTGATCGTGACAGCTAGGGTAATATACAAAGTCGTAGAATAATATTGGAGTTACTGAGTCCTAGAATACTATATGAAGTCCTAGAAGAATATATAAGTTACAGAGTCCTAGAATGTTATATGAGTTACTGAGTCTTAGAATAATATACGAAGCCCTAGAATAATATACAAGTTACTGAATCCTAGAATAATATACAAGATACTGAGTCCTAGAATAAAATACAAAGTCCTAGAATAATATACAAGTTACTGAGTCCTAGAATAATATACAAAGTCCTAGAATAATATATAATTTACTGAGTTCTAGAATAATATGCAAAGTCCCAGAATAATATATGAGTTACTGAGTCCTAGACTAATATACTTGTTATTGAGTCTTAGAATAATATACAAAGTCCTGTAATAATATAAGAATTACTGTGTCCTAGAAAAAATGTACGATTTACTGAGTCCAGGAATAATATCCGAGTTACTTAGTCTTTGAATTAAATACAAAGTCCTAGAATAATGTACACGTTACTGAGTCCGAGTATAATATAGGAGTTACTGACTCCTAGAATAATATATGAAGTCCTAGAAAAAAAAAACAGTCCTAGAATAATATACAAGTTACTGAGTCCTAGAATATTATATGAAGTCCTAGAATAATATGCATTGTTCTAGAATAATATAGAAGTTACCGAGTCCTATAATAATATACGAAGTCCAAGAATAATATATGAGTTACTGAGTTTTAGAATAATATACAAAGTCCTACAATAATATAAGAGTTACTGAATCCTAGAATAATATACGAGTTACTGAGTCCTAGAATAATATACAAAGTCCCAGAATAATATAGGAGTTAAGGAGTCCTAGAACTGATTGACCCTTGGCTTGTTCCTTGACAACTCTACTGCCTAATCCCAACCTGCAACTACTCGTTACCGACCTTTTGGCTTGTTTACTGACCAAGCTGCTGTTTAATCCTTATCTGCTCATCCGCTACTGGAATCAAGCTTGCTCACACCCTGGTAGGGTAAACCTGAGTAATACGACCTGGTACTAGCATGCAGCTAAATCCATCTCCACCATCAGGAGCTCTGGTAAACACCGGCTACTACTTAGAATCCGCACCTCAGGTGAGCCTGTGTCATCTGCCAGAGAGACTGCCTGTGCACCTATCCTGCTGTTCGGTGGTTTTCCTGCAACTGCTATATCAATTGATCTTCAAGCCCGACACCTGATCGTGACAGCTAGAGTAATATACAAAGTCGTAGAATAATATTGGAGTTACTGAGTCCTAGAATACTATATGAAGTCCTAGAAGAATATATAAGTTACAGAGTCCTAGAATGTTATATGAGTTACTGAGTCTTAGAATAATATACAAAGCCCTAGAATAATATACAAGTTACTGAATCCTAGAATAATATACAAGATACTGAGTCCTAGAATAAAATACAAAGTCCTAGAATAATATACAAGTTACTGAGTCCTAGAATAATATACAAAGTCCTAGAATAATATACGATTTACTGAGTTCTAGAATAATATGCAAAGTCCCAGAATAATATATGAGTTACTGAGTCCTAGACTAATATACTTGTTATTGAGTGTTAGAATAATATACAAAGTCCTGTAATAATATAAGAATTACTGTGTCCTAGATAAAATGTACGATTTACTGAGTCCAGGAATAATATCCGAGTTACTTAGTCTTTGAATTAAATACAAAGTCCTAGAATAATGTACACGTTACTGAGTCCGAGTATAATATAGGAGTTACTGACTCCTAGAATAATATACGAAGTCCTAGAAAAAAAACAGTCCTAGAATAATATACAAGTTACTGAGTCCTAGAATAATATATGAAGTCCTAGAATAATATGCAATGTTCTAGAATAATATAGAAGTTACCAAGTCCTATAATAATATTCGAAGTCCAAGAATAATATATGAGTTACTGAGTTTTAGAATAATATACAAAGTCCCAGAATAATATATGAGTTACTGAGTCCTAGACTAATATACTTGTTATTGAGTCTTAGAATAATATACAAAGTCCTGTAATAATATAAGAATTACTGTGTCCTAGAAAAAATGTACGATTTACTGAGTCCAGGAATAATATCCGAGTTACTTAGTCTTTGAATTAAATACAAAGTCCTAGAATAATGTACACGTTACTGAGTCCGAGTATAATATAGGAGTTACTGATTCCTAGAATAATATACGAAGTCCTAGAAAAAGAAACAGTCCTAGAATAATATACAAGTTACTGAGTCCTAGAATAATATATGAAGTCCTAGAATAATATGCAATGTTCTAGAATAATATAGAAGTTACCGAGTCCTAGAATAATATACGAAGTCCAAGAATAATATATGAGTTTCTGAGTTTTAGAATAATATACAAAGTCCTACAATAATATAAGAGTTACTGAATCCTAGAATAATATACGAGTTACTGAGTCCTAGAATAATATACAAAGTCCCAGAATAATATAAGAGTTAAGGAGTCCTAGAACTGATTGACCCTTGGCTTGTTCCTTGACAACTCTACTGCCTAATCCCAACCTGCAACTACTCGTTACCGACCTTTTGGCTTGTTTACTGACCAAGCTGCTGTTTAATCCTTATCTGCTCATCCGCTACTGGAATCAAGCTTGCTCACACCCTGGTAGGGTAAACCTGAGTAATACGACCTGGTACTAGCATGCAGCTAAATCCATCTCCACCATCAGGAGCTCTGGTGAACACCGGCTACTACTTAGAATCCGCACCTCAGGTGAGCCTGTGTCATCTGCCAGAGAGACTGCCTGTGCACCTATCCTGCTGTTCGGTGGTTTTCCTGCAACTGCTATATCAATTGATCTTCAAGCCCGACACCTGATCGTGACAGCTAGGGTAATATACAAAGTCGTAGAATAATATTGGAGTTACTGAGTCCTAGAATACTATATGAAGTCCTAGAAGAATATATAAGTTACAGAGTCCTAGAATGTTATATGAGTTACTGAGTCTTAGAATAATATACGAAGCCCTAGAATAATATACAAGTTACTGAATCCTAGAATAATATACAAGATACCGAGTCCTAGAATAAAATACAAAGTCCTAGAATAATATACAAGTTACTGAGTCCTAGAATAATATACAAAGTCCTAGAATAATATACGATTTACTGAGTTCTAGAATAATATGCAAAGTCCCAGAATAATATATGAGTTACTGAGTCCTAGACTAATATACTTGTTATTGAGTCTTAGAATAATATACAAAGTCCTGTAATAATATAAGAATTACTGTGTCCTAGAAAAAATTTACGATTTACTGAGTCCAGGAAAAATATCCGAGTTACTTACTCTTTGAATTAAATACAAAGTCCTAGAATAATGTACACGTTACTGAGTCCGAGTATAATATAGGAGTTACTGACTCCTAGAATAATATACGAAGTCCTAGAAAAAAAAACAGTCCTAGAATAATATACATGTTACTGAGTCCTAGAATAATATATGAAGTCCTAGAATAATATGCAATGTTCTAGAATAATATAGAAGTTACCGAGTCCTATAATAATATACGAAGTCCAAGAATAATATATGAGTGACTGAGTTTTAGAATAATATACAAAGTCCTACAATAATATAAGAGTTACTGAATCCTAGAATAATATACGAGTTACTGAGTCCTAGAATAATATACAAAGTCCCAGAATAATATAGGAGTTAAGGAGTCCTAGAACTGATTGACCCTTGGCTTGTTCCTTGACAACTCTACTGCCTAATCCCAACCTGCAACTACTCGTTACCGACCTTTTGGCTTGTTTACTGACCAAGCTGCTGTTTAATCCTTATCTGCTCATCCGCTACTGGAATCAAGCTTGCTCACACCCTGGTAGGGTAAACCTGAGTAATACGACCTGGTACTAGCATGCAGCTAAATCCATCTCCACCATAAGGAGCTCTGGTAAACACCGGCTACTACTTAGAATCCGCACCTCAGGTGAGCCTGTGTCATCTGCCAGAGAGACTGCCTGTGCACCTATCCTGCTGTTCGGTGGTTTTCCTGCAACTGCTATATCAATTGATCTTCAAGCCCGACACCTGATCGTGACAGCTAGGGTAATATACAAAGTCATAGAATAATATTGGAGTTACTGAGTCCTAGAATACTATATGAAGTCCTAGAAGAATATATAAGTTACAGAGTCCTAGAATGTTATATGAGTTACTGAGTCTTAGAATAATATACGAAGCCCTAGAATAATATACAAGTTACTGAATCGTAGAATAATATACAAGATACTGAGTCCTAGAATAAAATACAAAGTCCTAGAATAATATACAAGTTACTGAGTCCTATAATAATATACAAAGTCCTAGAATAATATATGATTTACTGAGTTCTAGAATAATATGCAAAGTCCCAGAATAATATATGAGTTACTGAGTCCTAGACTAATATACTTGTTATTGAGTCTTAGAATAATATACAAAATCCTGTAATAATATAAGAATTACTGTGTCCTAGAAAAAATGTACGATTTACTGAGTCCAGGAATAATATCCGAGTTACTTACTCTTTGAATTAAATACAAAGTCCTAGAATAATGTACACGTTACTGAGTCCGAGTATAATATAGGAGTTACTGACTCCTAGAATAATATACGAAGTCCTAGAAAAAAAAACAGTCCTAGAATAATATACAAGTTACTGAGTCCTAGAATAATATATGAAGTCCTAGAATAATATGCAATGTTCTAGAATAATATAGAGGTTACCGAGTCCTATAATAATATACGAAGTCCAAGAAAAATATATGAGTTACTGAGTCCTAGAATAATATACAAAGTCCCAGACTAATATAGGAGTTAAGGAGTCCTAGAACTGATTGACCTTTGGCTTGTTCCTTGACAACTCTACTGCCTAATCCCAACCTGCAACTACTCGTTACCGACCTTTTGGCTTGTTTACTGACCAAGCTGCTGTTTAATCCTTATCTGCTCATCCGCTACTGGAATCAAGCTTGCTCACACCCTGGTAGGGTAAACCTGAGTAATGCGACCTGGTACTAGCATGCAGCTAAATCCATCTCCACCATCAGGAGCTCTGGTGAACACCGGCTACTACTTAGAATCCGCACCTCAGGTGAGCCTGTGTCATCTGCCAGAGAGACTGCCTGTGCACCTATCCTGCTGTTCGGTGGTTTTCCTGCAACTGATATATCAATTGATCTTCAAGCCCGAAACCTGATCGTGACAGCTAGGGTAATATACAAAGTCGTAGAATAATATTGGAGTTACTAAGTGCTAGAATACTATATGAAGTCCTAGAAGAATATACAAGTTACAGAGTCCTAGAATGTGATATGAGTTACTGAGTCTTAGAATAATATACGAAGCCCTAGAATAATATACAAGTTACTGAATCCTAGAATAATATACAAGATACTGAGTCCTAGAATAAAATAAAAAGTGATAGAATAATATAGAAGTTACTGAGTCCTAGACTAATATACGAAGTCCTATAATAATATACGAAGCCCTAGAATAATATACGAGTTACTGAGTTTTAGAATAATATAGAAGTTACTGAGTCCCAGAATAATATAGAAGTTACTGAGTCCTAGAATAATATACAAAGTCCTAGAATAATATAGAAGTTATTGAGTCCTAGAATATTATACAAGTTACTGAGTCCTAGAATAATACACGAAGTCCAAAAAAATACAAGTTACTGAGTCTTAGAATCATATATGAAGTCCTAGAATAATATACAAAGTCCTAGAATAATATAGAGTTACTAAGCCCTAGAATAATATACATGTTACTGAGTCCTAGAATAATATACAAGTTACTGAATCCTAGAATAATATACAAGATACTGAGTCCTAGAATAAAATACAAAGTCCTAGAATAATATACAAGTTACTGAGTTCTAGAATAATATGCAAAGTCCCAGAATAATATATGAGTTACTGAGTCCTAGACTAATATACTTGTTATTGAGTCTTAGAATAATATACAAAGTCCTGTAATAATATAAGAATTACTGTGTCCTAGAAAAAATGTACGATTTACTGAGTCCAGGAATAATATCCGATACTTAGTCTTTGAATAATATACAAAGTCCTAGAATAATGTACACGTTACTGAGTCCGAGTATAATATAGGAGTTACTGACTCCTAGAATAATAATTTACGAAGTCCTAGAAAAAAAAACAGTCCTAGAATAATATACAAGTTACTGAGTCCTAGAATAATATATGAAGTCCTAGAATAATATGCAATGTTCTAGATTAATATTGAAGTTACCGAGTCCTATAATAATATACGAAGTCCAAGAATAATATATGAGTTACTGAGTTTTAGAATAATATACAAAGTCCTACAATAATATAAGAGTTACTGAATCCTAGAATAATATACGAGTTACTGAGTCCTAGAATAACATACAAAGTCCCAGAATAATATAGGAGTTAAGGAGTCCTAGAACTGATTGACCCTTGGCTTGTTCCTTGACAACTCTACTGCCTAATCCCAACCTGCAACTACTCGTTACCGACCTTTTGGCTTGTTTACTGACCAAGCTGCTGTTTAATCCTTATCTGCTCATCCGCTACTGGAATCAAGCTTGCTCCCACCCTGGTAGGGTAAACCTGAGTAATGCGACCTGGTACTAGCATGCAGCTAAAATCCAACTCCACCATCACGAGCTCTGGTGAACACCCGCTACTACTTAGAATCCGCAATTCAGGTGAGCCTGTGTCATCTGCCAGAGAGACTGCCTGTGCACCTATCCTGCTGTTCGGTGGTTTTCCTGCAACTGATATATCAATTGATCTTCAAGCCCGACACCTGATCGTGACAGCTAGGGTAATATACAAAGTCGTAGAATAATATTGGAGTTACTGAGTCCTAGAATACTATATGAAGTCCTAGAAGAATATACAAGTTACAGAGTCCTAGAATCTTATATGAGTTACTGAGTCTTAGAATAATATACGAAGCCCTAGAATAATATACAAGTTACTGGATCCTAGAATAGTATACAAGATACTGAGTCCTAGAATAAAATAGAAAGTGATAGAATAATATAGAAGTTACTGAGTCCTAGACTAATATATGAAGTCCTATAATCAGAGCGCATGCGCGAGAGCTCCGACATGGCCGCTTAAGCCACGAGCTCCGCACCACCCCGGACCGCCGAGCAGCCTTACGCCGCCATAAGAGCACGGATCTCCGTTCCAAATACTCCCCCGATCGTGGGAAAGAAGGGAGCACAACGACGGATGCCTGGTCCCCCTGCCCGACGCGATCTCGGGCCGCATTTTAACCGATCAGCGGGAAAAGGGTGTACCAAGATGGCCGCCAGCGCCTCAGCCTCACAGTCTATCGCGGCCTACACGGACAAACCGCCAGAATCCAGGCAAGTTTTAACCCCAGCCACACTGTCCTACTCCCAGGTGGCACGGAGCGGCTCCCAACGTAGGCAGAACCCGCCTGATGATCCCTGCTCCCCTCAGGCTCCGTCCCCTGCGTCCACCGAATCCCTCATAGGCCACCACATGGAGGACTTTCCCCCTTCTCCTGAAAGCCTAGGCACCCCGCAGCCATTGGGACCTGCACCTCAGCAAATTTCCTTGATGGATATGTCCATTCTCCAAGCTAACCTGTTCTCCAAATTCTCTGAGCTTTTGGACAGGGGACTTGCTAACACTGCTACTCAGATCATAAGCAACATCAAATCTGACTTTGCCAATCTGGGCTCCAGAATTGAGGCCATAGAAAACAAAATGGACACTACGGTCGCCAGGACCAACCAAAACGAAGCACATATCAACACAATCCAGGATCAACTTGACCTTGCCATTGCAAGAATCGATGACCTTGAGAACAGGTCCAGGAGGTATAACTTCCGAATCCGTGGCCTTCCAGAGTCCTTTGAGGACATCCCCCTTACAGTCCGGGACATCATCTCCCAATTGGCCCCACAAATCCCCCCTCAACGCCTGGACCTGGACAGGGCACACCGTTCCTTGGGACCTCCCAGGAAAGATGGCTCCCCCAGGGACGTTATCGTGAAACCACATTACTATTCCACTAAAGAGGAAGTGATGCGTCAATCTAGATTGCAGTCAGATCTCCAATTCCAGGGCCATCGTCTACAGATTTTTGCTGACCTGGCTCCCTCCACCATACAAAAGAGAAGGGCACTTAAACCACTTCTGGTGGTGCTTAACCAGCACGACATTAAATACCGATGGACTTTCCCGTTTGCAGCAAAGTTTTCCTTCAACGGTAAATCTTTCTCTTTCTCCAATCTGACGGATGGTGAAAAACTCTTTCTACACCTGAAGCTGATTTCTCAGGAACTCCCCATGGATTTTTCTGCGTCTTCAGCCGGGTCAGCCAAGAGACCCCCCCCAACTAGCCCGGTTTCTCCACTCTGGCTCAACGGTTGCAACAAGAAGAGCAAGGATGGTGGTCCCCCTTGACGGATGTCTACTGCGAAACTACCTTTTCACCTCTTTTCCTGACCTCGAGTGGACTTCCTCGGGCACTAGCCCACTCGCTGGCCGGAGGGATTTCCTCCAACCGCACGGTTGATTTGACCTTTTCATCCTTGTTACCGATGGTTCTTTTAAGGCACTTAGTTTTGGTTTTGTTTCCATAAGTATTTTTTACTTGTTCTCTTTTGCTCATGGGGTTGGCATCCGGGTGATTAAAGGGGTTTTTCCCCCTTTAGCCCCTCCACGGTCTGATTGTGGATGGGCTCTAGGAGCACCTTACTGGTTGCGGCTGGTCCTTTTGGGACGTGTCCGTCTGCCCGCCTAGGGGTCCAGGCCTAACCCGGTCCTGTCCCTCTGGGTCGGAACGGACCCACTTTGCAATTGAAGGTCTTTGTGACTCATAAGTCTACATGGTGGGTTTGGGTTGATGGCTCCTCAGATCCACAGGCCCCCCCCCCTCCTACTCGACACCATGTTGCTGTTTAGTTTCTAAGTTTGGGGGCGGGAGGGGGAAATAGTTGTTTAGGACCAGGGGCTCGGGGATGGGAGGTAGCCTGTCACTTCATTTCAAGGTCTCCGCACCACAGCCCTAGACTTCCGCACCTTAGACTGGGACCTAGCTAGACCAGGTCAGTCCTTTTCCTCCCACAACAGTCACTCTCCTGATTCAGTTTGGGTCCAACGGCTGGCAGGAGACTGATGCTCTTAACTGTTTATCATCCAGTAGTTATGTTTTCTTTTGTTTTATATAGTTATATGTTAGGGTCCGGGGTGGGCCCAATGTGCTCTCACCCATATCATAGAGGTAGTTTCCTCCTCTCTGACATGGGCCTTTGGACGATCCGTAGGATCGCTCAAAGCATTTTTGTTGGGGGTCGGTGGGTTATGTCGCACCGACCCTACACCAGTCTTCGTAGAAGACATGTTTCTGTGTTTTGTGTTTCCCTTCCCTCCCAACCCTCATGTTCTTTCCTTTTTTTCCCCCAAGCGTGCCCGCAGACAAATAAAGTGGCTGGCTTTTGGGTCATCCGTATTTTCGGAATCGATCTGGGGACTTCGACTCGGAGGTTCTTCACCCAAAAGGTTAGTGGATGTATTTGGTTGATCATCTCCCCTCTCTGTTCTCATGGCTGATACACCCAATCCCAACGGGGATCTAAGATTGGTCTCACACAATGTACAGGGGCTTAACTCCCCTAAGAAGAGGAGAATAGCTTTTGACAAGTATAGAGCCCTTAAAATTGATATCGTCCTGCTACAGGAAACGCACTTCCCTATGCGATATAGACCTAACTTTATCCACTCCTCCTATCCCACGTTCTTCCAGGCAAATGCCACTACAAAAACTAAGGGGGTCGCAATTCTCTTCTCTAGACATTGCAACTATACACATATCTCAGAATATAGGGATCCAGAAGGCAGATTCATTCTAGTGAAGGGTACGCTTGAAGGAGTACTTTATTCTATAGTCTCTTACTATGCTCCCAATAAGGGTCAAGCCAAATTTTTCAATTCTTTCTATTCAACATTGGGGCCAATGTTGGAGGGCAAAGTCATTATGGGTGGGGACTCCAACGTAGCCTTCGACCAGGGCCTTGACAAGACTAAACCCTTTAAAGATCAAGCGATCAGACCCTCAAAAATGAGCAGTAAAATTGCGAAATTCCTCCACTCTAAAGGCCTAGTTGATATCTGCAGGGAATTAAACCCTAAGAGTAAGGACTACACGCATTACTCTCCCCCGCATCAGTCCTACGCTAGGATCGATCATATTTTGATCCCCCCTGCGCTAGTTCCTCTGGCCCTAAAAGCATCCATTATTGATTCCTCATGGTCAGACCACTCGATGGTCTTTCTGTCCATCCGCAATGTCTTCTCCACCAAAGGAGGAACACACTGGCGCCTAAACGAGTCTATCCTCAGTAACCCTATTCATGCCAAATGCATAGCCGAGTCCATTAAGGATTACTTTTCAACCAACGTTACGGAAGGTATCTCCCCAGAAACTATTTGGGCGGCCCATAAAGTTACTATTAGAGGTGAACTGATTAAACTATCCTCTCGTCTCAAGAAAGAACGGGTCGTAGAGATACGCGCTCTAGAGGCCACATTTTCGAACCTAAAAAGGGCACATAAGCAACATCCCTCTAAGGCCTCGGCAGACCAATTAGATAAGGTTAGATTAGAACTTAACTTAAAATTAACCGCATCAGCAGAGAAACAGATTAGATGGAGCGGGGCCAAATACTACATACATAAAGACAAAATAGGAACCATGCTTGCTCGTAAACTAACCCCTAAAGTTCAATCGCGATCGTTCCCCAAACTTAGAGTGAACGGCCAACCCCCCACTTCTAATCCAACTAAAATCCTGAAGGCTTTTAAAGAGTATTACGCTAAACTATATAGCCAAGATACCACAGGGAAGGCCTCAAATATGTCTGCCTTCTTTCAAGGCTTTAGCCTACCATCATTGTCTTCTGCACATAAAGACATTATGGAAGACTCCTTCTCGGAGGAGGAGGAGGTCTTGGCAGTCATTAAGGCCTTGAAACCTGGCTCAGCCCCCGGCCCTGACGGACTATCTACCCCATACTATAAGACCTTCGGAGACATCTTAGCTCCACACATGGCAAAATTTTTTAACTCTAAAACGGAAGGATCCCCCCTAGACCCACACCTCAACACCGCTTTTATCACAGTGATCCCCAAGCCCAACAAAAACCATGAAGAAGTTGAAAATTTTCGCCCTATTTCCCTTATTAACAACGACCTCAAAATTCTAACCAAACTTTTAGCCAATCGCCTCTCTTCCTTCATTAAATACTATATTCACAAAGACCAAGTAGGCTTCATACCGGGAAGACAGGGACCTGACCAGATTAGAAGAGCAGTTGACATTGTCTCTTTACTCCAATCTGGCTGGAACGGTAAACGAGCTCAGGAAGGGATGATTCTATCCCTAGACCTACACAAGGCCTTTGATGCAATAGACTGGTCGTATATCTTCCTTCTTCTAGACAAATGGGGTTTTGGTCCTCGCTTCAAAGGAATCCTGGGCTCATTGTACTCGACTCCTACAGCCATGATTCGAATTCAGGGTCAACACTCAGAACCACTAAAAATAGCAAGGGGCACTCGGCAAGGATGCCCTCTCTCCCCCCTAATTTTCGCTATGGCGATCGAGACCTTGGCTATAGCAATTCGCTCAAATCCAGATATTCAAGGTGTCTCAGACGGGACAAGGGTTCACAAGTGCGGCCTCTTTGCAGATGACTTACTTCTCTTCCTTACTTCACCGACAACATCCCTTCCCAATCTATGCAAACTCCTCCAGGATTTCTCAAACGTTTCGGGTCTCAAGGTGAATTACACTAAATCACATGCCCTGAATATCTCTCTTAGACACGAAACCAAATTAGCTCTACAGAGCTCATTCAATTTTAAATGGAATGACTCCTCTATAGAATATCTGGGCATCAACCTAACGGCCAAGATAGAACAGCTATACAATGCAAACTTCCCCCCCATTTATCGAAAACTCGAGGAAGATCTGAGACAATGGGAGAAGGGAGGGTTATCATGGTTGGGTAGGATACATTCAATTAAAATGACTTTGCTTCCAAGATTGTTATACCTTTTCAGGGCTTTACCCATCAATATCAAATTGGATCATTTAAGGTCTTTCCAAGCTAAAATAAACAAATTCATTTGGGGGGGTAGAGGCTATAGGATCCCCCAGCAAACTCTGTACGTCCCCAAATCACAAGGTGGCTTGGGGTTGCCGAGATTGCTCTGGTATTTTCAGGCTGCCAGATTAGCTCAGCTCTCAGTAATCTATAACAGCCTGGAAAGACCGGACTGGGTATCCATTGAAAATCAAGCTGCCCCGGACTACACCATTGAGTCGCTACTCTGGTCCCCCCCAAGGCATCGGCCCCCCATTCTTTCCCCGATCCTCTCACAATCGCTCCTCCTGTGGGACAGGTTGAAAAAATCCCCACACCTCATCTCTCATATAAAACCACTAGCTCAAATATTCAACAACCCAGATTTCCCTCCGGGCCTGGACTTCACGGCTTTTAAATGGTGGAGAGACAAGGGTCTATATCGCATAGGTCACTTTCTGGATGCTCGGGGCCCTATTACCCTGGGACATTGTGTGAACCAACTAGAGATGCCTCCCTCAGAACGCTTCAGGTTCTACCAAATCCGCCATTTCCTCCTACAGCTTTGGTCGGGTAAGCAAACCTCCCCAAGCTGCACTCCGTACGAATCATGGTGCGGACAAGCCTCGGCACAGAGAGGGGCAGTCTCAGTGGTATACCAGGCCCTGGCTCATCAACCTAATAAATCCTCGTACATGAAGGCCTGGGAGACTGAACTGCCATTTAACATGACGATAGAGCAGTGGCAGACTTCCTTCTCCAGAGCCTTTAAAGGCATTAAAAATGTTTCATTAATAGAGGCTGACGTTAAGGTCCTCACCAGGTGGTATCTAACCCCCGCTAGACTCTCCTTGATGTTCCCCTCAGCTGACCCCTGCTGCTTCAGGGGGTGTCTCCTGACGGGGACCATGGCCCACATTTGGTGGGAATGCCCCAGAATTAGGCCATTCTGGACCAAAGTCCTATCCTTAATAAAGACTGTCACTACCCATGTTATCCCGAGAAGTCCTGCCATTGCACTACTTAATGCTAACCTCCCTGGGATTCCGAAATACTCTCGTAAACTAATTCACTTTATATTACTGGGAGCCAAATTGACAATAGCCAAAGCTTGGAAACTCCCTAAAGTTTCCTTTGCAGCCGCAGTCAAAAAAATCTCTGGGATTATGGTGCAGGAGAAACTTTCCGGAATCCTTCTAGACACTACGGCTCAGTTTGAAGCTACGTGGGAGCCTTGGGCTCACCATGTGGGCATTTCGCTAATCCCGGGTGTCCCACCCTAGTTCCCTGGATTACCCTCGATAGTAATGGACGCTCAACTGCGGACACGCTTCCCCTCCCCCCCCCCCTTTTTTTTATTCCTTCCTTCCTTTTCCTCTCCCCTCTCACCCCCTGTCCACAGGTTCAGAAGCCTGTTGTTTTTGTTTCAGTTGAGTCTCAGTGGGTTGCTTCAATTTCAAAGACTTGCTCGGTTTTCCTATTTTTTCCTGCAATGTTTTATGCTACTGTTGAACCGAGGTGCGGGCAATGCTCTCACACCACTTTTATGATACCTCTCCATTTGGATCCAGGAGACCTCCTCCTCATGGGGGGATAGCGTTGGTTACCAAGTGTCCCCTCCTCCGCACAGTGTGCTCCCAGTCGGGGTGCGGGGGAGGACTAGCTAGTGTTTTCCAGATTAGACCTCGCTTCTCCCTAAAGCTAGCTAGTAAACGTCTCCTATGAAGTGTGTCTATGCTGCACATCCTGGACGGTATACTAGGTCACCCCTGATACGTTTCTCTTGCAATGTATGTTACCTGTTTCGAGTATGTATGTTCACTTGATGTATACTGTTTGGTCTAAATTCTCATGATTGTCAAAACCAATAAAAATCTTTGAAAGTGAAGTCCTATAATAATATACGAAGCCCTAGAATAATATACGAGTTACTGAGTCTTAGAATAATATAGACGTTACTGAGTCCTACAAATATATAGAGGTTACTGAGTCCTAGAATAATATACAAAGTCCTAGAATAATATACAAGATACTGAGTCCTAGAATAAAATACAAAGTCTTAGAATAATATAGAAGTTAATGAGTCCTAGACTAATATATGAAGTCCTATAATAATATACGAAGCCCTAGAATAATATACGAGTTACTGAGTCTTAGAATAATATAGAAGTTACTGAGTCCCAGAATAATATAGAGGTTACTGAGTCCTAGAATAATATACAAAGTCCTAGAATAATATAGAAGTTATTGAGTCCTAGAATGTTATACAAGTTACTGAGTCCTAGAATAATACATGAAGTCCAAAAAAATACAAGTTACTGAGTCTTAGAATAATATACGAAGTCCTAGAATAATATACAAAGTCCTAGAATAATATAGAGTTACTAAGCCCTAGAATAATATACATGTTACTGAGTCCTAGACTAATATACTTGTTATTGAGTCTTAGAATAATATACAAAGTCCTGTAATAATATAAGAATTACTGTGTCCTAGAAAAAATTTACGATTTACTGAGTCCAGGAATAATATCCGAGTTACTTAGTCTTTGAATAATATACAAAGTCCTAGAATAATGTACACGTTACTGAGTCCGAGTATAATATAGGAGTTACTGACTCCTAGAATAATATACGAAGTCCTAGAATAATATGCAATGTTCTTGAATAATATAGAAGTTACCGAGTCCTATAATGATATACGAAGTCCAAGAATAATATATGAGTTACTGAGTTTTAGAATAATGTACAAAGTCCTACAATAATATAAGAGTTACTGAATCCTAGAATAATATACGAGTTACTGAGTCCTAGAATAATATACAAAGTCCCAGAATAATATAGGAGTTAAGGAGTCCTAGAACTGATTGACCCTTGGCTTGTTCCTTGACAACTCTACTGCCTAATCCCAACCTGCAACTACTCGTTACCGACCTTTTGGCTTGTTTACTGACCAAGCTGCTGTTTAATCCTTATCTGCTCATCCGCTACTGGAATCAAGCTTGCTCACACCCTGTTAGGGTAAACCTGAGTAATGCGACCTGGTACTAGCATGCAGCTAAATCCATCTCCACCATCAGGAGCTCTGGTGAACACCGGCTACTACTTAGAATCCGCACCTCAGGTGAGCCTGTGTCATCTGCCAGAGAGACTGCCTGTGCACCTATCCTGCTGTTCGGTGGTTTTCCTGCAACTGCTATATCAATTGATCTTCAAGCCCGACACCTGATCGTGACAGCTAGGGTAATATACAAAGTCGTAGAATAATATTGGAGTTACTGAGTCCTAGAATACTATATGAAGTCCTAGAAGAATATATAAGTTACAGAGTCCTAGAATGTTATATGAGTTACTGAGTCTTAGAATAATATACGAAGCCCTAGAATAATATACAAGTTACTGAATCCTAGAATAATATACAAGATACTGAGTCCTAGAATAAAATACAAAGTCTTAGAATAATATAGAAGTTAATGAGTCCTAGACTAATATATGAAGTCCTATAATAATATACGAAGCCCTAGAATAATATACGAGTTACTGAGTCTTAGAATAATATAGAAGTTACTGAGTCCCAGAATAATATAGAGGTTACTGAGTCCTAGAATAATATACAAAGTCCTAGAATAATATAGAAGTTATTGAGTCCTAGAATATTATACAAGTTACTGAGTCCTAGAATAATACACGAAGTCCAAAAAAATACAAGTTACTGAGTCTTAGAATAATATACGAAGTCCTAGAATAATATACAAAGTCCTAGAATAATATAGAGTTACTAAGCCCTAGAATAATATACATGTTACTGAGTCCTAGAATAATATACAAGTTAATGAGTCCTAGAATAATATACAAAGTCCTAGAATAACATACAATTTACTGAGTTCTAGAATAATATGCAAAGTCCCAGAATAATATATGAGTTACTGAGTCCTAGACTAATATACTTGTTATTGAGTCTTAGAATAATATACAAAGTCCTGTAATAATATAAGAATTACTGTGTCCTAGAAAAAATGTACGATTTACTGAGTCCAGGAATAATATCCGAGTTACTTAGTCTTTGAATTAAATACAAAGTCCTAGAATAATGTACACGTTACTGAGTCGGAGTATAATATAGGAGTTACTGACTCCTAGAATAATATACGAAGTCCTAGAAAAAAAAACAGTCCTAGAATAATATACAAGTTACTGAGTCCTAGAATAATATATGAAGTCCTAGAATAATATGCAATGTTCTAGAATAATATAGAAGTTACCGAGTCCTATAATAATATACGAAGTCCAAGAATAATATATGAGTTACTGAGTTTTAGAATAATATACAAAGTCCTACAATAATATAAGAGTTACTGAATCCTAGAATAATATACGAGTTACTGAGTCCTAGAATAATATACAAAGTCCCAGAATAATATAGGAGTTAAGGAGTCCTAGAACTGATTGACCCTTGGCTTGTTCCTTGACAACTCTACTGCCTAATCCCAACCTGCAACTACTCGTTACCGACCTTTTGGCTTGTTTACTGACCAAGCTCCTGTTTAATCCTTATCTGCTCATCCGCTACTGGAATCAAGCTTGCTCACACCCTGGTAGGGTAAACCTGAATAATGCGACCTGGTAAGGGCATGCAGCTAAATCCATCTCCACCATCAGGAGCTCTGGTGAACACCGGCTTCTACTTAGAATCCGCACCTCAGGTGAGCCTGTGTCATCTGCCAGAGAGACTGCCTGTGCACCTATCCTGCTGTTCGGTGGTTTTCCTGCAACTGCTATATCAATTGATCTTCAAGCCCGACACCTGATCGTGACAGCTAGGGTAATATACAAAGTCGTAGAATAATATTGGAGTTACTGAGTCCTAGAATACTATATGAAGTCCGAGAAGAATATATAAGTTACAGAGTCCTAGAATGTTATATGAGTTACTGAGTCTTAGAATAATATACGAAGCCCTTGAATAATATACAAGTTACTGAATCCTAGAATAAAATACAAGATACTGAGTCCTAGAATAAAATACAAAGTCCTAGAATAATATAGAAGTTACTGAGTCCTAGACTAATATACGAAGTCCTATAATAATATACGAAGCCCTAGAATAATATACGAGTTACTGAGTCTTAGAATAATATAGAAGTTACTGAGTCCTACAATTATATAGAGGTTACTGAGTCCTAGAATAATATACAAAGTCCTAGAATAATATACAAGATACTGAGTCCTAGAATAAAATACAAAGTCTTAGAATAATATAGAAGATAATGCGTCCTAGACTAATATATGAAGTCCTATAATAATATACGAAGCCTTAGAATAATATACGAGTTACTGAGTCTTAGAATAATATAGAAGTTACTGAGTCCCAGAATAATATAGAGGTTACTGAGTCCTAGAATAATATACAAAGTCCTAGAATAATATAGAAGTTATTGAGTCCTAGAATATTATACAAGTTACTGAGTCCTAGAATAATACACGAAGTCCAAAAAAATACAAGTTACTGAGTCTTAGAATAATATACGAAGTCCTAGAATAATATACAAAGTCCTAGAATAATATAGAGTTACTAAGCCCTAGAATAATATACATGTTACTGAGTCCTAGAATAATATACAAGTTAATGAGTCCTAGAATACTATATGAAGTCCTAGAAGAATATATAAGTTACAGAGTCCTAGAATGTTATATGAGTTACTGAGTCTTAGAATAATATACGAAGTCCTAGAATAATATACAAAGTCCTAGAATAATATAGAGTTACTAAGCCCTAGAATAATATACATGTTATTGAGTCCTAGAATAATATACAAGTTACTGAGTCCTAGAATAATATACAAAGTCCTAGAATAATATACGATTTACTGAGTTCTAGAATAATATGCAAAGTCCCAGAATAATATATGAGTTACTGAGTCCTAGACTAATATACTTGTTATTGAGTCTTAGAATAATATACAAAGTCCTGTAATAATATAAGAATTACTGTGTCCTAGAAAAAATTTACGATTTACTGAGTCCAGGAATAATATCCGAGTTACTTAGTCTTTGAATAATATACAAAGTCCTAGAATAATGTACACGTTACTGAGTCCGAGTATAATATAGGAGTTACTGACTCCTAGAATAATATATGAAGTCCTAGAAAAAAAAACAGTCCTAGAATAATATACAAGTTACTGAGTCCTAGAATAATATATGAAGTCCTAGAATAATATGCAATGTTCTTGAATAAAATAGAAGTTACCGAGTCCTATAATAATATACGAAGTCCAAGAATAATATATGAGTTACTGAGTTTTAGAATAATGTACAAAGTCCTACAATAATATAAGAGTTACTGAATCCTAGAATAATATACGAGTTACTGAGTCCTAGAATAATATCCAAAGTCCCAGAATAATATAGGAGTTAAGGAGTCCTAGAACTGATTGACCCTTGGCTTGTTCCTTGACAACTCTACTGCCTAATCCCAACCTGCAACTACTCATTACCGACCTTTTGGCTTGTTTACTGACCAAGCTGCTGTTTAATCCTTATCTGCTCATCCGCTACTGGAATCAAGCTTGCTCACACCCTGGTAGGGTAAACCTGAGTAATGCGACCTGGTACTAGCATGCAGCTAAATCCATCTCCACCATCAGGAGCTCTGGTGAACACCGGCTACTACTTAGAATCCGCACCTCAGGTGAGCCTGTGTCATCTGCCAGAGAGACTGCCTGTGCACCTATCCTGCTGTTCGGTGGTTTTCCTGCAACTGCTATATCAATTGATCTTCAAGCCCGACACCTGATCGTGACAGCTAGGGTAATATACAAAGTCGTAGAATAATATTGGAGTTACTGAGTCCTTGAATACTATATGAAGTCCTAGAAGAATATATAAGTTACAGAGTCCTAGAATGTTATATGAGTTACTGAGTCTT
Source organism: Lithobates pipiens (assembly GCF_037356315.1). NCBI lineage: Eukaryota > Metazoa > Chordata > Amphibia > Anura > Ranidae > Lithobates > Lithobates pipiens. The sequence continues at coordinate 1,130,784 of NW_027507895.1, read as the reverse complement.
AGAATAATATACGAAGCCCTAGAATAATATACAAGTTACTGAATCCTAGAATAATATACAAGTTAATGAGTCCTAGAATACTATATGAAGTCCTAGAAGAATATATAAGTTACAGAGTCCTAGAATGTTATATGAGTTACTGAGTCTTAGAATAATATACGAAGTCCTAGAATAATATACAAAGTCCTAGAATAATATAGAGTTACTAAGCCCTAGAATAATATACATGTTATTGAGTCCTAGAATAATATACAAGTTACTGAGTCCTAGAATAATATACAAAGTCCTAGAATAATATACGATTTACTGAGTTCTAGAATAATATGCAAAGTCCCAGAATAATATATGAGTTACTGAGTCCTAGACTAATATACTTGTTATTGAGTCTTAGAATAATATACAAAGTCCTGTAATAATATAAGAATTACTGTGTCCTAGAAAAAATTTACGATTTACTGAGTCCAGGAATAATATCCGAGTTACTTAGTCTTTGAATAATATACAAAGTCCTAGAATAATGTACACGTTACTGAGTCCGAGTATAATATAGGAGTTACTGACTCCTAGAATAATATATGAAGTCCTAGAAAAAAAAACAGTCCTAGAATAATATACAAGTTACTGAGTCCTAGAATAATATATGAAGTCCTAGAATAATATGCAATGCTCTTGAATAAAATAGAAGTTACCGAGTCCTATAATAATATACGAAGTCCAAGAATAATATATGAGTTACTGAGTTTTAGAATAATGTACAAAGTCCTACAATAATATAAGAGTTACTGAATCCTAGAATAATATACGAGTTACTGAGTCCTAGAATAATATCCAAAGTCCCAGAATAATATAGGAGTTAAGGAGTCCTAGAACTGATTGACCCTTGGCTTGTTCCTTGACAACTCTACTGCCTAATCCCAACCTGCAACTACTCGTTACCGACCTTTTGGCTTGTTTACTGACCAAGCTGCTGTTTAATCCTTATCTGCTCATCCGCTACTGGAATCAAGCTTGCTCACACCCTGGTAGGGCAAACCTGAGTAATGCGACCTGGTACTAGCATGCAGCTAAATCCATCTCCACCATCAGGAGCTCTGGTGAACACCGGCTACTACTTAGAATCCGCACCTCAGGTGAGCCTGTGTCATCTGCCAGAGAGACTGCCTGTGCACCTATCCTGCTGTTCGGTGGTTTTCCTGCAACTGCTATATCAATTGATCTTCAAGCCCGACACCTGATCGTGACAGCTAGGGTAATATACAAAGTCGTAGAATAATATTGGAGTTACTGAGTCCTTGAATACTATATGAAGTCCTAGAAGAATATATAAGTTACAGAGTCCTAGAATGTTATATGAGTTACTGAGTCTTAGAATAATATACGAAGCCCTAGAATAATATACAAGTTACTGAATCCTAGAATAATATACAAGATACTGAGTCCTAGAATAAAATACAAAGTCCTAGAATAATATACAAGTTAATGAGTCCTAGAATAATATACAAAGTCCTAGAATAATATACAATTTACTGAGTTCTAGAATAATATGCAAAGTCCCAGAATAATATATGAGTTACTGAGTCCTAGACTAATATACTTGTTATTGAGTCTTAGAATAATATACAAAGTCCTGTAATAATATAAGAATTACTGTGTCCTAGAAAAAATGTACGATTTACTGAGTCCAGGAATAATATCCGAGTTACTTAGTCTTTGAATTAAATACAAAGTCCTAGAATAATGTACAAGTTACTGAGTCCTAGAATAATATATGAAGTCCTAGAATAATATGCAATGTTCTAGAATAATATAGAAGTTACCGAGTCCTATAATAATATACAAAGTCCAAGAATAATATATGAGTTACTGAGTTTTAGAATAATATACAAAGTCCTACAATAATATAAGAGTTACTGAATCCTAGAATAATATACGAGTTACTGAATCCTAGAATAATATACAAAGTCCCAGAATAATATAGGAGTTAAGGAGTCCTAGAACTGATTGACCCTTGGCTTGTTCCTTGACAACTGTACTGCCTAATCCCAACCTGCAACTACTCGTTACCGACCTTTTGGCTTGTTTACTGACCAAGCTGCTGTTTAATCCTTATCTGCTCATCCGCTACTGGAATCAAGCTTGCTCACACCCTGGTAGGGTAAACCTGAGTAATGCGACCTGGTACTAGCATGCAGCTAAATCCATCTCCACCATCAGGAGCTCTGGTGAACACCGGCTACTACTTAGAATCCGCACCTCAGGTGAGCCTGTGTCATCTGCCAGAGAGACTGCCTGTGCACCTATCCTGCTGTTCGGTGGTTTTCCTGCAACTGCTATATCAATTGATCTTCAAGCCTGACACCTGATCGTGACAGCTAGGGTAATATACAAAGTCGTAGAATAATATTGGAGTTACTGAGTCCTAGAATACTATATGAAGTCCGAGAAGAATATATAAGTTACAGAGTCCTAGAATGTTATATGAGTTACTGAGTCTTAGAATAATATACGAAGCCCTTGAATAATATACAAGTTACTGAATCCTAGAATAATATACAAGATACTGAGTCCTAGAATAAAATACAAAGTCCTAGAATAATATAGAAGTTACTGAGTCCTAGACTAATATACGAAGTCCTATAATAATATACGAAGCCCTAGAATAATATACGAGTTACTGAGTCTTATAATAATATTGAAGTTACTGAGTCCTAGAATAATATAGCGGTTACTGAGTCCTAGAATAATATACAAAGTCCTAGAATAATATAGAAGTTATTGAGTCCTAGAATATTATACAAGTTACTGAGTCCTAGAATAATACACGAAGTCCAAAAAAATTTAAGTTACTGAGTCTTAGAATAATATACGAAGTCCTAGAATAATATACGAGTTACTGAGTCCTAGAATAATATGCGAAGCCCTAGAATAATATACGAGTTACTGAGACCTAGAATACTATACAAAGTCCTAGAATAATATAGAAGTTAATGAGTCCTAGAATATTTTACAAGTTACTGAGTCCTAGAATAATACACGAAGCCCAAAAAAATACAAGTTACTGAGTCTTAGAATAACATACGAAGTCCTAGAATAATATACAAAGTCCTAGAATAATATACGAGTTACTGAGTCCTAGAATAATATGCAAAGCTCTAGAATAATATACAAGTTACTGAGTCCTAGAATAATATAAAAGTTATCGAGTCCTAGAATAATATACAAAGTCCTAGAATAATATACGATTTACTGAGTTCTAGAATAATATGCAAAGCCCTAGAATAATATACGAGTTACTGAGTCCTAGAATAATATACAAAGTCCTAGAATAATATAGGAGTTACTGAGTCCTATAATAGTATGCGATGTCCTAGAATAAAATACAAAGTCCTAGAATAATATAGAAGTTACTGAGTCCTAGACTAATATACTTGTTATTGAGTCTTAGAATAATATACAAAGTCCAGTAATAATATAAGAACTACTGTGTCCTAGAAAAAATTTACGATTTACTGAGTCCTAGAATAATATCTGAGTTACCTAGCCTTTGAATAATATACAAAGTCCTATAATAATATACACGTTACTGAGTCTGAGTATAATATAGGAGTTACTGACTCCTAGAATAATATACGAAGTCCTTGAAAAAAACAGTCCTATAATAATATACAAGTTACTGAGTCCTAGAATAATATATGAAGTGCTAGAATAATATGCAATGTTCTAGAATAATATAGAATTTACCGAGTCCTAGAATAATATATGAGGTCCAAGAATAATATATGAGTTACTGAGTTTTAGAGTAATATACAAAGTCCTACAATAATATGCGAGTTACTGAATCCTAGCTTAATATACGAGTTACTGAGTCCTAGAATAATATATGAAGTCCTAGAATAATATAAGAGTTACTGAATCCTAGAATAATATGCAAAGCCCTAGAATAATTTACGAGTTACTGAGTCTTAGAATAATATACGAAGTCCCAGAATAATATAGGAGTGAAGTAGTCCTAGAACTGATTGACCCTTGTTCCTTGACTACTCTACTGCCTAATCCAAACCTGCAACTACTCGTTACCGACCTTTTGGCTTGTTTACTGACCAAGCTGCTGTTTAATCCTTATCTGCTCATCCGCTACTGGAATCAAGCTTGCTCACACCCTGGTAGGGTAAAACTGAGTAATGCGACCTGGTGCTAGCATGCAGTTAAATCCATCTCCACCATCAGGAGCTCTGGTGAACACCGGCTACTACTTAGAATCCGCACCTCAGGTGAGCTTGTATAATCTGCCAGAGAGACTGCCTGTGCACCTATCCTACTGTTCGTTGGTATTCCTGCAACTGCTATATCAATTGATCTTCAAGCCCGACACCTGATCGTGACACCTAGGGTAATATACGAAGTTGCAGAATAATATTGGAGTTACTGAGTCCTAGACTACTATATGAAGTAATAGAAGAATATACAAGTTACAGAGTCCTAGAATGTTATATGAGTTACTGAGTCTTAGAATAATGGTCTTCGAAAAAATGGTAGCCGTTCAGAAGTGAGGCTTGATTTGGCCGCAATGTCGACCTCGACCTCTTTCGAACGGAATCGAGGCTTGGTTCAGTTGTGACACTATTTAATGAGATGGACCAGCATATCACCTGTGCCCCAGGAGGATGTAAGTTTTTTACGAAACATGTCGGGCTGTTTGTGCTGATACCACCACGCTTAGAATATTCCCTAGTACGGGTGTATATTTATTCTTAATTTTAACCGTTTTTTTATGCATATTTTTTATTTGTTAGAATCGGACCTATTCGGTCATGCCTTTGATTTGTCGTGTATATATATTTTTTTCATTAATAAAATTGTCATCTGCTTAACGGTACGTTCACGATCGGAGTCCTCTTTTGTTTTTCCCTTCCCTTCGCTCGTGTCCGGGAGGCCCGAGTGTTTTGTGTTTCACTACAGGTTTGCGCATTGAAAAACCTTGGCATCCGACGATTCGCTGGGGAGCTTTAGATAACTCCAGGCATACAGGGAGATCGGACGGCCACTTTGCCCTTCTCTACGGTGACCGAGAGGAGAAGCAGGACGTACGACGGTTTCCGGAACTTTTCGATCTAGGCTGGTTACGTTCGAATGATCCACATCTATCCATGCCCTCAGTAGTACACCGGAACGGAATACACACAAAAGAACCCCGCAGAGGGCTGTCTGCTCGCGCTAACGACCGCTGGTTTGGAGTCCACCCATTGCGGTAAAAGTCAAACCTTTTTCAGATCTGGATGTGATAGTGGCAAAGTCAGGAAGATTCCACTGTATTCGTAAAAAGGATTGATTTTCCTGTTCGCTGGCTTCTTTTTGGAACTAAGATTCCCTGATTACAAAGACTCCTTTTTTTCTTGATTGAATTTTACACAGGATGTTTTTTTGATTTGCATTTTTGCATTTGTGATTTGTATTGAGTTTTTCACTTCAATTTTCACATATATTTAGCGCAACTTTATGTATAATTTTTCTGATTTGACCCATATTTTGATATTAGATGGTTTTTAGTTGCAGCTCTCAGGTTTGCCCCAAGCCCCATATTTTTGTTTTGTTTTTATAGTATTTGGGTAATATCGTTATGTTTGCAGCTGGGGATATGCACTTTTCGAAATTGGTGCTCTGTTAAAGATTGGTGTACTCTGTAGCACATTTTTAGATTCATACACTTTTTTTGATACACGTAATTACAGGATTGTAGTACACATTCAATAGATAATATAGATTAATTATTTTTTATTTAAGACACACAAGGAATTGTATCATTATGGATGTTTTTGAATATAGATCCGCTAGGGTCATTAAAAAAGATGGAGTATTTGAGGATAGGGAACCAGAGGGAGACCTTGGAGGTTTGTTTATGAGATTAAAAAATGTAATGATCTCTGAAATCCATACTCAATGGGATATAGCACTCTTAGAACAATATGTGGCAGAATCCATGGTCCCACGTAGTTTGAGGTGGGATGTAGGCCCCCAAAAAGATGAGACAGACCTTGAGGATTGGTTTAAATACTTTAATGTAGCTGGGGTTCGATTCCTCATTTTTCTAACACAAAGGAAGAATAATAAACGGAGTAGTTTAGACACAGAAATTTAACTAATTAAGGATAAACTTTTGCCTCACATTGGGAGTGAGGAGTACAAAGAAAGATTTGCTAGCCTGAAAAAATTATTAGAGAAGGAGGAGGTTGAACAAAAGAATAAGAAAAGGAAAAAATATAATAGGGATGTAGGAGACTAAAAAAGTGGTTTAGTTTTCGAATGGCAAAGTAAAATTATTAATAACGAAGTGGAACCTATGCTCTGTTCAGAAATTTCAGAACCCTCTACGTCTAGTATAAATCAGGGCAATACTAGTCGGACCAAAAAAACAGATAATAACCAGTACAGACCCCCACCAAGTCAATCCCAACAACAGGATAGTAATAGGAGGGTGTCTTATAGATCCCCTGAGAGATACTATAAACCATCTCAATTGAGACCAAAAACTCCAGGATACCCCCCAAAGAACCCCGGAAAGAAATCCCCTTACTGGAAACCAAAAAATAGGAAGCCCTTTAATGATATAAGGCAAGGGAGTAATTACCCGTACACCGCATTACCGAATGGAGTGTATGGGAATGACTATGTACCATATGGGAACCCAGGCAATGTATATAGGGATGAGAGGTACTTGGAGTATAATGTTCCAATTCAGAATAAATTTCAGGGCATGAACAACCAGGATGAATACTTTGAGAATAGGATGGATCAACCAGGAGAGTATAGAGGACAAAGAGGAAGAGGACGAGAGAGGACTCCGTGGTACCAACCCCCGTATCCTCAAAGAAGGGAATTTGAGTGGGGACCCCCTCAATATCCCTGATGGGACGAACAACAGTCAGAGCAGTGGGGTTTTCCCAGGGTAGAACAAAACTCAGAAAGACCATTAGAACCCAGAGAGGAAAGAGAGGTGGACAGAGATCAAAAAGCAAAACGAAAAAGGGAATAAATGGGGAGGGAATTTTCAATCTCAGTAGTGTCATTCTAACTGAGGCTGAGATTTCCATTCTAGATAAGGGGCTGAAGTTTGCCCCCCCCCCCCCCCCAAGGCTCTTAATAATTTTGAAACGTATATGGACATACAAAAATACACTAGGAAATTAAATGTTAAAAGGTATATGTTGTCTAATACACAGGAGAGGAATGTGGCTAGCCAGACAGATATTAAGCATTCTGGTTTAAATAATGCATCTCTCTTCAATCCCCCAGGAGGTCTGTCTGCATCTATCAGGGTCTTTAGGGACGTTGTCCTTAGGGACCTTGAATGCTTGAAGATTAAAGAGGCAAAGATGACAAAGGAATTACAATTGGGTTTCATTCAACTCTGTAACCAGAAAAACCTGGTCATTAGGCCCACGGATAAAGGGGGCGGGATAGTAATATTGGATAAGGAGGATTATTTAGCTGAATTTAATAAAATAGTTGGGGATATTGATACATATACACCACTATCTGGTGATCCAAGATTTAAATACAAAAAGGAATTGGAGGATATTGTCAAACAAGGTTTTGAGACAGGTATTGTGAACAAGAAGGAGAAGTCCTTCTTGGTCCCTGTCTCTTCTAGGATACCCATTATGTACTACCTGCCCACCGGGTAGACCTATCATCAGCGGAATTGATTCGCTAACATTAAGAGCAGGGAAGTACATAGACGGGTACCTACAACCTTTAATTAAACTTTTACCAGCCTACATTAAGGATACCCGCCATACTATCAATATCCTTAAGAATTGTCAATATCAGGAGGGTTTTTGGATGGTCACAGCAGATGTGACATCCTTGTATACGGTGATCCCACATGATTGGGGCCTTTGGTCAGTAAGATACTTTTTGGATAAAAACTCAGTTTTGGTAGACAGACAGAAGGATTTCATTATGGAACTTCTAGAATATGCCACTACGCATAATTTTTTCTGGCATGTGGGTGGTTTCTTCCTCCAGAAGAGAGGAGTGGCCATGGGGGCTAAATTCGCCCCCAGTCTGGTGAACCTCTTTATTGGGAAATGGGAGGAGGACATCATCTATTTGGATAAAAGACCAGAACTGGTCCTTTGGGCCAGGTATATAGATGACGTCCTCCTCCTATGGAATGGTTCCTTCGAGTCACTGGAGGGATTCATGATGGAGCTTAATAGGAATGATAGAGGGATTGAATTCAAATATGAAGCGAGTCAACATACCATCAACTTCCTAGATCTTAAAATTTGGAATGAGGGCGATACCCTACTGACAGCCACGTTCTTTATGGACCCTGATCATAATGCATTCATGCCATGGGACAGTTGCCACCATAAGGTGTGGCTACAGTCGGTCCCGAAGAGCCAGTTTATCAGAATAAAGCGCAACTGTTCCCGTGAAGGTGATTTCGATGCGCAGGCTGGTGTCCTTGTGGAAAGATTGCTGGCTAAGGGCTATGATGAACAGAACTTGAAGGAAAAATTGAGGGAAGTGCGGGAGATTGATCGTAGCCTTTTACTCAAAGAAAGAACGGAGGCGGAGAGTAATAATATGAACAGCAATTTTCAATGTCCATTTATCACTAGATTTTCCCAATAACATTTTTCAGTCAAAAAAATTATACGTAAACATTGGCACATAATCAAAAATGACCAGGTTCTGGGTTCATTCCTTCCCGAGAAACCACAAGTGGTATTTAGGGGTGTACCATCTATTAGACATAAAATCGCACCCAATGTGTGCGACCCCCCGACAATTAAACCTATGTTCTTTCAGAACCTAATAGGGTTTTTTAAATGTAATAAGTGTAGTGTATGTTTCATTAATAATATAAAGAAAAAGAAAACAACAGAATTTTGTTCAGGAAATACTAAACAAATTTTCCCTATTAAATAATTTATAACCTGTTCCACGGAGGGAGTGGTATACCTCCTAACTTGTCCCTGTGGGCTCCATTATGTGGGTCGCACATTGCGCTCTCTCCAAGTGAGACTAGGGGAACATCTGGGTAACATTAGAAGGGGATTTAAAGGACACCCAGTCTCAAAACATTACCTGGAGGTACATGGTCGTGATCCCTGGGGAATTCCCTTCTAGGAATCGATAAATTACAGATACCCTGGAGAGGAGGCCCTAAAAAGAGGGCGATTTCAAAACTCGAAATGAGTTGGATATAGAAAAATTAAAAGTCTTAAACCTTTTGGACTCAACGTAGATATAGAGATTAATGCTTTCATAGATAATGCATGAGGGATGTAAAATATAGTTGACATATGATATAAATATGTTTCCTTTTAGGGGGGCGGTAGGTTTTTGTTCTTTTTTCTTCTTTCCTTTACTTGTTCCTGTTCTTTTCTTTTTCGATTAATTAAATGAGAACAGATTATTTTCTTCCATTTAAACTCAACTTTTAAGGAGGATGGTTCTTTAACAGGAATTGGATACTGTGTACCATTCGAATTTGTGTGGTTACACATTTTCCGATATGAGTTTAGTCCACAAGTAAATGGAGCTCGAGTTGAGCTGGGACTGTGTTTCAGACCCGGATCATGTTCGATCTCCACGAAAATGGCGACTGAGTGCGGCCTGTGGTTTGGCCTATTAGGGATTCGATTCATTTCTATGGTCTTCGAAAAAATGGTAGCCGTTCGGAAGTGAGGCTTGGTTCGGCCGTAATGTCGACCTTGACCTCTTTCGAACGGAATCGAGGCTTGGTTTAGTCGTGACGCTATTTAATGTGATGGATCAGCATATCACCTGTGCCCCAGGAGGATGTAAGTTTTTACGAAACATGTCGGGCTGTTTGTGCTGATACCACCACGCTTAGAATATTCCCTAGCATGGGTGTATATTTGTTCTTAATTTTAACCGTTTTTTTATGCATATTTTTTATTTGTTAGAATCGGACCTATTCGGTCATACCTTTGGTCTGTCGTGTACATATATTTTTTTATTAATAAAATTGTCGACTGCTTAATGGTACGTTCACGATCGGAGTCCTCTTTTGTTTTTCCCTTCCCCTAGCTCGCGGCCGGGAGGCCCGAGTGTTTTGTGTTTCACTACAGGTTTGCGCATTGAAAAACCGTGGCATCGGACGATTCGCTGGGGAGCTTTAGATAACTCCAGGCATACAGAGAGAACGGACGGCCACTTTGCCTTTCTCTACGGTGACCGAGAGGAGAAGCAGGATGTACGACGGTTTCCGGAACTTTTCGATCTAGGCTGGTTACCTTCGAATGATCCGCATCTATCCATGCCCTCAGTAGTACACCGGAACGGAATACACGCAAAAGAACCCCACAGAGGGCTGTCTGCTCACACAAACGACTCCGATGGTTTGGAGTCCACCCATTGCGGTAAGAGTCAAACCTTTTTCAGATCTGGATGTGATAGTGGCAAAGTCAGGAAGATTCTACTGTATTCGTAAAAAGGATTGATTTTCCTGTTCGCTGGCTTCTTTTTGGAACTAATGCCGCGTACACACGGTCGAACTTTATGACGTACTTAGTCCGTCATACAATCCGACGGACAATCCGGCGTACTTTCCACTGAACGGACTTGACCACACACGGATACACAAACAGTCCGACGAAAGCTTGCACGATGACGTACAGCACGTACGACGGGACTAGAAACAGGAAGTCCAAGACACAGCAAAGCACCCTTTGGGCTCCTTCTGCTGACTTTGCGTTAGTGGAAGTTTGGTTAGAGACGATTCGCGCTTTTCAGACTTCAGCTTAATTTGTCCGTTTTCTGCGGCGCAGTCTGCCTGTGAGGTTTGTATCTGTCTTTCGGTATGCGTGGATCAGTTGGTACCTGTTATTAGGCGCTTCTGGTCCGCTCGTTTCTGGGTTTCAGATCGTTCTTCATAGGTCTGGCTGTTCTTCAGTGCGTTCAGTTAAGCTTGTTTGTCCAGCCGACCGTTTCAAAGCCATGGAGAGTGGACGTACTCGTTCGCGAGTTTGTGCTATATGGGGGCTTGGTGTTGGGGTTAATACTTTGACCCGAGCCCAGTCTGTGAACAGGGCGAGGAGGAGTTCATGGACAAAGAATTGGTTGCGCCAGCGCGACCAATTCTCGCATATGCCTTTACTCCGTGAGATCCGTGAGAATAATCCTGATGATTTCAGGAATTATCTCAGGATGACGGACCCCGTTTTTCACCGTCTGCTGGCTTTGCTGACCCCTTATATCAGCAGGCAGGATACCTGCATGCGGCAAGCCATCACTCCGGAGCAGAGGCTCGTCACCACGTTGCGCTACTTGGCGACAGGGAGAAGCCTTCAGGACCTCAAGTTCTCTACAGGCATCTCCCCCCAGGCTCTGGGGATCATTATTCCAGAGACCTGTTCTGCCATTATTCGGGTCCTGCAGAAGGAATATATGAAGGTAAGTTTGTTCTTTTAATATTGCATTATATGCATTGTATGTTTGTATTAATTTCATCATGACTTTTAATATCCATGACAGGAATATGATGTGAATGTCCCCTTTATATGAATACATGCAATTGTTTTTTTTGATGTATTTATTTTTTTTTTTTGTGTAATTTTTTTATAGCTTTTACCTTTTTGTGTCCCACGTGCATATTTGCTTTCACTAACGTCCCCAGCATGCAATCCTGGGCCCCTATACACCCACAGCCGAGACTGTTTTTCTCTAATTCATATTGTCAGCTCCATTGTACTGTTTTACTGCCCCCCCACCCTTTTGGAATTGGTTTCAGGGATTGTATACTCATTAATTAGGCCCCCACCCACTCAAATTGGTTACAGGGATTGTATACTCATTAATTAGGCCCCCACCCCATTCAAATTGGTTTCAGGGATTGTATACTCATTAATTAGGCCCCCACCCCACTCAAATTGGTTGCAGGGATTGTATACTCATTAATTAGGCCCCCACCCCACTCAAATTGGTTTCAGGGATTGTATACTCATTAGTTAGGCCCCCACCCCACTCAAATTGGTTGCAGGGATTGTATACTCATTAGTTAGGCCCCCACCCCACTCAAATTGGTTTCAGGGATTGTATACTCATTAATTAGGCCCCCACCCCACTCAAATTGGTTTCAGGGATTGTATACTCATTAATTAGGCCCCCACCCCACTCGAATTGGTTTCAGGGATTGTATACTCATTAATTAGGCCCCCACCCACTCAAATTGGTTACAGGGATTGTATACTCATTAATTAGGCCCCCACCCCATTCAAATTGGTTTCAGGGATTGTATACTCATTAATTAGGCCCCCACCCCACTCAAATTGGTTGCAGGGATTGTATACTCATTAATTAGGCCCCCACCCCACTCAAATTGGTTGCAGGGATTGTATACTCATTAATTAGGCCCCCACCCCACTCACCCACATAACTTATGTCCCCTGGTCCATCAGAGGGCTGAGTAATCTGGGAATTGGGCCGTCTATTTGTTTTTTTTGCTGCAAAACATTTTCAATATTTATGTTTAACTGCTGTTCCAAAATGTTTTTGAGTTTTATTTGTTATGAATTGTTTTGATTTAATGACTATTTTTTTTTTTTTTTACCTGTGTTTGACTCCCCAGTTTCCTTCCACGCCACAGGAATGGCAGACTGTGGCTTCCCAGTTCGCTGCCCGTTGGGACTTTCCCAACTGTGGAGGGGCGATCGACGGGAAACATGTGCGGATTGTGCCCCCACCCCATTCGGGGTCCTACTACTGGAATTATAAGGGGTTCCATAGTGTGGTGTTAATGGCGGTGGTGTCAGCACAATATGACTTTCTCTATGTGGATGTGGGGAAGAACGGCCGGATGTCTGACGGAGGAGTGTTTAGGCAGACCGAGTTCTGCCACCGTCTCATCACTGGTGGCCTGGACTTGCCACCAGATGCTGATAATGTGGAGGGTCTACCTTTTGTTTTTATCGCTGATGAAGCATTCGGTCTGAGTGACCATTTGATGAAGCCCTTCCCCCAAAGGACCCTCACCCCGGAGAGGAGGGTTTTTAATTACCGGCTGGCCAGAGCAAGAAGGGTTGTGGAGAATGCCTTTGGTATTATGGTCAGCCGGTTCCGTCTGTTTTTGGAGAGTACAAACTGAACTATGTCATTCTCTGCTGCTGCATTTTACACAACTTTTTAAGAAAACATTCTGGAACCCATTACCTGCAGCCAATTGGGCCTGAGGCCGGACTAATGCCAGAACTCACAGGGCTGGATCATGCCCATCCTGGCTTAGCCCCCCAAACAGCACGTGAGGTGCGTGACCAGTATGTCACCTATTTTAATGGTAGGGGGGCTATTCCAATGCCAGTTGAGCAATAAAGATTTCCTTTTCTTCAAATATATATTGTCTGATCAAATTTTTAAGTTTGGTTCTTGTTTGCTTTTCAAGGTGGTTGTCTCCTACATTCTCCTAATTCAGGGATATGCAATTGGCAGACCTGCAGCTGGTGCAAAACTACAAGTCCATCATGCCTCTGGGTCTCATGCTTGTAGCTGTCAGTCTTGCTATGCTTCATGGGACTTTTAGTTATTTAACAGCTGGATTTCCACTAATTGCATATTCCTGTCATAGTGCATTTGTATTGCAAAGTGTTTTTTTTTTTTCCCAATAGGAAATAAGGTCCTTTGTCACAGAAAACACAAAATTACTTCCCAAAAAGGTATTGAGTATTGAAAGAAGGAGATACACACACACACACACATATCTTTTTAGAAAAGTTGTAATAGTACACATTGAAACAAGTGCCTTTTTTTTTGTTTTTGTTTTTTTTTGGTAAACAATATAGATTTTTTGTAGTAAACAATATATTATTTTTCTAATTTTTTGGTAAACAATATAGATTTTTTGTAGTAAACAATATATATATATATATATATATATATATATATATATATATATATATATATATATATATATATATATATATATATATATATATTTTTTTTTTTTTGAAAAGAATAAAAAATCTAGATATATACACACATACATATTTGTTGGATGTTAAAAGTTTAACTATTTACATAAAACAAGGGTAAAAGCCAAATTTAGAAGATGTGCACCAAAAATTGGTAATGTCAACATGTGCTATCTCCCATTATGAGTGATCAATGGATGCGTTTTGTGGGTGCAATCCCTTCCTCTCACATACTAGAATGAGGAAGGGGTTGCAAACACAAAATATGTACATTGAGATCCTCTGATGGCACATAGCACATGTTGACACACTGTGTGCATCTTCTAAATTTGGACTCTAAAAAACTGATCTTGCATTTTAGGGAAAAGGGGCTTAGATTCTCCCCAAAACATCGATCATGTTCTTCATTTGCTGCTGAATGGTGTCCAACTGCCTGTGCATGTTGCGGATCTGGTTCCGCATGCAATCGATCTCGCCATTCCAGACCATGATCTGCCCAATCAGCCTCTGGGCGCTTTCAGTTGTGAATGGCTCTGCGGCTTGTCCTTCTACAACCAGATCATCACCTAAAAAAGGTGTAGAAAAAAAAATAGTGTTAACATATGCAGGCATTAATGGTTTACCTTAAGCTGCGTTGTCAGACACTCACTTTGTGGGGTGAGTACCTCCACCACCTCTTCTTCTACCTCCACCTCTGGCCCCTCCACCTCTGGCACTGGGCTGGGGTCCTCTGGCACTGGGCTGGGGTCCTCTGGCACTGGGCTTGGGCTAACTGCCCAATCAGGCTGGTGAGGTCGAGGGGTCCTGGGCTGCTCCAACTCATGTCTGAGTCTTTGTTCCCCTATGAGAATGAAACAAACCAAAAAAGGTAGACTTTTAAGCCCAGTGATATTTGAATCCAGAAATCTGAATATTAAACATTGGTTCGAAGTGGTGTACAATTATTAGCTAGTTGTTACAAAATCCTAGTTGAATACATCGTTTAAATTACCTTTTAGGCTGGGTTCACACTGCTGTGATGCGTGAAAGCTGCAAATCTACTGTGGGTTCCCACATCGCATGCCTCCCGGAGGCAGTTCACACGACCCTATGCAAACTGCTGGGAGTGTCAGTGGAACCTTTAATGACACCCCCAGATCAGTTCGCATATTGCAGTGCGATCTGCAAACTCAGACAGGAATCGGATCGCATGGTGTGAACACCCATGCGATCCGATTCTGCTGTGGCTTAAAAAAAGGGTCCTGTACAAGTTTGTGTCGGATGCCATGCAAATTCTGCCATACTACCTGTATGGCTGAAATCGCATCGCACAGAGATCACATGTGATTTGCACTACAGTGCGGTGCGAACCACATCCGATCTCATACATAGCAGCAGTGTGAACCTAGCCTTTAAACAAACTGTGATACTTTACATCATTTAGCCAAGTTTCATAGATGGACACACCAGAATCATCCCCTTGAGTCCCTGTGTGTGATGATCTCAAAAAATGTTCTATGATGTCCCAAACTACACGAAATTATCCCCAGTTGAGATGTGGAACTTCTATATCTATATCTTAATTACAATACATTACACTGAATAAAATGATGAAACAGTTGTAGCTATAAAGATATGTACACAAGGATATCCTAAATTGAATGTCACAATTCAAGGTATCATTAACAACAATAAAAGAACTAACAAATAAAAAACCTAAACCAATACCATATACTGATACGCGCCATTTACGTACAGTCATACGAACGATCAAGCAGACGACAGTTTAATACGCCAGATTTACCAACTTTTACGAACGGGTAGGTACGAACGTCAAAATAAGCGCAAAGTACTCACTTTTTTTGAACGCCTTTTTGATTCTCCTGTATTGATCTAGCTCCCTGGATTTTATATCCGATCAGCGTTTGCGGAGTTGATCTTTAGCTCTTCGGACACCAAATGTGTTCTCCAAAGTGCTCACTACTGTACTCATTATTCTGTCCTTCCGGATATTGGGTTTGGGATAGGGGCCATTTTTCCCATCGTAATCTTCTTTTATTAAGATGTCCACCATCTCCACCATCTCTTCGAAAGACATGTTTGTGGCCTTAAACCTCTTCCTAGCTCTGGAAGTATTGGGTTCAGGGCTTTCCTCCGCGCTGCTCTCAGAAAATACGTCCGCCATCTTTATCTAGCTACTCTCCCACAGCGGAACGAGGGTAAAAGGGGCGGGGAAATACGGTCACAAGGAACGTCAGGGGCGGGCAACGTGGGCGACACAGGCGGAGCTTGACGCATGCGCTGTATATAAAGCGTTACCGCGAGGACGTACGTTTGTCCGAACGGAAGCAGCGAGTGATACACACGGCGGTAAGATGGTGATCTTTTTATTTTTAGGGTTTTAGGCCTGCGTTAGGAATGTATATAGTGGGATTTTACCTTGTGGATGGTTAGTTGATTTTAATGTGGGTTGGTGATTTAGTGGGGTTGGTGTTTTGTGTGGGTGTGTGTGGGAGTGGGGGTGGGTGTGTGGGGGGGGTAGTGTGTGTGGTAGTGTGTGTGTGTGGGGGTGGGGGTGGCTGTGTGGGGGGGTAGTGCGCGTGGTAGTGTGGGTGTGTGTGGGGCTGGGGGTGGGTGTGTGGGGGGGGGGGGGTAGTGTGTGTGGTAGTGTGGGTGTGTGTGGGGGGGTAGTGTGTGTGTGTGGGGGTAGTGTGGGTGTAGTGTGTGTCTCGCCTACATTGTCACAATATAAATAGTGTGCGTTTGGTCTGACATTAGTATTTATGTATTTCTTTTTTTTTTTTTTTTTAGAACTCAAAATGCAAAAGTACAGTCCGGACCCCTTTAAGGAGGAGGCATTCCTGGCAAAATTCATCGAGATGTTTGAGATGCACAGGAACCTGTGGGATGCCAAGCACCCACTATATTCAAGCCGTCCTGCCCGGAGGAAAACACTGGGGACAATTTTTTAAGTTTGTGAAAACCCGACTCCCCCAGGCAGACATTACGTTTGTGGGCTCCAAAATTCAGGTCCTGCGTAACATGTGTAGGCGGGAGCGCCACAAGATCCTAGAGTCCCAAACATCAGGAGCAGCAGCAGATGAGATATATGTGCCTAGGCTGTGGTACTACAACAGGCTGCGTTTTCTGGATGACCCGTCAGAAGCCAGGCAGTCACTTTCCACTCTTCTGTCTACCCTTCCCTCCACCCTTCCCTCCACCTCAGCTGAGCCACCCCAGGAAGATCCAGACCCTTCCTTCCTGGAAGAAGTTGATGCGCCCAGCTGGAGCCAGGTATATTTTAGTTTATAAAGTTAGGATTGCTCAAATATTAATGATGTAAAGTTCAATGTTTGAATTGCTTCCAAATCTAGGATTTCATCACAAATTAAATTAGATATAAGGATACAGTAGTTTCCACAAATGTGGCTAAAATCTTGGTGAACTGATGGAAAAATGATGGTGTCAAAATGGTAGCCTTTTGTATTTCAAGACAAATGTATTTGCAAGTGAGAACTGTAAAATTGTCAGTGATTGATGATGTCAAAATATATACATATTTTATTTATTTATTTATTTTTTACACAGGATGAGCTCACCCAGGAGGAGGCCGGGACCAGTGGTATGGAGGAGGAGGCCGGGACCAGCCACACGCAGGAGATAGCTGGGCCCAGCAGGAGTCGGACAGAAAGGCAGGTCCCTCCCCTCCGCATAGCCAGCAAAAGGCCCAGGAGGATGACACAGACAGAGGAGGAGTCATTGGAGCTTAAAAAGCCAGCCAATTGCTTAGTAAACCCCCCAATCCTGAAGAGGCCTACGCTACTTATTTGGCCAGCAAGTTGCTTGAAATGGACAAGGGACAGCGCAACTTGTGCGAGGCTATTTTCTTCGATAGTATTCAGCGGGGTCTGAAGGGTGAGCTAACACCAATCACCAGACTCTACAACACAGACCCTACTGCTCCTCCTCCTCCTCCTCCTCCTCCTCCTACCACAAGTCCACCACCAGAGGCACAACCTCCAGCGAAGCGTGGAGGGAAGGCTACACGGAAGAGTCGGAAGTGACTGCCTGGCTTCAGTCTGCTCTGACAGAAGACGCAGGCTGTTGTAGTACCACAGTCTGGGGACATAGATGTCATCTGCTGCCTATCCTGGTCTGTGGGATTCTAGGACCATGTTGTGCTCCCTATTTTCATGTTTACACAGGTTCTGAATTTTGGTGGCCACTGACTTGATGTGTGCCTGGGGGACAAAAGGCTTCACAAACTTCAAAAGTGTCTCCAGTGTTGCCTCCCTCTTGATTTTGTTTTGTACAGACTAAAAATAAAGATTTATTTTTTCCAAAAAGATTGTAATTTTTTTTATTTTGGATTAAAAAAACAGAGTTTATTTGTGAGTGGGCAGGTACATGTCAAAAGACTATGGGGGTTATTTACAAAACGCACGTTCATGTTAATATAAATATGCTAACTACAAGTGCAATTTTTAAAGCACTGCAAGTGCAGTCGCTGTAAATTTGAGGCTAACATTTGAAATGAGGGGAAGCTCTGCTGATTTTGAACATTCAATCATGTGTAAGCTAAAATGCTGGTTTGGGTATCTATCTATCTATCTATCTATCTATCTATCTATCTATCTATCTATCTATCTATCTATCTATCTATCTATCTATCTATCTCTACTTACATAGTCTGCTTGGACCAAAAAAACATCTAGTTTAACCCCCCCCCCCCCCCCCCCCAAAAAGCAAAATAAATAAATAATTTTAAACTAACAATAGTAGTTCCAAAAATATATAGTAATAGATAAATTATAAAATTATACATATATATATATATATATATATATATATATATATATATATATATATATATATATATATATATATATATATATATATATATATATTTTTTTTTAAATATATATATATATATATATATTTATTCTCGAATTGGAATATTAATCATAGAATGAGGATGAATAAAGACATTTGTGATAACTCTGTGTGAATATAAGCAGCAAAGCAACTTCACTTTTTTTTTGCATTATGAAGAAGAAAAGAATGTGCTATATTAACCACTTGCCGACCGCCGCACGACGATATACGTCGACAGAATGGCACGGGCAGGCATATGGGCGTATATATACGTCCCTGCCTTCCCGCGGGTGGGGGGCCCGATCGGGCCCCCCGCCGGTGCCTGCGGCGGTCGGTATTCGTTCGGGAGCGATCCGGGATGAGGGGGCGGCCATTCATTCATGGCCACCCCCTCGCGATCGCTCCCGACGAATGGAAATGCTCCGTGACATCACTTCCTCTCCTGTAATGTAAACACAGGCAGAGGAAGTGATGTAATCTCTCCTCCGTGTCGGTATTTTTCGTTCCTGCACCGAGGAGAGAGGATCGTGAGTTGCACCAACACGACACTACACAGTAGAACATGCCAGGCACACTCACACCCCCCCTTCACCCCCCGATCACCCCCCCAATTACCCCTGCCCCCCCAGTCACAGTGACACCAATTGCATTTTTTTTTTTTTTTGCATTGGTGTCATTTGTGACTGTAATAACTGTTAGGGCAGTTAGGGTTAGCCCCCTTTAGTTCTAATGTACCCCCCTAACCCCCCCAATAAAGGTTTAACCCCGTGATCACCCCCTGTCGCCAGTGTCACTAAGGCTGGGTTCACATTGCAGCGGTTTATGAGAACGGATGTGATTCGCACCGCACTGCAGTGCAAATCACATCCGATCTCTGTGCGATTCGAGTTCAGCCATACAGATAGTATGGCTGAATTCGCGCCGCACCCGCCGCAAATTCGCACGGGACCCTTTTTTTGGTCCGCAGCAGAATCGGATCGCATGGGTGTTCACGCCATGCGATCCGAGTTTGCAGATCGCACTGCGATATGCGAACTGATCTGGGGGTGTCATTAACATTTCACTGACACTCCCAGCAGTTCGCATAGGGCAGTGTGAACTGCCGCCGGGAGGCATGCGATGCGGGAACCCGCCGCGCATTCGTGGCGTTCCCGCATCGCTCCAGTGTGAACCCAGCCTAATAAGCGATCGTTTTTCTGATCGCTGTATTAGTGTCACAGGTGACGCTAGTTAGGCAGGTAGGTATTTAGGTTCGCCGCAGCTTTTTATAGCGCCAGGGACCCCCATATACTACCGCATAAAGCCCCCTGATTGCCCCCTAGTTAACCCTTTCACCAGTGATCACCATATAACTGTTACAGGTGACGCTGGTTGGTTAGTTATTTTTTTATAGTTTCAGGGCACCCGCCATTTATTACCTAATAAAGGTTTAACCCCCTGATCACCCGGCGGGTGTCATTTGTGACTGTAATAACTGTTAGGGCAGTTAGGGTTAGCCCCCTTTAGTTCTAAGGTACCCCCCTAACCCCCCCAATAAAGGTTTAACCCCGTGATCACCCCCCGTCGCCAGTGTCACTAAGGCTGGGTTCACATTGCAGCGGTTTATGAGAACGGATGTGATTCACACCGCACTGCAGTGCAAATCACATCCGATCTCTGTGCGATTCGAGTTCAGCCATACAGATAGTATGGCTGAATTTGCGTCGCACCCGCCGCACCCGCCGCAAACTCGCACGGGACCCTTTTTTTGGTCCGCAGCAGAATCGGATCGCATGGGTGTTCACACCATGCGATCCGAGTTTGCAGATCGCACTGCGATATGCGAACTGATCTGGGGGTGTCATTAACATTTCACTGACACTCCCAGCAGTTCGCATAGGGCAGTGTGAACTGCCGCCGGGAGGCATGCGATGCGGGAACCCGCCGTGGATTCGTGGTGTTCCCGCATCGCTCCAGTGTGAACCCAGCCTAATAAGCGATCGTTTTTCTGATCGCTGTATTAGTGTCACAGGTGACGCTAGTTAGGCAGGTAGGTATTTAGGTTCGCCGCAGCTTTTTATAGCGCCAGGGACCCCCATATACTACCGCATAAAGCCCCCTGATTGCCCCCTAGTTAACCCTTTCATCAGTGATCACCATATAACTGTTACAGGTGACGCTGGTTGGTTAATTATTTTTTTATAGTTTCAGGGCACCTGAATTTATTACCTAGTCTCACTAGTGTACCCCTAAATTTAGGGGTGTCTACTTTCCAAAATGGGGTCATTTGGGGGGGGGTTTGTGCCATCTTGGCATTTTATGGCCTTCAAAACTGTTACGCCCTTAAAAAGCCTGAAGGCGGTGCTTGGTTTTCGGGGCCCCGTACGCGGCTAGGCTCACAAAAAGTCCCACATATGTGGTATTCCCATACTCAGGAGAAGCAGCAGAATTTATTTTGGGGTGTCATTTCACATATGCCCATAGCATGTGTGAGCAATATATCATTTAGTGACAACTTTGTGAAAAAAAAATAAAAATTTTTTTGTCATTATTCAATCGCTTGAGGCAAAAAAATAAAATATTCAATGGGCTCAACATGCCTCAATGGGGTCATTTGGGGGGGGGGGGTTTGTACTGCCCTGCCATTTTAGCACCTCAAGAAATGAGATACGCAGTCATAAACTAAAAGCTGCGTAAATTCCAGAAAACGTACCTTAGTTTGTAGATGTGACAACTTTTGCGCAAACCAATAAATATACAGTTATTGACTTTTTTTTTACCAAAGACATGTGGCTGAATACATTTTGGCCTAAATGTATGACTAAAATTGAGTTTATTGGATTTTTCTAATAACAAAAAGTAGAAAATATCATTTTTTTTCAAAATTTGCGGTCTTTTTACGTTTATATCGCAAAAAATAAAAATCGCAGAGTCAGTCAAATACCTTTAAAAGAAAGCTCTATTTGTGGGAAAAAAAGGACGCAAATTTTGTTTGGGTACAACATTGCATGACCGCGCAATTACCAGTTAAAGCAGCGCAGTGCCAAATTGTAAAAAGACCTCTGGTCATTGACCAGCAAAATGGTCCGGTCTGAAAGTGGTTAAAAAACACAAAATTAGCAGCATGACGAATATGCTAGCTTCAATATGAACACTAGTTTTACAAGACAGAGCGCTTCCGCCCTGTAAATCCTTTCTTGGCATGCGCCATTCTTAGTCCGTCGGACTAGCATACTGACGACCGTATTGTCCGCTGAAACCAAAGTACGACGGAAAGATTTTTGTGCAAACCAAAATTCTTAGTACTTCGGACTGCACGCTGAAAAAGTCCGCTGAAGCCCACACACGAGCGGATTGTCCGTTGAAATGTGTTTCAACGGACTAAGTACGTCATACAGTTCGACCGTGTGTACGCAGCATAAGATTCCCTGATTACAAAGACTCTTTTTTTTCTTGATTGAACTTTACACAGGATGTTTTTTTGATTTGCATTTTCTTTGTGATTTGTATTGAGTTTTTCACTTCAATTTTCACGTATATTTAGCGCAACTTTATGTATAATTTTTCTGATTTGACCCATATTTTGATATTAGATGGTTTTTAGTTGCAGCTCTCAGGTTTGCCCCAAGCGCGATATTTTTGTTTTGTTTTTATAGTATTTGGGTAATATCGTTATGTTTGCAGCTGGGGATATGCACTTTTCGAAATTGGTGCTCTGTTAAAGATTGGTGTACTCTTTAGCACATTTTTAGATTCATACACTTTTTTTGATACATGTAATTACAGGATTGTAGTACACATTCAATAGATAATGTAGATTAATAATTTTTAATTTAAGACACACAAGGTATTGTATCATTATGGATATTTTTGAATATAGATCCGCTAGGGTCATTAAAAAAGATGGAGTATTTGAGGATAGGGAACCAGAGGGAGACCTTGGAGGTTTGTTTATGAGATTAAAAAATTTAATGATCTCTGAAATCCATACTCAATGGGATATAGCATTCTTATGCCACGTACACACGGTCGGAGAATCCGTCGGAATGCGTCTTATCAGACCGTGTCGTCAGATAATCCAACTGTGTGTGGTATGCATCGGACTGATTCCGTCCGAATCTCCGTCGGACCCAATTTTCCAACATGTTGGAAATATTTCCCGACCAACTGGGCCGGTCGGACGTAATCCGATCATGTGTAGAGAATTTTGATCGGACCAAGTGCCACGCATGCTCAGATCAAATTCCTACATCAAAGCTATTGGCTACTAGCCTGAATCTAGTCCCATCGTAACGAAATTACGTCATCACGTTCTGAAAGATCGGATTTTTCAACAACTTAGTCCGACCGTGTGTATGCAACAGTTTCGGACACAATTCGTCAGACTAAATCTGACGGACAAAATCCGACGGATTTGGTTGGCAGAATCTCTGACCGTGTGTACAGGGGCTTAGAACAATATGTGGCAGAATCCATGGTCCCACGTAGTTTGTGGTGGGATGTAGGCCCCCAAAAAGGTGAGGCAGACCTTGAGGATTGGTTTAAATACTTGAATGTAGCTGGGGTTCATTTCCTCATTTTTCTAACAGAAAGGAAGAACTTCCCTTCTAGGAATTGATAAATGACAGATACCCTGGAGAGGAGGCCCTAAAAAGAGGGCGATTTCAAAACTCGAAATGAGTTGGATATACAAAATTAAAAGTCTTAAACCTTTTGGACTCAACGTAGATATAGAGATTAATGCTTTTATAGATAATGCATGAGGGATGTAAAATATAGTTGACATATGATATAAATATGTTTCCTTTTAGGGGGGCGGTAGGTTTTTGTTCTTTTTTCTTCTTTCCTTTACTTGTTCCTGTTCTTTTCTTTTTCGATTAATTAAATCAGGACAGATTATTTTCTTCCATTTAAACTCAACTTTTAGGGAGGATGGTTCTTTAACAGGAATTGGATACTGTGTACCATTCGAATTTGTGTGGTTACACATTTTCCGATATGAGTTTAGTCCACAAGTAAATGGAGCTCGAGTTGAGCTGGGACTGTGTTTCAGACCCGGATCACGTTCGATCTCCACGAAAATGGCGACTGAGCGTGGCCTGTGGTTTGGCCTATTAGGGATTCGATTCATTTCTATGGTCTTCGAAAAAATGGTAGCTGTTCGGAAGTGAGGCTTGGGTCGGCCGTAATGTCGACCTCGACCTCTTTCGAACAGAATCGAGGCTTGGTTTAGTCGTGACGCTATTTAATGTGATGGATCAGCATATCACCTGTGCCCCAGGAGGATGTAAGTTTTTACGAAACATGTCGGGCTGTTTGTGCTGATACCACCACGCTTAGAATATTCCCTAGCACGGGTGTATATTTGTTCTTAATTTTAACCGTTTTTTTATGCATATTTTTTATTAGTTAGTTTTGGACCTATTTGGTCATACCTTTGGTCTGTCATGTATATATATTTTTTTATTAATAAAATTGTCGACTGCTTAAGGGTACGTTCACGATCGGAGTCCTCTTTTGTTTTTCCCTTCCCCTCGCTAGTGGCCAGGAGGCCCGAGTGTTTTGTGTTTCACTACAGGTTTGCGCATTGAAAAACCTTGGCATCGGATGATTCACTGGGGAGCTTTAGATAACTCCAGGCATACAGGGCGATCGGACGGCCACTTTGCCTTTCTCTACGGTGACCGAGAGGAGAAGCAGGACATACGACGGTTTCCGGAACTTTTCGATCTAGGCTGGTTACCTTCGAATGATCCGCATCTATCCATGCCCTCAGTAGTACACCGGAACGGAATACACACAAAAGAACCCCGCAGAGGGCTGTCTGCTCGCGCAAACGATTCCGATGGTTTGGAGTCCACCCATTGCGGTAAGAGTCAAACCTTTTTCAGATCTGGATGTGATAGTGGCAAAGTCGGGAAGATTCCACTGTATTCGTAAAAAGGATTGATTTTCCTGATCGCTGGCTTCTTTTTGGAACTAAGATTCCCTGATTACAAAGACTCTTTTTTTTCTTGATTGAACTTTACACAGGATGGTTTTTTGATTTGCATTTTCTTTGTGATTTGTATTGAGTTTTTCACTTCAATTTTCACGTATATTTAGCACAACTTTATGTATAATTTTTCTGATTTGACCCATATTTTGATATTAGATGGTTTTTAGTTGCAGCTCTCAGGTTTGCCCCAAGCGCGATATTTTTGTTTTGTTTTTATTGTATTTGGATAATATCATTATGTTTGCAGCTGGGGATATGCACTTTTCGAAATTGGTGCTCTGTTAAAGATTGGTGTACTCTTTAGCACATTTTTAGATTCATACACTTTTTTTGATACATGTAATTACAGGATTGTAGTACACATTCAATAGATAATATAGATTAATTATTTTTTATTTAAGACACACAAGGTATTGTATCATTATGGATGTTTTTGAATATAGATCCGCTAGGGTCATTAAAAAAGATGGAGTATTTGAGGATAGGGAACCAGAGGGAGACCTTGGAGGTTTGTTTATGAGATTAAAAAATGTAATGATCTCTGAAATCCATACTCAATGGGATATAGCATTCTTATGCGGCGTACACACGGACGGAGAATCCGTCGGAATGCGTCTTATCGGACCATGTCGTCAGATAATCAGACTGTGTGTGGTATGCATCGGACTGATTCCGTCCGAATCTTCGTCGGACCCAATTTTCCAACATGTTGGAAATATTTCCCGACCAACTGGGCCGGTCGGACGTAATCCGATCATGTGTAGAGAATTTTGATCGGACCAAGTGCCATGCATGCTCAGATCAAGTTCCTACATCAAAGCTATTGGCTACTAGTCTGAATCTAGTCCCATCGTAATGAAATTACGTCATCACGTTCTGAAAGATTGGATTTTTCGACAACTTAGTCCGATCGTGTGTATGCAACAGTTTCAGACACAATCCGTCAGACTAAATCTGACGGACAAAATCCGACGGATTTGGTTGGCAGAATCTCCGACCGTGTGTACAGGGGCTTAGAACAATATGTGGCAGAATCCATGGTCCCACGTAGTTTGTGGTGGGATGTAGGCCCCCAAAAAGGTGAGGCAGACCTTGAGGATTGGTTTAAATACTTTAATGTAGCTGGGGTTCATTTCCTAATTTTTCTAACACAAAGGAAGAACTTCCCTTCTAGGAATCGGTAAATTACAGATACCCTGGAGAGGAGGCCCGAAAAAGAGGGCGATTTCAAAACTTGAAATGAGTTGGATATACAAAATTAAAAGTCTTAAACCTTTTGGACTCAACGTAGATATAGAGATTAATCCTTTTATAGATAATGCATGAGGGATGTAAAATATAGTTGACATATGATATAAATATGTTTCCTTTTAGGGGGGCGGTAGGCTTTTGTTCTTTTTTCTTCTTTCCTTTACTTGTTCCTGTTCTTTACTTTTTCGATTGATTAAATGAGGACAGATTATTTTCTTCCATTTAAACTCAACTTTTAGGGAGGATGGTTCTTTAACAGGAATTGGATACTGTGTACCATTCGAATTTGTGTGGGACTCTGTTTCAGACCCAGATCACGTTCGATCTCCCCGAAAATGGCGACTGAGCACGGCCTGTGGTTTGGCCTATTAGGGATTCGATTCATTTCTATGGTCTTCGAAAAAATGGTAGCCGTTCGGATGTGAGGCTTGGTTCGGCGGTAATGTCGACCTCGACCTCTTTCGAACGGAATCGAGGCTTGGTTTAGTCGTGACGCTATTTAATGTGATGGATCAGCATATCACCTGTGACCCAGGAGGAAGTTTTTACGAAACATGTCGGGCTGTTTGTGCTGATACCACCACGCTTAGAATATTCCCTAGCACGGGTGTATATTTGTTCTTAATTTTAACCGTTTTTTTATGCATATTTTTTATTTGTTAGAATCGGACCTATTCGGTCATACCTTTGATCTGTCGTGTATATATATATTTTTATTAATAACATTGTCGACTGCTTAACGGTACGTTCACGATCGGAGTCCTCTTTTGTTTTTCCCTTCCCCTCGCTCGTGGCCGGGAGGCCCGAGTGTTTTGTGTTTCACTACAGGTTTGCGCATTGAAAAACCTTGGCATCGGACGATTCGCTGGGGAGCTTTAGATAACTCCAGGCATACAGGGAGATCGGACGGCCACTTTGCCTTTCTCTACGGTGACCGAGAGGAGAAGCAGGACGTACAACGGTTTCCGGAACTTTTCGATCTAGGCTGGTTACCTTCGAATGATCCGCATCTATCCATGCCCTCAGTAGTACACCGGAACAGAATACACGCAAAAGAACCCCACAGAGGGCTGTCTGCTCGCGCTAACGACTCCGCTGGTTGGGAGTCCACCCATTGCGGTAAGAGTCAAACCTTTTTCAGATCTGGATGTGATAGTGGCAAAGTCAGGAAGATTCCACTGTATTCGTAAAAAGGATTGATTTTCTGGTTCGCTGGCTTCTTTTTGGAACTAAGATTCCCTGATTACAAAGACTCCTTTTTTCTTGATTGAACTGTACACAGGATGTTTTTTTGATTTGCATTTTCTTTGTGATTTGTATTGAGTTTTTCACTTAAATTTTCATGTATATTTAGCGCAACTTTATGTATAATTTTTCTGATTTGACCCATATTTTGATATTAGATGGTTTTTAGTTGCAGCTCTCAAGTTTGCCCCAAACGCGATATGTTTGTTTTGTTTTTATAGTATTTGGGTAATATCGTTATGTTTGCAGCTGGGGATATGCACTTTTCAAAATTGGTGCTCTGTTAAAGATTGGTGTACTCTTTAGCACATTTTTAGATTCATACACTTTTTTCGATACATGTAATTACAGGATTGTAGTACACATTCAATAGATAATATAGATGAATTATTTTTTATTTAAGACACACAAGGTATTGTATCATTATGGATGTTTTTGAATATAGATCCGCTAGGTTCATTAAAAAAGATGGAGTATTTGAGGATAGGGAACCAGAGGGAGACCTTGGAGGTTTGTTTATGAGATTAAAATATTTAATGATCTCTGAAATCCATACTCAATGGGATATAGCATTCTTATGCGGCGTACACACGGACGGAGAATCCGTCGGAATGCGTCTTATCGGACCATGTCGTCAGATAATCAGATTGTGTGTGGTATGCATCGGACTGATTCCGTCCGAATCTTCGTCGGACCCAATTTTCCAACATGTTGGAAATATTTCCCGACCAACTGGGCCGGTCGGACGTAATCCGATCATGTGTAGAGAATTTTGATCGGACCAAGTGCCATGCATGCTCAGATCAAGTTCCTACATCAAAGCTATTGGCTACTAGTCTGAATCTAGTCCCATCGTAACGAAATTACATCATCACATTCTGAAAGATCGGATTTTTCGACAACTTAGTCCGACCGTGTGTATGCAACAGTTTCGGACACAATCCGTCAGACTAAATCTGACGGACAAAATCCGACGGATTTGGTTGGCAGAATCTCCGACCGTGTGTACAGGGGCTTAGAACAATATGTGGCAGAATCCATGGTCCCACGTAGTTTGTGGTGGGATGTAGGCCCCCAAAAAGGTGAGGCAGACCTTGAGGATTGCTTTAAATACTTGAATGTAGCTGGGGTTAATTTCCTCATTTTTCTAACACAAAGGAAGAACTTCCCTTCTAGGAATCAATAAATTACAGATACCCTGGAGAGGAGGCCCTAAAAAGAGGGCGATTTCAAAACTCGAAATGAGTTTGATATACAAAATTAAAGTCTTAAACCTTTTGGACTCAACGTAGATATAGAGATTAATCCTTTTATAGATAATGCATGAGGGATGTAAAATATAGTTGACATATGATATAAATATGTTTCCTTTTAGGGGGGCGGTAGGTTTTTGTTCTTTTTTCTTCTTTCCTTTACTTGTTCCTGTTCTTTTCTTTTTCGATTAATTAAATGAGGACAGATTATTTTCTTCCATTTAAACTCAACTTTTAGGGAGGATGGTTCTTTAACAGGAATTGGATACTGTGTACCATTCGAATTTGTGTGGTTACACATTTTCCGATATGAGTTTAGTCCACAAGTAAATGGAGCTTGAGTTGAGCTGGGACTGTGTTTCAGACCCGGATCACGTTTGATCTCCATGAAAATGGCGACTGAGCGCAGCCTGTGGTTTGGCCTATTAGGGATTCGATTCATTTCTATGGTCTTCGAAAAAATGGAAGCCGTTCGGAAGTGAGGCTTGGTCCGGCCGTAATGTCGACCTCGACCTCTTTCGAATGGAATCGAGGCTTGGTTTAGTCGTGACGCTATTTAATGTGATGGATCAGCATATCACCTGTGACCCAGGAGGAAGTTTTTACGAAACACCTCGGGCTGTTTGTGCTGATACCACCACGCTTAGAATATTCCCTAGCACGGGTGTATATTTGTTCTTAATTTTAACCGTTTTTTATGCATATTTTTTATTTGTTAGAATCGCACCTATTTGGTCATACCTTTGGTCTGTCGTGTATATATATTTTTTTATTAATAAAATTGTCGACTGCTTAACGGTACATTCACGATCGGAGTCCTCTTTTGTTTTTCCCTTC
Source organism: Lithobates pipiens (assembly GCF_037356315.1). Taxonomy (NCBI): domain Eukaryota; kingdom Metazoa; phylum Chordata; class Amphibia; order Anura; family Ranidae; genus Lithobates; species Lithobates pipiens. The sequence goes on along the minus strand of NW_027507895.1, from coordinate 1,101,427 downwards.
CCCTCGCTCGTGGCCGGGAGGCCCAAGTATTTTGTGTTTCACTACAGGTTTGCGCATTGAAAAACCTTGGCATCGGACGATTCGCTGGGGAGCTTTAGATAACTCCAGGCATACAGGGAGATCGGACGGCCACTTTGCCTTTCTCTACGGTGACCGAGAGGAGAAGCAGGACGTACGACGGTTTCCGCAACTTTTCGATCTAGGCTGGTTACCTTCGAATGATCCGCATCTATCCATGCCCTCAGTAGTACACCGGAACGGAATACACGCAAAAGAACCCCGCAGAGGGCTGTCTGCTCGTGCTAACGACTCCGCTGGTTTGGAGTCCACCCATTGCGGTAAGAGTCAATCCTTTTTCAGATCTGGATGTGATAGTGGCAAAGTCAGGAAGATTCCACTGTATTCGTAAAAAGGATTGATTTTTCTGTTCGCTGGCTTCTTTTTGGAACTAAGATTCCCTGATTACAAAGACTCCTTTTTTTCTTGATTGAACTTTACACAGGATGTTTTTTTGACTTGCATTTTCTTTGTGATTTGTATTGAGTTTTTCACTTCAATTTTCACGTATATTTAGCGCAACTTTATGTATAATTTTTCTGATTTGACCCATATTTTGATATTAGATGGTTTTTAGTTGCAGCTCTCAGGTTTGCCCCAAGTGCGATATTTTTGTTTTGTTTTTATAGTATTTGGGTAATATCGTTATGTTTGCAGCTGGGGATATGCACTTTTCAAAATTGGTGCTCTGTTAAAGATTGGTGTACTCTTTAGCACATTTTTAGATTCATACACTTTTTTTGATACATGTAATTACAGGATTGTAGTACACATTCAATAGATAATGTAGATTCATTATTTTTTATTTAAGACACACAAGGTATTGTATCATTATGGATGTTTTTGAATATAGATCCGCTAGGGTCATTAAAAAAGATGGAGTATTTGAGGATAGGGAACCAGAGGGAGACCTTGGAGGTTTGTTTATGAGATTCGTGTGGCCCCCCTTCCCCAAGGCACCCCCCATGTTGAGGGCACGCGGCCTGGTACGGCTCAGAAGGGGGGGCGCTCACTCTTCCCCCCTTTCCTGGCCGGCCGGGTAGTGTGCTCGGACAAGGGTCTGATGTGGACCTGGGGAACCCCCACGCCGATTTTTTTTCGGGTGTTGGGGTTTCCCTTTAAGTCCATACCAGGCGGCGGGGCCAGTGACGTCTCCTTCACGGAGACGCGCTCGAAATGAGTGGACTTTTCTCCGTGTGTGTGGGCGAGTCTGTTCATTTCAAAAGTAGGGTGGATAGTACGGCGGACTTAGTACGCCATATTAGTCCGCTGAAAAAGTGCCGTGTGTGGGCAAATAGCCCGTTTGGAAAGTTCGACAGTCTGGCGGGAAGTCCGCCAGACTAAGTCCGTCGGATAGATGGCTACGTGTGTACGCGGCATAAGATACATAAAGACCCGGTTCACCCACTGGGTAGACCTATTATCAGCGGAATTGATTCGCTAACATCAAGAGCAGGGAAGTACATAGACGGGTACCTACAACCTTTAGTTAAACTTTTACCAGCCTACATTAAGGATACCCGCCATACTATCAATATCCTTAAGAATTGTCAATATCAGGAGGGTTTTTGGATGGTCCCAGCAGATGTGACATCCTTGTATACGGTGATCCCACATGATTGGGGCCTTTGGTCAGTAAAATACTTTTTGGATAAAAACTCAGGTTTGGTAGACAGACAGAAGGATTTCATTGTGGAACTTCTAGAATATGCCACTATGCATAATTTTTTCTGGCATGCGGGTGGTTTCTTCCTGCAGAAGAGAGGAGTGGCCATGGGGGCTAAATTCGCCCCCAGTCTGGTGAACCTCTTTATGGGGAAATGGGAGGAGGACGTCATCTATTTGGATAAAAGACCAGAACTGGTCCTTTGGGCCAGGTATATAGATGACGTCCTCCTCCTATGGAATGGTTCCTTCGAGTCACTGGAGGGATTCATGATGGAGCTTAATAGGAATGATAGAGGGATTGAATTAAAATATGAAGCGAGTCAACATACCATCAACTTCCTAGATCTTAAAATTTGGAATGAGGGCAATACCCTACTGACAGCCACGTTCTTTAAGGACACTGATCCTAATGCATTCATGCCACGGGACAGTTGCCACCATAAGGCGTGGCTACAGTCAGTTCCAAAGAGCCAGTTTATCAGAATGAGGCGCAACTGTTCCCGTGAAGGTGATTTCGATGCGCAGGCTGGTGTCCTTGTGGAGAGATTGCTGGCTAAGGGCTATGATGAACAAAACTTGAAGGAAAAATTGAGGGAAGTGCGGGAGATTGATCGTATCCTCTTACTCAAAGAAAGAACGGAGGCGGAGAGTAATAATATGAACAGCAATTTTCAATGTCCATTTATCACTAGATTTTCCCAACAAAATTTTTCAGTCAAAAAAATTATACGTAAACATTGGCACATAATCAAAAATGACCAGGTTCTGGGTTCATTCCTTCCCGAGAAACCACAAGTGGTATTTAGGGGTGTACCATCTATTAGACATAAAATCGCACCCAATGTGTGCGACCCCCCGACAATTAAACCTATGTTCTTTCAGAACCTAATAGGGTTTTTTAAATGTAATAAGTGTAGTGTATGTTTCATTAATAATATAAAGAAAAAGAAAACAACAGAATTTTGTTCAGTAAATACTAAACAAATTTTCCCTATTAAATCATTTATAACCTGTTCCATGGAGGGAGTGGTATACCTCCTAACTTGTCCCTGTGGGCTCCATTATGTGGGTCGCACATTGTGCCCTCTCCAAGTGAGACTAGGGGAACATCTGGGTAACATTAGAAGGGGATTTAAAGGACCCCCAGTCTCAAAACATTACCTGGAGGTACATGGTCGTGATCCCCGGGGAACTTCCCTTCTAGGAATCGATAAATTACAGATACACTGGAGAGGAGGCCCTAAAAAGAGGGCGATTTCAAAACTCGAAATGAGTTGGATATACAAAATTAAAAGTCTTAAACCTTTTGGACTCAATGTAGATATAGAGATTAATGCTTTTATAGATAATGCATGAGGGATGTAAAATATAGTTGACATATGATATAAATATGTTTCCTTTTAGGGGGGCGGTAGGTTTTTGTTCTTTTTTCTTCTTTCCTTTACTTGTTCCTGTTCTTTTCTTTTTCGATTAATTAAATGAGGACAGATTATTTTCTTCCATTTAAACTCAACTTTTAAGGAGGATGGTTCTTTAACAGGAATTGGATACTGTGTACCATGCAAATTTGTGTGGTTACACATTTTCCGATATGAGTTTAGTCCACAAGTAAATGGAGCTCGAGTTGAGCTGGGACTGTGTTTCAGACCCGGATCACGTTCCATCTCCACGAAAATGGCGACTGAGCGCGGCCTGTGGTTTGGCCTATTAGGGATTCGATTCATTTCTATGGTCTTCGAAAAAATGGTAGCCGTTCGGAAGTGAGGCTTGGCTCGGCCGTAATGTCGACCTCGACCTCTTTCGAACGGAATCGAGGCTTGGTTTAGTCGTGATGCTATTTAATGTGATGGATCAGCATATCACCTGTGCCCCAGGAGGATGTAAGTTTTTAAGAAACATGTCGGGCTGTTTGTGCTGATACCACCACGCTTAGAATATTCCCTAGCACGGGTGTATATTTGTTCTTAATTTTAACCGTTTTTTTATGCATATTTTTTATTTGTTAGAATCGGACCTATTTGGTCATACCTTTGATCTGTCGTGTATATATATTTTTTTATTAATAAAATTGTCAACTGCTTAACGGTACGTTCACGATCGGAGTCCTCTTTTGTTTTTCCCTTCCCCTCGCTCGTGGCCGGGAGGCCCGAGTGTTTTGTGTTTCACTACAGGTTTGCGCATTGAAAAACCTTGGCATCAGACGATTCGCTGGGGAGCTTAAGATAACTCCAGGCATACAGGGAGATCGGACAGCCACTTGACCTTTCTCTACGGTGACCGAGAGGAGAAGCAGGACGTACGACGGTTTCCGGAACTTTTCAATTTAGGCTGGTTACCTTCGAATAATCCGCATCTATCCATGCTCTCAGTAGTACACCGGAACGGAATACACGCAAAAGAACCCCGCAGAGGGCTGTCTGCTCGCGCTAACGACTCCGCTGGTTTGGAGTCCACCCATTGCGGTAAGAGTCAAACCTTTTCCAGATCTGGATGTGATAGTGGCAAAGTCAGGAAGATTCCACTGTATTCGTAAAAAGGATTGATTTTCCAGTTCGCTGGCTTCTTTTTGGAACTAAGATTCCCTGATTACAAAGACTCTTTTTTTTCTTGATTGAACTTTACACAGGATGTTTTTTTGATTTGCATTTTCTTTGTGATTTGTATTGAGTTTTTCACTTTAATTTTCACGTATATTTAGCGCAACTTTATGTATAATTTTTCTGATTTGACCCATATTTTGATATTAGACGGTTTTTAGTTGCAGCTCTTAGGTTTACCCCAAGTGCGATATTTTTGTTTTGTTTTTTTTAGAATAATATACAAAGTCCTAGAATAATATACGAGTTACTGAGTCCTAGAATAATATGCAAAGCCCTAGAATAATATACAAGTTACTGAGTCCTAGAATAATATACAAATTCCTAGAATAATATGCAATCTTCTAGAATAATATAGAAGTTACCGAGTTATAGAATAATATACGAAGTCCAAGAATAATATATGAGTTACTGAGTTTTAGAATAATATACAAAGTCCTACAATAATATGCGAGTTACTGAATCCTGGAATAATATACGAGTTACTGAGTCCAAGAATTATATATGAAGTCCTAGAATAATATAAGAGTTACTGAATCCTAGAATAATATGCAAAGCCCTAGAATAATTTACAAGCTCCTGAGTCTTAGAATAATATAAGAAGTCCTGGAATAATGTACAAGTTACTGAGTTCTAGAATAATATATGAAGTCCTAGAATAATATAAGGCCGCGTACACACGTGCGGACTGTTCGCCCAACTTTGTCCGTCAAACAGTTTCGGCAAACAGTCCGCTCAAACTTAGCATGGACGGACATGGCCACACACGACGGACGAACAGTTTGCTGAAACCGTGCGCGATGACGTGAACGGCACGTACGACGGGACGAAAAATACGACGTCCTATACACTGCATTATAACTTTCGGCGTGAAAATCCTTTCTGAGCATGCGCGCAACTTTGTTTGACGAACAAGCCTACACACGAGCGGACTGTTCGCTGAAACAAGGTTTCAGAGGACAGTTTTTCGGAAATTCCGAAAAACCTTGTCCGTCAAACTGTCAGCTGAAACTGTCCGCTGAAAGCCCACACACGAGCGGACTGTCCGCCCAAACACTGTTCAGCGGACAAAGTTGGGCGAACAGTCCGCCCGTGTGTACGCGGCCTTAGAGTTACTGAATCCTAGAATAATATGCAAAGCCCTAGAAAAATTTACGAGTTACTGAGTCTTAGAATAATATACAAAGTCCTGGAATAATGTACAAGTTACTGAGTCCTAGAATAATATACGAAGTCCCAGAATAATATAGGAGTTAAGGAGTCCTAGAACTGATTGACCCTTGGCTTGTTCCTTGACTACTCTACTGCCTAATCCCAACCTGCAACTACTCGTTACCTACCGACCTTTTGGCTTGTTTACTGACCAAGCTGCTGTTTAATCCTAATCTGCTCATCCGCTACTGGAATCAAGCTTGCTCACACCCTGGTAGGGTAAACCTGAGTAATGCGACCTTGTACTAGCATGCAGGTAAATCCATCTCCACCATCAGGAGCTCTGGTGAACACCGGCTACTACTTAGAATCCGCACCTCAGGTGAGCCTGTGTCATCTGCCAGAGAGACTGCCTGTGCACCTATTCTGCTGTTCGGTGCTATTCCTGCAACTGCTATATCAATTGATCTTCAAGCCTGACACCTGATCGTGACACCCAGGGTAATATACAAAGTCGTAGAATAATATTGGAGTTACTGAGTCCTAGAATACTATATGAAGTCCTAGAAGAATATACAAGTTACAGAGTCCTAGAATGTTATATGAGTTACTGAGTCTTAGAATAATATACGAAGCCCTAGAATAATGTACAAGTTACTGAGTCCTAGAATAACTGTCACGTACCTTTAAGCAGAGCCCGGAGTGCAGGGAGTGGCCTCTCGTAGACCTCTGACTCGAGAGACCCTGGTAGTGGTGACAGGGGCTCAGGAGCACAGAGGGGCACAAGTGCCTGACTGGATAGCAGGTGGTAGAGGCAGAAGACCGTTGAAGGAGGAGGTGTATTGTAGTCCGGTGTCAGAATGCAGGCAAAGGTGAGATAAGGTTCAGCAGACAGCAGAAGGGTTCCTGTAGTCCAGCAACGGCATACAAGTGATTGCAGGAAGTGACAAACAATGGAGGGGTATTGTAGTCCAACAACGGATGCAGGTGCAATGGATAAGCGGAAGTGGAAGAGTCCAGTAGTCTGCAGCCAGAGGTAGAGGGCTACAAACGCAGAAGGAGTACAGCCAAATATTGCGGAGGACTGGAAGGTGTCCTGTAGTACAACAGCAAGCAACTTACAGTTGACGGATGGTGTAACAGTCCAGGTCAGGCACAGGCAGGCAGATCAGGTACAGAAACGGAATCCAGAAGAGTAGTCGGGTACAAAGCCAAAGTCGGGGGGCAGGCAGCAAACAGCAGAGTCGGGAACAAGCCGGGTTCGATACGGGTCAGGATACAGGTACAGGTTCAGGTTCAGATACGGATCACCAGGAAGCACAGGAACGCTGTTGATCAGGCAGCAAAGCAGTGAAGCATGGCTCCAGTTTAAATAGCGCTATTGGCGCCAATTTGCGTCAAACGGCCGCACGCGCACGTGCACGCGCACGCGCGCACCGCTGATCGCGGTAACGCTCCTGAAACTGGGCAAAAGATCTTCTGCGACTTTCGCCGCTCGGACGTCCGTGAGGAGGATCTTCCTGACAATAACATACAAGATACTGAGTCCTAGAATAAAATACAAAGTCCTAGAATAATATAGAAGTTACTGAGTCCTAGACTAATATACGAAGTCCTATAATAATATACGAAGCCCTAGAATAATATAGGAGTTACTGAGTCTTAGAATAATATACGAAGTCCTGGAATAATGTACGAAGTCCCAGAATAATATAGGAGCTAAGAAGTCCTAGAACTGATTGACCCTTTGCTTGTTCTTTGACTACTCTACTGCCTAATCCCAACCTGCAACTACTCGTTACCGACCTTTTGGCTTGTTTACTGACCAAGCTGATGTTTAATCCTTATTTGCTCATCCGCTACTGGAATCAAGCTTGCTCACACCCTGGTAGGGTAAACCTGAGTAATGCGACCTGGTACTAGCATGCAGCTAAATTCATCTCCACCATCAGGAGCTCTGGTGAACACCGGCTAGAATAATATATGAGTTACTGATTCCTAGAATAATATGCGAAGCCCTAGAATAATATACATGTTACTGAGTCCTAGAATAATATACAAGTTACTGAATCCTAGAATAATATACAAAGTCCTAGAATAATATACGATTTACTGAGTTCTAGAATATTATGCAAAGTCCCAGAATAATATACGAGTTACTGAGTCCTAGAATAATATGCGAAGCTCTAGAATAATATACAAGTTACTGAGTCCTAGACTAATATACGAAGTCCTATAATAATATACGAAGCCTTAGAATAATATACGAGTTACTGAATCCTAGAATAATATGCAAAGCCCTAGAATAATTTACGAATTACTGAGTCTTAGAATAATATACCAAGTCCTGGAATAATGTACAAGTTACTGAGTCCTAGAATAATATATGAAGTCCAAGAATAATATAGGAGCAAAGGAGTCCTAGAACTGATTGACCCTTGGCTTGTTCCTTGACTACTCTACTGCCTAATCCCAACCTGCAACTACTCGTTACCGACCTTTTGGCTTGTTTACTGACCAAGCTGCTGTTTAATCCTTATCTGCTCATCTGCTACTGGAATCAAACTTGCTCACACCCTGGTAGGGTAAACCTGAGTAATGCGACCTGGTACTAGCATGCAGCTAAATCCATCTCCACCATCAGGAGCTCTGGTGAACACTGGCTACTACTTAGAATCCGCACCTCAGGTGAGCCTGTGTCATCTGCCAGAGAGACTGCCTGTGCACCTATTCTGCTGTTCGGTGCTATTCCTGCAACTGCTATATCAATTGATCTTCAAGCCTGACACCTGATCGTGACACCCAGGGTAATATACAAAGTCGTAGAATAATATTGGAGTTACCGAGTCCTAGCATGTTATATGAGTTACTGAGTCTTAGAATAATATACGAAGCCCTAGAATAATGTACAAGTTACTGAGTCCTAGAATAACATACAAGATACTGAGTCCTAGAATAAAATACAAAGTCCTAGAATAATATAGAAGTTACTGAGTCCTAGACTAATATACGAAGTCCTATAATAATATACGAAGCCCTAGAATAATATACGAGTTACTGAGTCTTAGAATAATATACAAAGTCCTGGAATAATGTACAAGTTACTGAGTCCTAGAATAATATACGAAGTCCCAGAATAATATAGGAGCTAAGGAGTCCTAGAACTGATTGACCCTTGGCTTGTTCTTTGACTACTCTACTGCCTAATCCCAACCTGCAACTACTCGTTACCGACCTTTTGGCTTGTTTACTGACCAAGCTGCTGTTTAATCCTTATTTGCTCATCCGCTACTGGAATCAAGCTTGCTCACACCCTGGTAGGGTAAACCTGAGTAATGCGACCTGGTACTAGCATGCAGCTAAATTCATCTCCACCATCAGGAGCTCTGGTGAACACCGGCTAGAATAATATACGAGTTACTGATTCCTAGAATAATATGCAAAGCCCTAGAATAATATACATGTTACTGAGTCCTAGAATAATATACAAGTTACTGAATCCTAGAATAATATACAAAGTCCTAGAATAATATACGATTTACTGAGTTCTAGAATATTATGCAAAGTCCCAGAATAATATACGAATTACTGAGTCTTAGAATAATATACCAAGTCCTGGAATAATGTACAAGTTACTGAGTCCTAGACTAATATACGAAGTCCTATAATAATATACGAAGCCCTAGAATAATATACGAGTTACTGAATCCTAGAATAATATGCAAAGCCCTAGAATAATTTACGAATTACTGAGTCTTAGAATAATATACCAAGTCCTGGAATAATGTACAAGTTACTGAGTCCTAGAATAATATATGAAGTCCAAGAATAATATAGGAGCTAAGGAGTCCTAGAACTGATTGACCCTTGGCTTGTTCCTTGACTACTCTACTGCCTAATCCCAACCTGCAACTACTCGTTACCTATCGACCTTTTGGCTTGTTTACTGACCAAGCTGCTGTTTAATCCTTATCTGCTCATCCGCTACTGGAATCAAGCTTGCTCACACCCTGGTAGGGTAAACCTGAGTAATGCGACCTGGTACTAGCATGCAGGTAAATCCATCTCCACCATCAGGAGCTCTGGTGAACACCGGCTACTACTTAGAATCCGCACCTCAGGTGAGCCTGTGTCATCTGCCAGAGAGACTGCCTGTGCACCTATTCTGCTGTTCGGTGCTATTCCTGCAACTGCTATATCAATTGATCTTCAAGCCTGACACCTGATCGTGACACCCAGGGTAATATACAAAGTCGTAGAATAATATTGGAGTTACTGAGTCCTAGAATACTATATGAAGTCCTAGAAGAATATACAAGTTACAGAGTCCTAGAATGTTATATGAGTTACTGAGTCTTAGATTAATATACGAAGCCCTATAATAATGTACAAGTTACTGAGTCCTAGAATAACATACAAGATACTGAGTCCTAGAATAATATACAAAGTCCTAGAATAATATAGAAGTTACTGAGTCCTAGACTAATATACGAAGTCCTATAATAATATACGAAGCCCTAGAATAATATACAAGTTACTGAGTCTTAGAATAATATACGAAGTCCTGGAATAATGTACAAGTTACTGAGTCCTAGAATAATATACGAAGTCCCAGAATAATATAGGAGCTAAGGAGTCCTAGAACTGATTGACCCTTGGCTTGTTCTTTGACTACTCTACTGCCTAATCCCAACCTGCAACTACTCGTTACCGACCTTTTGGCTTGTTTATTGACCAAGCTGCTGTTTAATCCTTATTTGCTCATCCGCTACTGGAATCAAGCTTGCTCACACCCTGGTAGGGTAAACCTGAGTAATGCGACCTGGTACTAGCATGCAGCTAAATTCATCTCCACCATCAGGAGCTCTGGTGAACACCGGCTAGAATAATATACGAGTTACTGATTCCTAGAATAATATGCAAAGCCCTAGAATAATATACATGTTACTGAGTCCTAGAATAATATACAAGTTACTGAATCCTAGAATAATATACAAAGTCCTAGAATAATATACGATTTACTGAGTTCTAGAATATTATGCAAAGTCCCAGAATAATATACAAGTTACTGAGTCCTAGACTAATATACGAAGTCCTATAATAATATACGAAGCCCTAGAATAATATACGAGTTACTGAATCCTAGAATAATATGCAAAGCCCTAGAATAATTTAGGAATTACTGAGTCTTAGAATAATATACCAAGTCCTGGAATAATGTACAAGTTACTGAGTCCTAGAATAATATATGAAGTCCAAGAATAATATAGGAGCTAAGGAGTCCTAGAACTGATTGACCCTTGGCTTGTTCCTTGACTACTCTACTGCCTAATCCCAACCTGCAACTACTCGTTACCGACCTTTTGGCTTGTTTACTGACCAAGCTGCTGTTTAATCCTTATCTGCTCATCTGCTACTGGAATCAAGCTTGCTCACACCCTGGTAGGGTAAACCTGAGTAATGCGACCTGGTACTAGCATGCAGCTAAATCCATCTCCACCATCAGGAGCTCTGGTGAACACTGGCTACTACTTAGAATCCGCACCTCAGGTGAGCCTGTGTCATCTGCCAGAGAGACTGCCTGTGCACCTATCCTGCTGTTCGGTGGTATTCCTGCAACTGCTATATTAATTGATCTTCAAGCCCGACACCTGATCATGACACCTAGGGTAATATACAAAGTCGTAGAATAATATTGGAGTTACTGAGTCCTAGAATACTATATGAAGTCCTAGAAAAATATACAAGTTACAGAGTCCTAGAATGTTATATGAGTTACTGAGTCTTAGAATAATATACGAAGCCCTAGAATATTATACAAGTTACTGAGTACTAGAATAATATACAAGATACTGAGTCCTAGAATAAAATACAAAGTCCTAGAATAATATAGAAGTTACTGAGTCCTAGACTAATATATGAAATCCTAGAATAATATACGAAGCCGTAGAATAATATACGAGTTACTGAGTCTTAGAATAATATAGAAGTTACTGAGTCCTAGAATAATATAGAAGTTACTGAGTCCTAGAATAATATACAAAGTCCTAAAATAATATAGAAGTTAATGAGTCCTAGAATATTATACAAGTTACTGAGTCTTAGAATAATACACAAAGTCCAAAAAAAATACAAGTTACTGAGTCTTAGAATAATATACGAAGTCCTAGAATAATATACAAAGCCCTAGAATAATATACGAGTTACTGAGTCCTAGAATAATATACAAAGTCCTAGAATAATATAGGAGTTACTGAGTCCTATAATAGTATGCGATGTCCTAGAATAAAATACAAAGTCCTAGAATAATATAGAAGTTACTGAGTCCTAGACTAATATACTTGTTATTGAGTCTTAGAATAATACACAAATTCCTAGAATAATGTACACGTTACTGAGTCCGAGTATAATATAGGAGTTACTGACTCCTAGAATAATATACGAAGTCCTAGAAAAAAAAACAGTCCTAGAATAATATACAAGTTTTCTGAGTCCTAGAATAATATATGAAGTCCTAGAATAATATGCAATGTTCTAGAATAATATACAAGTTACTGAGTCCTAGAATAATATACAAGTTACTGAGTCCTAGAATAATATACAAAGTCCTAGAATAATATACGATTTACTGAGTTCTAGAATAATATGCAAAGTCCCAGAATAATATACGAGTTACTGAGTCCTAGAATAATATGCGAAGCTCTAGAATAATTTACATTTTAATGAGTCCTAGAATAATATACAAGTTACCGAGTCCTAGAATAATATACAAAGTCCTAGAATAATATACGATTTACTGAGTTCTAGAATAATATGCAAAGTCCCAGAATAATATACGAGTTACTGAGTCCTAGAATAATATACAAAGTCCTAGAATAATATACGAGTTACTGAGTTCTATAATAGTATGCGATGTCCTAGAATAAAAAACAAAGTCCTAGAATAATATAGAAGTTACTGAGTCATAGACTAATATACTGGTTATTGAGTCTTAGAATAATATAGAAAGTCCTGTAATAATATAAGAATTACTGTGTCCTTGAAAAAATGTACGATTTACTGAGTCCTAGCATAATATCTGAGTTACTTAGTCTTTGAATAATATACAAAGTCCTAGAATAATGTACACGTTACTGAATCCGTGTATAATATAGGAGTTACTAATATACGAAGTCCTAGAATAATATACAAAGTCCTAGAATAATATGTGAAGCCCTAGAATAATATACAAGAGATAAATCTAACAAAAGAAATTGCTAAGTGACTAAACTATAGGTTTTTGGGCCCAGAAGAGTATGCTGGGGAAGTTAGTGAAGGCAAATATGCATGGAGGACAAAAAAGGAACTTGAAAAGCTGCCAGCATGCATGAGGACAAAGGAACACAGCATATCAATTAGAGCATATTGCAATCATGGTAATAAGGGAATGAGGAAAGAAATACAAGACATTAGCAATCATTAAATACATAGAATGTGATGTTAAAGGAGAAAACTTGCCTTCATATAGTCCTTCTGCAGGACCTGAATGATGGCAGAACAGGTCTCTGGGATCATGATACCCGGAGCCTGGGGGAAGATGCCTGCGGAGAACTTGAGGTCCTGAAGGCTTCTCCCTGTCGCCTAGTAGCGCAACGTGGCGATGAGCCTCTGCTCCAGAGTGATGGCTTGCCGCATGCAGGTATCCTGCCTGGTGATATAAGGGGACAGCAAAGCCAGCAGACGGTGAAAAACTGGGTCCGTCATCCAGAGATAATTCCTGAAATCATAAGGATTATTCTCCCGGATCTCACGGAGCAAAGGCATGTGCGAGAACTGGTCACGCTAGCGCAACCAATTCTTGGCCTACAAACTCCTCCTTGCCCTGTTCATGGACCGGGCTTGTGTCAAAGCTAAAAGCCCAACACCAAGCCCCTGAACAGCACAAACTCTACGACGAGTACATACATGAAACATGATTTAAAATGGTTGGCTGGTCAGAACGGACAACAGAAAGCACCGATAAACAGCAATGCGTTAAAGAACAACCTGAAAAGCAGAAACGAGCAGACAATGAGCAATGCAAATCAAAGCGTACTATACCAAGATATAGTCCACAATGAGCAACAAATGCTTACTGACTACACGCACTGATAATTAGATACGCACCGACAAGCACAAACTGAAGAGCAGTAACGAACTGAAGCACAAATCTGAAAAGCGCGAATCATCTCTCACCAAACTTCTACTAACATGCGATAAACACGAGATCAGCAGAAGCAGCCCAAAGGGTGCCGGACGTGGTCCTGAACTTCCCTTTTCTAGTCCCGTCGTACGCGGCTTACGTCACTGCGTTCTTAGCAACCGGAACTTCCGACAACTTAGTCCGACCGTGTGTATGCAACACCACTTCTGGAACACTTCCGGACTAAATCTGTCGGAATTTATCCGACGGATTTGGTTGGCGGAATGTCCGACCGTTTGTACGGGGGCTAAAATGTGTACAAATGATATGTGTGTGCTTAAATTCATGCAGAGTGCCAGATTTTTTTTTTTGGTTGGGCCAAACTCATTAGGAACCCCCCTCCGCCCAACTGCTAGGTCGGCTGATAGCAATCCTCTATCTGCTGACTTTGCCAAACCCAATACACACTATACCTACCTTTTTTTGGTCAGATTTATGGACGAATTCACCAAAGCATGTAGTGCAAGGACCTGCCTCAATACTTTCAAATGCTAAAGTTTAAAGTATTTTTCTCCTATTATTATCTTGATAGGTAATAGCAGAATGTCAAAATGTGCTTCCATTTGTTCCTTTTTTTTTGTATTATGACACTTCTTACCTATCCGGTGGGCTGCCAATAGTGTAAGTAAGGAGGGGCTGACCAAAGTATCACACATTATTTATGCATTCAGCTCTCAATGAAGTGGAGAGGGTTACCTGTCCAAAATACCCCCCCCCCTCTCATTTTTTGCAATGGCCCATCAGATGGGGGGATGGGGGGGTGATGATGCTGATAAGGGGACCTTATACTTTAGGCTTTAACTACTAATTTCCCAAAATGTTATACTGATTGTCCAAAAATGTTTGCATCTAATCTGCTTGCAATGTTGATGTGAAAAATTACTAATTTTTTTTCTTGTTTCACTCCACAGTTTCCTTCAACGCCACAGGAATGGCAGACTGTGGCCTCCCACTTTGCCAGCCATTTGGTGCAATTTATGGGAAACACGTCAGCATTGTCCCACCCCCCAACTTGGGGTTTTACTATTATAATTACAAGAGGTTTTACTATTATAATTACAAGGGGTTTAATAGTATCGTGATGTTGGCGGTGGTGTCAGCGACCTATGACTTCCTTTATGTGGACGTGGGGCAAAATGGCCAGATGTCGGATGGTGGAGTGTTCACACGGACGGAATTCTACTGGCATCTCCAGAGTGGCAGTCTGGGCTTGCCACCTCCAGAGGAGAATCTGGAAGGACTCCCGTTCATTTTTGTCACAGATGAGGCGTTTGCTCTGGCAAACCACCTGATGCGGCCTTTCCCGATGAGGACCATCACCCAAGATCAGAGGATCTTTAATTTCTGGCTGGCCAGAGCCAGAAGAGTCATGGAGAACACTTTCGGAATACTGGCCAGCCGGTTCTGCCTATTTGTGAAGCCAATACACACGGTGGAGTATAAACTAAATCACATTGTGCTTGCCTGCTGCGTTCTGCACAATTTTTTAAAGAAAACATTCCTCAAACTATGTGGTCTCAGTTGGCCCAGATGCAGACTTGCCGGAAAATGACAACCTCACGGCCCTTGAAGCTGTTTGTCCTGGCTTGCCCCCCCAAAGCACCCGCAAGGTCAGAGACCAATACATGGAGTACTTTGTGGGTAGGGGGGCCATTGATATGCCAGACAGTGTCTGAGAGGCATTATTTTAATACATTTTTCTTTGAAACTTCAGTAATCTTTGTTTTCATTTATTGCTTGGCTTTGTTTTAGGCCCCTTTCACACGGGACAGATCAGTAATGATCCGCCCCGTGATGATCCGCTTGCTCAGCGGGGATCGCTCTGTTGTCCCCGCTCAGCCGGCGGTGGACAGGGCGGTCTCTGAACACTGTGCAGGGACTGCCCTGTCAGATCTCCGCTCTCCTCTATGGGGGATCGGATGAGCATGGACCGTCTGCCCGTGTTCATCTGATCCGCTCTGCAGACGGTTAGAAAAATAGGATTTTCCTCCGTCTACAGAATCGGACAATAGCAGAGGCAGACGATAGTGGGTGTCTGCGGATGTTTATCCACAGACACCCGCTATCCCATAGGAATGCATGTATGTCTGTATTTCATCCGCAAATGGGTGGATGAAATTTGGACATAATGTCTGCATGTGTGAAAGGGGCCTTAGGTGTCTCATAGGTATTTTTGCTGTTTTTTTGGGGGGCCTTTTTTACCACAGTGCAAACCCAAGTTCTGAGCAAGATGAGGTGACAGTCTCTTCTTCAGATAATCTTATTATGTTGTGGGTCTGCTACACACACACCTTGCTTTTGTTGATAATGTATGTAGTGCATTACAGACAAAAATATTGCTCATTTTCAGCACCATGGCAGAAATATGTGGGGTCATGAAAATGTCATGATTGGGAAAATGTAAACATCACTGTGGGTGTTATTTACTAAAGGCACATCCACTATGCACTACAAGTGCACTGCAAAAGTGCACCTGAAACTGCACTTGGAGTGCAAAGTGGATTTGCCTTTAGTAAATAACACCCATTGCCACAGAAACCAACAACTTTACTACAAATACTGCTTTTGCGCATTGAAAAAGGAAGCCACACATTGTTGATAATTTCACTTTTTACTCAAAGCACATTCACATGTGCATTTAGAAAAGGGTTTTACAACAAACCAACATATTTGGTGTATAGAAAACATTATTTTGGGTAACATTTTTATAACTTGCCATTTTTGTGTAAATAGACATGTATCAAAGCATAACATACAGTACACAGGAACTTACAAATTTAACTTTGAAAAGTGAAGACTAGTGATGGACGAACTTCCGACGGGACAGTTTCGCAAACGCGGCCGATAGTTCGCGAACCGGAACGTTCGCGGCGGGCCCCATTGACTTCAATGGGAGGCGAACTTCGCAAACCTACAGGTCAAATTTGCAGCCACAAAATAATTAATAGCTGTGCAAACATAGTCCCACCACATGGCCAATGACATAACACATGTATGAGGTGAATCTGGGATCGACAACTACAAGCATTCTTTTTTTATATGGGAAATTGTTCTGACAATTCAGGACTGTGGAGCGCATGAAGGCAATGGAGGAGGGGGAAGGTCAGGGTAGGCAAAGAGGGTGCAGGAGATGATCACCAGCAGCGTGACATACAGCAATGACACCTGCACCGTGATAGAGTCATCTGACAACATCACCGTGATAGAGAGCACTGACATCAGCAGCGTGACATAAAGCACTAACACCAGCACCGTGAAATGCAGCACTGACAGCAGCACCGTGATAGAGAGCACTGACATCAGCAGCGTGACATAAAGCACTAACACCAGCACCGTGATATACAGCACTGACAGCAGCACCGTGATAGAGAGCACTGACATCAGCAGCGTGACATAAAGCACTAACACCAGCACCGTGATATACAGCACTTACAGCAGCACCGTGATAGAGAGCACTGACATCAGCAGCGTGACATAAAGCACTAACACCAGCACCGTGAAATACAGCACTGACAGCAGCACCGTGATAGAGAGCACTGACATCAGCAGCGTGACATACAGCAATGACACCTGCACCGTGATAGAGCCATCTGACAACAGCACCATGATAGAGAGCACTGACATCAGCAGTGTGACATAAAGCACTAACACCAGCACCGTGAAATGCAGCACTGACAGCAGCACCGTGATAGAGAGCACTGACATCAGCAGCGTGACATACAGCAATGACACCTGCACCGTGATAGTCATCTGACAACAGCACCATGATATACAGCACTGACAGCAGCACCGTGATAGAGAGTACTGACATCAGCACCATGATATACAGCACTGACACCTGCACCGTAAGCAGCCCCAGGAGGAAGTCAGCATAGCACAGGGATGGTGGGAGCCCCTCATAATGAGCATAGCACAGGGATGGTGGGAGCCCCTCATAATGAGCATAGCACAGGGATGGTGGGAGACCTTCATAATGAGCATAGCACAGGGATGGTGGGAGCCCCTCATAATAAGCAGCCCCAGGAGGATGTCAGCATAGCACAGGGATGGTGGGAGCCCCTCATAATAAGCAGCCCCAGGAGGATGTCAGCATAGCACAGGGATGGTGGGAGTCCCTCATAATAAGCAGCCCCAGGAGGAAGTCAGCACAGCACAGGGATGGTAGGAGCCCTTCATAATAAGCAGCAACAGGGGGAAGTCAGCACAGCACAGGGATGGTGGGAGCCCCTCATAATGAGCATAGAACAGGGATGGTGGGAGCACCTCAAAATATGCACAGCAGAGGTACAGCCCCAGGAGGAAGTCAGCATAGCACAGGGATGGTGGGAGCCCCTCATAATATGCACAGCAGAGGTACAGCCCCAGGAGGATGTCAGCACAGCACAGGGATGGTGGGAGCACCTCATAATAAGCAGCCCCAGTAGAAATATGACACCGCTCAACCTCTTCAAAGAG
The DNA here is from genome assembly GCF_037356315.1 of Lithobates pipiens. Lineage (NCBI taxonomy): Eukaryota > Metazoa > Chordata > Amphibia > Anura > Ranidae > Lithobates > Lithobates pipiens. The sequence goes on along the minus strand of NW_027507895.1, from coordinate 1,083,277 downwards.
GAGGGTACGGGCATATAGTATGGTGTGCTTTTTTTGGACAAGGAAGTGAGCCAAATGAAGAAAGAAGGTCTCTGTGCTCGATTAAAAAAATTGTTTATAGACATATACATGGTCTACTGGTCACATGTGTTGAATTCCTCCCAGATCCATGCCTCATTCATTTTTAGAAATGTGAGGTAGTTAACACTGTCGTGAGCTAGGCGAGTACGCTTATCGGTCACGATCCCCCCTGCTGCGCTGAACGTCCTTTCGGACAGGACACTGGATGAGGGGCAAGCCAACGGTTCGATTGCAAATTGGGCAAGCTCTGGCCAGAGGTCAAGCCTGTCCACCCAGTAGTCCAGGGGTTCATCATTCCTCAGAGCGTCCACATCGGCCGTTAATCCGATGTAGTCGGACACCTGACGGTCTAGGCGTTTCCTGATGCTGGATCCGGATGACACCTGTCGATGGGTTGGCTGAAAGAATGACCTCATATTCGAAGTCACCAACACATCTTCAAACCGGTCTCTTCTTGCAGGCGCTGTTGGATTGGTACCCGCAACTCCTTCTCTGGGAGTGGGAATTGCTCATCTGCCAGCGCACGCAAAGGCAGAATGCAGCATTTCTCGAAGCAAGGCCTGGAAGTGCTCCATTCTGCCAGCCCTCTGTGATGGCGGTAAGATTTCCGCCATTTTGTGTTTGTACCGGGGGTCTAAGTACGTTGCCACCCAGTACTGGTCCTTGACCCTTATGCTTTTTATACGGGGGTCCCTATTAAAACACTGGAGCATGAAGGCCCCCATTTGCACTAAAGTGGAAGCGGTGTGGTGGCCTGGCTCCTGCTCATCATCCAGGATAATGTCGTCCCCTTCATTCTCCTCTCCCCATCCACGCACAACAGGGATCCCAGAAAGGTTTAAAGCATGCTCTTCTTGCTCCTCCTCATCTGCCCCGGCACCATCCTCCTCTGACTCCTCTTCAGACTCCTGTTGTTGACTTGTCTCAGATAGAGTAGCCCCCCCTGGGAATTCATCCAGCATTGCGACTTCCTCATCTTCCCGCTCCTGCTCCTCCACAGCTTGATCAATGACACGACGCAATGCATGCTCCATAAAGAAGGCATAAGGTACCATGTCACTGATGGCACCATGGCTGCGACTAACCAGTTTGGTGATCTCCTCAAATGGGCGCAGAAGTCTGCATGCGTCGCGCATGAGCAGCCACTGGCGCGGTGAAAAAAGACCCAGCTCCCCAGAACCTGTTCTGCCGCAGAGTTCATACAGGTAGACGTTAACTGCACGTTTCTGCTGGAGCAGCCTATCAAGCATATAGAAGGTTGAGTTCCATTGCGTCGGGCAATCGCAAATAAGAGGTCTGATCGGCAGATTGTGTCGCCGCTGAATGTCAGCAAGGCGAGCCATGGCAGTGTAAGATCTTCTGAAATGGGCTGAGATTTTCCTTGCCTGACGCAAGATGTCCTGGACCCCAGGGTATTTGACAAGGAATCGCTGCACGACCAAGTTTAAGACGTGTGCCATGCATGGCACGTGCGTGATTTTGCCCTGTTTCAATGCGCTAAGCAGATTGGCACCGTTGTCACACACCACTTTACCAACTGTCAAATTGAGCGGTGTTAGCCACTGATCTGCCTGTGAACGCAAAGCTGAAAGGAGTGCCGGGCCAGTGTGGCTCTTGGCTTCCAGGCACAACAGACGCAGCACGGCATGGCAACATCTCACCTGGCATGTCGAATAGGTTCTGGGGAGCTTGGGCGGCGCAGCGGAAGAGACGCTAGCAGTGGAAAAGGAGGAGTCAGCCGAGGAGGAGAGGGAGGAGGATGGAGTAGGAGGAGGAGGAGAAGAAGAGTCAGGCCTGCATGCAATCCGTGGCGGTAAAACCAAATCTACGCGGGTGCCACGGGTTACATGCTTGACGGCCATCAAAAGGTTCACCCAGTGGGCAGTAAAAGTGATATACCTTCCCTGCCCGTGTTTGCTAGACCACGTGTCTGTGGTCAGATGTATCTTGGCACCGACACTGTGTGCCAGAGATACATTCACTTGCCGCTGAACATGGCCATATAGCTCTGGGATGCCCTTCTCTGAGAAATACTTCCTTCCTGAGACCTTCCATTGTGGTGTTCCAATGGCCACAAATTTGCGAAAGGCCTCCGAGTCCACCAGTTTATATGGCAGTAGTTGGCGGGCTATGAGTTCTGACAAGCCAGCCGTCAACCGTTGGGTAAAAGGGTTATCCGGCGCCATCATTTTTTTACGCTCGAACATTAGGCCTTCTGCAACTTCCCACTTTGGCTCAAGCCTATTGCTCCTGCCCTAACCCTACCACCCCTGCGGAAGGGCCTGCCTCTTCCTCTGCCTGTCATTTTTTAAATGACCCTGTGACAAAACTCTCAGTCCCTATACCGATGAAGGACTGCTGCAGTATAGGGCAGCGGTCAGCAGTAGTGCACCTCAACCCTATGTATTGTAGACCTATACCAGTCCTTATAGAATAGCAGACTGTACCTCACTCAACCCTATGTACTGTAGTACCCTATACCTTACCAGTCCTTATAAGGACCTTTGTGGAACAAGTAGGTTGTGTGTGAGTGATTAGCAGACTGTACATCAGTCCCTATACCGATGAAGGACTGCTGCAGTATAGGGCAGCGGTCAGCAGTAGTGCACCTCAACCCTATGTATTGTGGACCTATACCAGTCCTTATAAAATGGCAGACTGTACCTCACTCAACCCTATGTACTGCAGCATCCTAGACAGACCAAGTTACCAGTCCTTATAAGGACCTTTGTGGAACAAGTAGGTTGTGTGTGAGTGATTAGCAGACTGTACGTCAGTCCCTATACCAATGAAGGACTGCTGCAGTATAGGGAAGCGGTCAGCAGTAGTGCACCTCAACCCTATGTATTGTGGACCTATACCAGTCCTTATAGAATGGCAGACTGTACCTCACTCAACCCTATGTACTGTAGTACCCTAAACCTTACCAGTCCTTATAAGGACCTTTGTGGAACAAGTAGGTTGTGTGTGAGTGATTAGCAGACTGTACGTCAGTCCCTATACCGATGAAGGACTGCTGCAGTATAGGGCAGCGGTCAGCAGTAGTGCACCTCAACCCTATGTATTGTGGACCGATACCAGTCCTTATAGAATGGCAGACTGTACCTCACTCAACCCTATGTACTATAGCACCCTACACCAGGTTATTACCAGTCCTTATAAGGAGCTTTGTGGAACAAGTAGGTTGTGAATGATTAGCAGACTGCAGCAGAAGGGCAGCAGTCAAGTATAATATTCTTATGCCATTGGATAAAAGTAGGACCCAAAGCCCAGTGATAGGTTTGCAGTTGGAAGTAGTGGAACGTATGAAATATCTGGGGATATACATACAAAGAGATCCTAATAAATATATAAGTGATAATGTTGTTCCATTAATAGCTAAATTCAAAAATAAAATCGAAATTTGGAAAAGACTCCCATTATCGACTGCAGGGAGATGTAATTTGATTAAAATGGTATGGATGCCGCAGTTATTGTATGTGTTACACAACTCCCCGATATGGGTAGATATAAGGTGGTTTAGGAAAATGGAGGTATTATTTCGTGAACTTATATGGAGAGGGGGAGTATCAAGGATTGCCTTACAAACTTTGCAATCACCATCAAGAAAAGGAGGAATGGCAGTTCCACATCCAAGGAGCTACTTTTTAGCTGCTCAACTGCAACACTTGGGAATGAGTGAGGAGATAGGCGGCGGAACTAACAGGGCCCTAATGCTAACGGAGATACCCCATGAGAATATGGTAGAAGCTCTGGAGGCAAATTAATTTCCCCCAAAAAAAAATACCTACAATAAAATTAGTAGTAAAAGTGTGGAAGGCAGTTAAGGCGATTAAAGGTCTGGGAGGCTTAACTCAATATACCCCTTTGTGGGATAACCGGAACCTGCAGGAAATGGTAGAAATAGGGGGATATAAAGAATGGGAAGTAAAGGGGATAGATAAACTGGCCCAGTTATATACAGGAAAAATATTAAAAACATTTAGTGCTTTAAGATCAGAGTTTGATATATCAAAACAATCATTTTATAAATACCTTCAAATTAGACACGCTCTAGGGAAACAATTTAATATGCAAGGTCCAGTGTGGAATAACTCCCCTATTTTTAGCAGATTAAACACTCCAGAAAGGACAAAAGGATTTATAGCGGATGTATATCCAGCTATATGTGAAGGAAGTATAGAAAGTCCAGAAAGGTTTAAATGTAGAAGGAAATGGGAGGAGGAATTTGGAACCTTTACGGATGAACAGTGGATGAAAATACTGGAGGATGGTTACTCAATTTCAGTTTCGCCTGCTCAGAAGATGTCACATTTAATGCTGCTACATAGAGCCTATTATACACCAAAAAGACTGTTCAGTTTTGGATGCAGAGTAGATGATAAATGCCCTAGATGTCAAGAGTCTGGAGACCTGGCACACATGTTCTGGCGATGCCCAAAATTGTTTCGCTACTGGTCAGAGATTGTTACTTTTTTGAATGAAACATTTAGAGTGGCGATCAAGGGGGATCCCAGGATATGTGTGCTTGGCCTGGGAGAAGCAATAGGAAGATCTCGATGTACAAATAAAGCAATACTGAGGTGTTTGTTTCAGGCAAGAAAAATGTTAGCTCAAAGATGGCAAGCAAAAAATGCCCCTTTAGTAGCTGATTGGCAGCTAGCAATTATGGAAACAATATGGAAAGAGAGGGTGATATATTTAAGGAGAGGAAATGTTAGAGAATTTAAAAAGATGTGGAAACCCTGGTTGGATAGAATGAGATATCCAGTATGAGGTAAGGGAGAGGAGGAAGATGGGTAGAGAAAGAGGAGGGAAAAGGGGAAGGAAGAATATTTGAGCAGTGAGTGAAAAGGGGGGTTAGATAGAAGAATGACTGACATATTATGGATAGGAACGATTTTTAAGGGTTTTACTATGTTTTATAGAATTATTGTATTTGTGAGGGTAAAATAAGTGTTATACTTGTTATAGAGAATGTTTCTCTTGCCTTTATTATGTAAAATATTGATGAAAATAAATAAAGATTATGAAATTTTAAAAAAAAAGTATAATATTCTTTCTATATTTGGAAGAAAGAATATTATACGTGTACAAGCCTATTACCATACCACTGATACCAGTCCTGAAAAGAACCTTTGTGGACCTAATATAGTAACAGCTACTGATTAAACTGACCCTCACAGCCTCACACACTGCTTCCTGCCTGTCCCTATATAAACTGACAAAACAGAGGCTACTGGAACAATAACTGGAATAGCACTTTTGTGGACCTGATAGTAACAGCTAATGACTAAACTGACTGTCCCTACAGCAGACACACCGTCCTGTCCCTTTCTCTAAACTGACAAAAGACACTCAGGCTTCTGCAACAATCAGTAGCACAGCAAACCTATATACACCTAACAACTATACCAGTCCTGAAAAGAACTTTTGTGTACCAAATAGCTAGCGATTTGGGTCACTGCAATCTCTCCCTGCTCCACACAGCAACCTCTCCCTATAGTGACAGAAGAAAGAATGTAAAATGGCCGCCGGATCGGGTCTATTTATAAGTTAGGGGGAATGTCCAAGTGTCCATGTGCTGTAATGTCTCAATTGGCTGTCCTGTACCCTATGATGGATGTGTCATCATAGGTCAAAGTTCTTTTACACAGTAAACACGGAAGTCCGCTGGGCGAATGGCGCCAATAGTCCGCCGAACGGGGCGGACCGCGAACAGCCGAAATTCGCCACGAAACGACTGCCGGGCGAACCGTTCGGCCATCACTAGTGAAGACAATATCAGACATGAGTATGTACAAACTGTGCTGATATTGCTTTCATCAGATGGGGTGTCACCCCTGGAAAAGCCAAATTTGAAAAATTTGGAAGATGCACACACATTGAGAATCAAAAAGTGGCCAGTTTCCTCCTGATCACATGCCTAATGTCAACATGTGCTATCTCCCATCATGGGGTATCAATGTACATGTTTTGGGGGTGCAACCCCTTCATCTCAGCCACTTTAGTAGTAAGGAAGGGGTTACACCCACAAAAAACGTACATTGATCCCCCATGATGGGAGATAGTACATGTTGCCACACTGTGTGCATCTTCCAAATTTGGCTTTTTTGAAAAATATAAAACTTTTTCGGAAAAATATAAAACTTTTTCGGAAAAATAAAAAACTATGCTAGCTAGTTTGGGGTGTTTCAGACTCTCCCCAAAACATCAATGATGTTCTTCATTTTCTGTTTAACATCATTGATGTTTTTCTGTGTATTCTCTAAATCGCGATTGCACCCCATTATCTCCCCAATGAGGATCTGGGCACTTTCACTGGTAAAATGTGATTCTTCTTCCACATCACCTAAAAAAAAAAAACACACCATGTAATATAAATATGCAGACATACATTGATTAGCTTACCGGAAGCTGTGGTCTCCGACACTCACTTGTTGTGGTGACAATTTGGCCAACTTCAACAATCTCTCCTTCCTCCTCCTCCTCTGCTTCTGGTGTTAGTATTTCCCCTTCTTTGGGAGGTGTGGGGTCCCTGGTGTCCTCAGACGTCCAGAGTCTTCTCTCCCCTATGAGAATTTAAAAAAGGAATACTTAGCATACAGAGGAGAGAAATAGGAACATGAAACATTGCTTGGAAGTGTCGTACAATTGTGTTTTTGGCAGAGTTCAAAGGTGAAAACATAATTTTTGACACTTTCGAAAGCTGGAATACTTACCTGTAGTGTGAACAAATGTAGCGAAGTGCAATTTGGCAAAACATGGTTTTTGGAGTGGGCTAACGAACGATGTTTAGTACGAACGAATGAACTCATGAACATGAAAGTGGCCATTTTAAACTGTACAACATTAAATCAAAGCACATGTATGCAAGCAATAATAATAATATGAACACACGACAACTACTTACTTTTTTTTTTTGATGAACTCACTTGATCCTTCTGTACTGATCAGCCCTTTCAGGTCTGACCAGCATTTTCTCAGTTGATCCTTGGATCGTCGTACCCCAGAATTCTTCTGAAGACTTTTCACAACTTTAGTCATGATCTTGGCCTTTCTGATATTTGGGTTTGGGTAAGGTCCATACTTCCCATCATAGTTGTTCCTCTTCAATATGTCCACCATCTCCAACATCTCTCCAAAAGACATATTTGAGACCTTAAATCTTCTCCTCCAGGATCGGGACGTTTCAGGCTCCGGGCTTTCCTCACTCTCCTCCTCGTTAGTGGAACTATTATTAGTGCGCACCTGCTGTGTCTCCGCCATGTGCTTTCCCCACTGCGCCGAAAGAGAAGGGGTGGGGAATAGTCTAGAAAGAACATCAGGGGCGGACGGAGTTTCACGCATGCACACTGTATATAAAACGCAACATACGCGTGTCGTACGTATGATCTGTGAACAGAGGGAGAAGCTGGCGCGCCGATCGTGCAAATGAAGGTACAATTTTTAACTTGGTACATCACTAGCCTATACTGCTTCTAGATTGAGGCCTGCATTGGGACAAGATTTTGGTCGAGTTTAGCCTGACATTAGGGTTTGTCTTGTGTTGTGTCTTGCAGAGATTATGGATGGGTTTAATGACCACAGTTTCCTCCCTCTGTTCATCGATATGTACAGGGAGCTGCCCTGCCTGTGGCAATCTACGCATCCACATTACAGTAACAAATTAAAGAGGCAGGCAGCGATGGAGAAACTGGTTGAGTTTGTGAAGCCGGTGGTCCCCAGGGCTGACATCAACTATTTAAGAACGAAAATTGGTGGCCTCAGGAGTACATATCTGAGGGAGCAAAAGAAGGTGCTGAAGTCCATGCAAACTGAAGCTGCAGCAGATGAGGTTTATGTCCTCAGGTATTATGACAGGATGCATTTTCTGTCAGATTAGGCTGAGGTCAGGAAATCCCTCTCTACCCTTCCTTCCACGCATCCTTCTATGCTACATTCCACACCTGCTGAGTCATCCGACGCCCAAACTGGGCCTTCCACTCAGGAAGAACTGGAGGAGCCCAACTTGAGCCAGGTATAGTATTATTCTACATATTTTGGGAGTAAAAATGAATGATGTTAACTTGATTTTTGCTCTCTAATTGCTGATTTTAGAAAGTGTTTCACATATCAATAGACAGTAGTGGCCAAAACCTTTGGGCCAAGAATGAAAAATGCTGGGCTCAGAATGATAGTCTTTTTTATTTGTTAACAATTTGCAACTGTCTTGAGCTGAAAATTGTGCGTGTGTTTGATGAAACAAAAACTAAAACTATGTCCCTTTTTCATACACAGGAAGACCTCAGCCAGGAAGAGGAGGGTGTGGAATGCAGCAGCCAGGAGATGGCTGTGGAAAGTGGCAGCCAGGAGGAGGCAGGGGTAAGCGGCAGCCAAGCGGTGGGCAGGCGGAGGAGCCTGACTGAATCACAGGTCCCTCACCTCCACCTTCCACACAAAAGGGCCACAAAGGGGGGGAATGTGGAGGAGTCGGCTCTGAAGCTCATTGGGAGGCTTCAGCGGCCCTCAAAGCCACCCCCACATATCAAGAGGCCTTTGTCTCCTTGGCTGCCTACAAACTCCAGCAAATGGAGGAGGGGCAACAGATCTTGTGTGAGGAGCTAATTATCCACACCCTCAACAAGGGGCTGTTGGGCCAAATCACACAAGCAACACACTTGTGTGATTTGGCCCATGCCCCTCCTTCTCCTCCTCCTTCTGCCACACCTCCAGCACCACAGCCACAGCCTGGAAGGAAGCATGGAAGGAAGACCAGAGTGTGATAACCTGGGTTCAGTCTGGTCTGACAGAAGATGCAGCCTCTTGTAGGACCACAGCCTGGGAACATAGATCTTCTGCTGCTGTTCTGAGTTTCTTGGACTTCAGGACCAGACTGCTCTCCCTCAGATATGTACTCCTCAGGCCACCAATTTTTGCATTTAAATAGTTGATGTGTGCCCTGGGGGCCAAAGGCTTCACTAATCTCCCCAGTTTCTTCAGTGCTGCCTCCCTCTTTATTTGTTACTGACACCTAAATAAAGTTTTTTTTTGGTTGAAGAAATACTTGCCTATGTGTTTTACTTCAAAAAGGACAGTTTATTTGTGAGTAGGCAGGTACATTTCAAAAATACAAAGTCAAATGAATAACAAGGGGCACCAACACCAAACAACCTCCTCTAGATTAAAAAAGAAAACAAAAAATGAAAAAGATAACAATGGTGTTGTGGAAAGTTGATACACAAAACACACCAAAAAAATGCAAAGATGAGCAAACTGTCAAAAAAGGAGATGTTGATTAAAAAAACCAACCACAAAATTATAAAAAAAAAAAAAAAGATTGGGGAAATGTGATGAGTTAAAATATTGTATTGATGAAATGAGTAAAAAGAATAAAGAAAAAGGTTTGGGAGAAGTGTGTGTGAATTAGGGATGAGCCGAACACCCCCCCCCCCCCCCCCCCCGGTTCGGTTCACACCAGAACTTTCGAACCGACCCCAAATTCGTACAAACGTTAGAACCCCATTGAAGTCTATGGGACTCAAACGTCCGAAATTAAAAGTGCTAATTTTAACTGTTAATATGCAAGATACTGTCCTAAAAAGGGTTTGGGGACCTGCCTCCTGCCCCAGGGGACATGGGTCAATGCAAAAAAAAGTTTTAAAAACAGCCGTTTTGGTGGGAGCACTGATTTTAATGACGATCAAAGTGAAACAAAAAAGTGAAATATTCCTTTAAATATCATGCCTGGGGGGTGTCTATAGTATGCCTGTGAAGTGCCACGTGTTTCCCGTGCTTAGAACAGTCCCTGCACAAAATGACATTTAACGGAAATAACGTCATTTAAAACTGCTTGCGGTTTTAATGTCATATCTGGTTCCTGCAATATGGTTGAAAATCATTGAGAAAAATGGCATGGGTAGCCTTCCCTGCCCATTACCAGCCCCTTTGGGTCTTGTACGGATATTAAGGGGAACCCAGTACCCATATTAAAAAAAGGAAATACGTGTGGCCCCCAGGCCCTATATACTCAGAACAGCAGTATACAGGTGGTGCAAACAAGACAGGGACTGTGTAGGTTTGTTGTGTTAAGTAGAATCTGTTTGTAATTTTCAACTGGTACATTTTTAAAGTGTAGCTCCAGTCAAAAAATCATTTTTAAGCTTTTTGGAAAACATAGGGAAGGGTTATCACCCCTGTATAATTTGTTTTGCCGTCCGTCTTTTTTCATCTCACTTGCTGTTGTCTCCTTCCGTTTGCAAGTAGGAGATGTTTGTAAGTTGGATGTTTGAAAGTAGGGGCCTGCCCTATATGCTCTGCAGAAATGGCGGAACAAGGTGTTGGTTTTGCCACAACATTGAAAGCCCTCAAAGTGACTCTTGGTGGGCGCTGGAGCGCCCTGCTGTGAACGATTATATCAAGAATTGTAATTACATGCCATTGTTGAACAGTGGTAGAAAAATTGACCTTTGGTGGTTGTGGTGCTGGTGCCACAACACTAAGTCCTCACAGTTACTCTGGGTGGGCACAGGAACGGGCCCTCCTGTGAAATATTATATCAAGAATTGTAATTACATGCCCCTGTTAAACAGGGGCTGAAAAATTGGGCTGCTGGCACTGGTGCTGGTGGCACGACACTGCAACCTCTCCCATATACTCTAGTTGTAGTGCAGGAATGAGCCCCGCTGCAAAGCATTGCATCAAAAATTGTAATTAAACGCCCCTGTTAAACAGGGGCAGAAAAATTGGGCATTAGGCACTGGTACTGGTGCCACGACACTGCAACCTCTCCCATACACTCTAGTTGTAGTGCAGGAATGAGCCCTGCTGCAAAGCATTGCATCAAAAATTGTAATTAAATGCCCCTGTTAAACAGGGGCAGAAAAATTGGGCCTTAGGCACTGGTACTGGTGCCACGACACTGAAACCTCTCCCATACACTCTAGTTGTAGTGCAGGAATGAGCCCTGCTGCAAAGCATTGCATCAAAAATTGTAATTAAACGCCCCTGTTAAACAGGGGCAGAAAAATTGGGCTGGTGGCACCACCCAGAACCAAAAATGTTCTTCCAACATATCAGCGGAGGAGTAATAGGATAGACAATCAACATAACAGGACAGTCACTCAGCATCAGCATAGGCAGTCTTGAAGGGATGTGATATTTCTAAAAAAATTATTCGGTTACATCAGCTGCAGGTGCTTGGTAGCTGTGGGTGATCCAAGACTGATTCATCTTGATAAAAGTCAGTCGATCAACTGAGTCGGTGGACAGGCGCACCCTGCGATCGGTAACAAAGCCACCAGCAGCACTGAAGGTGCGTTCCGAAAGAGCGCTGGATGCAGGACAGGCCAGTAGCTCAATTGCATACTGTGCAAGCTCTGGCCAGTGATCCATCCTCAAGACCCAGTAAGCCAGAGGATTTTCGGTGGGAAAGGTGTCTAAGTCTGACCTTGCCCCTAGGTATTCCTGCACCATGTAAATCAGACGCTGGCGATGGTTGCTGGAACCGATCATACCTTGGGGCTGCGGAGTAAAAAATTGTCTGAAAGCATCGGTCAGACGGCCACCTTCTCCACCGCTCCTTCTGACCGATGCCTCAGCAACACCTTGTCCAGGACCAGGAGTTTGTAACCTCCCAGTCTCTGGGAACGCGTTGCACAGACCTTTCTGCAAGGCCTCCCAGAGATGTCTCATCCTCTGCTCCCTCTGCGATGCCAAGATAAGGTCGGCAACCTTACCCTTGTACCGTGAATCAAGGAGAGTGGCCAGCCAGTAATGGTCCCTCTCCTTGATTCGAAGAATACGAGGATCCTTCTGCAGGCTTTGCAGGATCAGGGAGGCCATGCAGCGTAGGTTAGCTGAGGCATTCGGTCCGGGGTCCTCTGGGTCACTAAGGACAACATGATCTGCAGTAGGGATGAGCCGAACACCCCCCGGTTCGGTTTCGCACCAGAACTTGCGAACGACCCCCGCGTTCGGTACGAACGTCAGAACCCCATTGAAGTCTATGGGACTCGAACGTTCGAATTGGAAAGTGCTCATTTTAACGGCTAATATGCAAGATAGTGTCCTAAAAAGGGTTTGGGGACCTGCCTCCTGCCTCAGGGGACATGGGTCACTGCAAAAAAAAGTTTTAAAAACTGCCGTTTTGGCGGGAGCACTGATTTTAATGACGATTAAAGTGAAAAAAAAAAAGTGAAATATTCCTTTTGGTGCCTGGGGGGTGTCTGTAGTATGCCTGTGAAGTGCCACGTGTTTCCCGTGTTTAGAACAGTCCCTGCACAAAATGACATTAAACGGAAATAACACCATTTAAAACTGCTTGCGGTTTTAATGTTATATCTGGTTCCTGCAATATGGTTGAAAATCATTCAGAAAAATGGCATGGGTAGCCCTCCCTGCCCATTACCAGCCTATTTGGGTCTTGTACGCATATTAAGGGGAACCCCGTACCCATATTAAAAAAAGGAAATGCGTGTGGCCCTCAGGCCCTATATACTCAGAACAGCAGTATACAGGCGGTGCAAACAAGACAGGGACTGTGTAGGTTTGTTGTGTTAAGTTGAATCTGTTTGTCATTTTCAACCGGTACATTTTTAAAGTGTAGCTCCAGTCAAAAAAACTATCTTTAAGCTTTTTGGAAAACATAGGGAAGGGTTATCACCCCTGTATAATTTGTTTTGTCGTCCATCTTTTTTCATCTCACTTGCTGCTGTCTCCTTGCGTTTGCAAGTAGGAGATGTTTGTAAGTTGGATGTTTGAAAGTAGGGGCCTGCCCTATATTATAGCGGTATGTACTGGGTACAGAGCACGCAGACAGCACGCACTATCTCCTAACACTACTGACTGCAAGCTCTATTATTAACCACTTGTTAGCCCAATGTTTGCATAAAGTGAAAGATGAAGTTATGCTGAGTAAATAGATATCAAACATGTCACTCTTCAAAATTGCACATGCCCTTGGAATGGGGCCAAACGTCGCTACTTAAAAAAATCCCCATAGGCGACGCTTTAATTTTTTTTTTACTGGTTACATGTTTTGAGTTGCAGAGGAGGTCTAGGACTAGAATTATTGCTCTCACTCTAACATTCTCGGCGATACCTCACATGTGTGGCACATGCGAGCACATGGGGCGCTTTAATTTTTATTTTATTTTTTTATTGTTCATTTTACTTTATTTATTTTAGTTTGACATTTTTTTCCCCAAAAATATATTTTTGATCACTTTTATTCCTATTACAAGAAATGTAAACATCCCTTGTAATAAGAATATGGGGTGACAGGTCCTCTTTACAGTGAAATCTGGGGGGTCAATATGACCCCACATCTCACCTCTAGGCTGGGAAGCCTGAAATAAAAAATAAAAAAAAGAGTCTGGCTTTGATCGTACTGGCGAGTTGGTAGAAGCACCGGAGGGCGGTGAGGGGTGGGGGGCGTCTATGGCTGGGTATTTCAGGGTATCACCGAGTATGGCTGGGTATCTCTGAGTATGGCTGGGTATGGCAATTTATGGCAGGGTATTACAGAGTATTGGCGGGGTACTACAGAGTAATGGCAGGGTACTGCAGAGTATTGGGGGGTACTACAGAGTAATGGCAGGGTACTGCAGAGTATTGGGGGTACTGCAGAGTAATGGCGGGTACTGCAGAGTATTGGGGGGTACTGCAGAGTAATGGGGGTTACTGCAGAGTAATGGGGGGTACTGCAGAGTAATGGCAGGGTACTGCACTGCAGAGTACGGGCAGGGTACTGCACTGCAGAGTAATGGTGGGGTACTGCAGAGTAATAGCAGGGTACTGCAGAGTATTGGGAGGTACTACAGAGTAATGGCAGGGTACTGCAGAGTATTGGGGGTACTGCAGAGTAATGGCGGGTACTGCAGAGTATTGGGGGGTACTACAGAGTAATAGCAGGGTACTGCAGAGTATTGGGGGTACTGCAGAGTAATGGCGGGTACTGCAGAGTAATGGCGGGTACTGCAGAGTATTGGGGGTACTGCAGAGTAATGGGGGTTACTGCAGAGTAATGGGGGGTACTGCAGAGTAATGGCAGGGTACTGCACTGCAGAGTAATGGCAGGGTACTGCACTGCAGAGTAATGGCGGGGTACTGCAGAGTAATGGCAGGGTACTGCAGAGTATGCACTGGTATTGCAGAGTATTGGCAGGGAATTGAGGGGTTAAATTCGGTGAGCAGCGATGTGGGCACTGCAGATGCAGCCCACATCGCTGCTGACACCGATCTCTTTCCCCTCCGCTGTACCGATCGGTACAGAGAGGGGAGGGAGGAACAGGCGTCATAACATGACGCCGGTTTGTTTCCAAGTGATCACTCCGTCATTTGACGGAGCAATCACGTGGTAAACGGCCGCTATGAGCGGCCGTTTACCGTGATCCGTGATGCGACCTGGCGGTCACGGATGCTCTCGAGTGCGCACACCTCGGGGCACGCGAGAGCAGAATTCTGGGAGGCCGTTAATTAACGGCCTCTCAGAGTTAAACAACCCCCCTGAAGCCGTTAATCGGCAATGGGCAGTTGTTAAGTGGTTAAAGCTAGATCACTAGCTATATAGGTGAGGTGAATATAGTGGTGTATACTGCAGTCAGGGCACAGACAACAACCACTACACAGCAGCAAGATAGGAAATCAGCCCAAAACGATTGGTGTGTACGGTGTTGAAGGTACACAGAACACCCACTGCTTCAGATGCTAAGTAACACACTACACGAGGCCGCCTCAAAGGCGGCCTTATATAGTGTGGGGCGTGCACTACACAGCCTGAGCTATGATTGGCCACAGGCAGGATGCCTGTGGCCAATCATGGCTCTCCTCGCTGCCGGCGCTGCGATTGGCCAAGCATGCGGGGTCACAGTGCATGCTTGGCCAATCATGGGGCAGCAATGCACTGCGCCACCGCAGTGCATTATGGTCCGCGCGCGCGTCACTCGAATTTTGACGCGAACGGCCCAAACGTTCGGAATTCGCCGAACAGCCGAACAGCCAATGTTCGAGTCGAACGTACGTTCGACTCGAACACGAAGCTCATCCCTAATCTGCAGCTACCTCCTCCCAGCCACGTACAAGTCCACAGGTTTTTTGGGACTGTAAATCATCCCTACAAGAGTGCCAGTGCCAGCCTCCCCCTCCATGCTGACACAATCATCCTCCTCCTCCTCCTCCTCCTCATCCTCTTCCTGTGTGATGGGTGGCACAGCAGGAACACTGTCTGGATAACACCTCGGGGCACGCGAGAGCAGAATTCTGGGAGGCCGTTAATTAACGGCCTCTCAGAGTTAAACAACCCCCCTGAAGCCGTTAATCGGCAATGGGCAGTTGTTAAGTGGTTAAAGCTAGATCACTAGCTATATAGGTGAGGTGAATATAGTGGTGTATACTGCAGTCAGGGCACAGACAACAACCACTACACAGCAGCAAGATAGGAAATCAGCCCAAAACGATTGGTGTGTACTGTGTTGAAGGTACACAGAACACCCACTGCTTCAGATGCTAAGTAACACACTACACGAGGCCGCCTCAAAGGCGGCCTTATATAGTGTGGGGCGTGCACTACACAGCCTGAGCTATGATTGGCCACAGGCAGGATGCCTGTGGCCAATCATGGCTCTCCTCGCTGCCGTCGCTGCGATTGGCCAAGCATGCGGGGTCACAGTGCATGCTTGGCCAATCATGGGGCAGCAATGCACTGCGCCACCGCAGTGCATTGTGGTCTGCGCGCGCGTCACTCGAATTTTGACGCGAACGGCCCAAACGTTCGGAATTCGCCGAACGGCCGAACAGCCAATGTTCGAGTCGAACGTACGTTCGACTCGAACACGAAGCTCATCCCTAATCTGCAGCTACCTCCTCCCAGCCACGTACAAGTCCACAGGTTTTTTGGGACTGTAAATCATCCCTACAAGAGTGCCAGTGCCAGCCTCCCCCTCCATGCTGACACAATCATCCTCCTCCTCCTCCTCCTCCTCATCCTCTTCCTGTGTGATGGGTGGCACAGCAGGAACACTGTCTGGATAAAGGGGGCCTTGAGAGGCAAGGAAGTCCTCCTCTTCCTGCCTCTGTTCTGCCTCAAGTGCCCAGTCCATTATTCTATGCAGCGTATGCTCCAAGAGGTGGACAAGAGTTACAGTGTCACTGATGCATGCACTGTCAATGCTCACCATCATTGTGGCCTCCTCAAACGGTGACAGGACAGTGCATGCATCCCTGATCATGCCCCACTGGCGTGGTGAGAAAAAACCGAGCTCCCCTGACCCTGTCCTGGTGCCGTAGTCACACAGGTACTCATTGATGGCCCTCTGCTGCGTGTGCAGCTGCTGCAGCATGGGCAACGTTGAGTTCCACCTGGTGGGCATGTCACATATAAGGCGGTTCTTGGGCAGGTTCAACTCCTTTTGGAGCTCAGCCAGCCGAGCACAGGCCTTAAATGATTGGCGGAAATGCACACAGATTTTCCTGGCCTGCTTCAGGACATCCTGTAAGCCCGGGTACCTGCCCAAGAACCGCTGCACCACCAGGTTAAGGACGTGAGCCACACAGGGCACATGGGTCAGTTGTCCCTGTCGGAGGGCGGAGAGGAGGTTGGTGCCATTGTCGCAAACCACCATTCCTGGCTTAAGCTGGCGTGGCGTCAAGCTCTCGGCCTGCCCCTGCAGAGCTGACAAAACTCCCCCAAACAAACCAGCGCGAGCACGGCATGGCATCGTTTTGCCAGTGTACTTGCGTAGCCCCTGGAACGCCTACAGAGCACCGCTGGTTCTGAGGACAGAGCACTGGAAGAGGCCATGGAGGAAGAAGAAAAGGAGGGGGTGGAGGAGAGAGGTGTGTCACGACCAATAGTAACATTTTGGAGGCGTGGTGGCGGAACAACCTCCAACACTACTGCACCTTGACCTGCATCCTTTCCAGCTGCCAGAAGAGTGACCCAATGGGCCGTGAAAGACAGGTAACGTCCCTGTCCATGCCTGCTGGACCATGAGTCAGCGGTAATATGCACCTTACCGCTGACCGCCCTGTCCAGCGAGGCAAGGACATTGCCTTCCACATGCCGGTAGAGAGCCGGAATCGCCTTCCGTGAGAAAAAGTGGCGTTTGGGGACCTGCCACTGAGGAACCGCACATTGTACAAACTCACGGAAGGGGGGCGAGTCTACCAACTGAAAAGGCAGCAGTTGAAGTGCTAGCAATTTAGCCAAGCTAGCATTCAACCACTGGGCATGTGGATGGCTGGGAGTGAACTTCTTTCACCGGTCCAGCAGCTGGGGCAGGGACATTTGCCTGCTATAATCGGACGTGGGTGTACTGCTAGCAGAGTGCCCGGAAGCACTTGGCTGTGACACACCTAATTCTACACCTTCATTCCTCTCAGAGCAGGTTTCAGAGAGGACTGAAAGTCTAGTGGGGTTGGAGATCCCAGCTGATGAGGAGGAAGGAGAGGTCCGCTTTGTTCTTTGGTGTGGGTCTTTGAGGTACGCTTGCCAACGAGCTGCATGGCAGGTCAACATATGTCTGGTCAAGCATGTGGTGCCCAAGCGGCTGATGTTTTGGCCACGCGAGATACGCTTGAGACATATGTTGCAAATAGCAGCGGTGCAATCTGATGCACTCATCTCAAAAAAGGCCCACACCAAAGAACTTTTAGAATAACGCGCAGAGGCAGCGCCCTGCACAGGCGGAGCTCTGCGGTGTGATTCAGTTGGTGTGCTGCCCCTACGCTGGCCCCCGGAGGGCATCCTGCCTCGTTGGACATGTGCCTCCTCCTCCTCCTCCTCTCTCCTACCAGGCACCCACGTGGAGTCAGTGCCCTCATCATCCCCTCCCTCTTCATCGCTGGAGCAAACCTGGCAGTATGCTGCAGCTTGTGGAACATGACTGCCAGATTGCTGCCCTTCTTGAGCATCCCCTCTCTCTGCATTCACGCTACTGCCTTCCTCTAGCTGAGTATCATCATCAGAGCCTACAAAACACTGGGCATCCTCCTGGAGCATGTACCCAACACTGTGCTCAAAGAGTTCAGGAGACTCCTCAGGAGGACGTGGTGGGTCTAGGGAAGGAGTCACTGATGATGACATTGAGAGGAGGGAAGATGATGCGTTGGCAGCTGCTTTGCTAGTACCCTGAGCCTGCGTGAGAGAGGATGAGGAGTATGAAGAGGGCTTGGTCATCCACTCTACCAAGTCGTTGGCATGTTGCGGCTCAACATGTCCAGCTGCCGAAAAGAAGGACAAGCGTGTCCCATGGCCACGTGCTGATGATGACGATGAACCGCGTCCACGACTAGCACTGTTGTCTCTAGACACAGAGCCTGCTTGCCCTCTTTTATCGGCTCGCGCCTGTCTGCCTCTCCTTGCTGGCCTTCCAGACATGGTAATGGCCTGAAGGGAGTTGGGAAAACCAGCAATTGGGTAGTGTATATTGTGCTGGAGGCACGCACAACACCCACTAACTCCTGCAGATGGCTCAATTAGAGAAGAGCTATGTAGGTGGATATAACGGTGTATACTGGGTTCAGAGCACGCAGACAGCATGCACAATCTCCTACAACTGACTGCAAGCTCTATTTAAAACGAGCAAGATAGCTAGCTATATAGATGGATATAGCGGTGTATACTGGGTTCAGAGCACGCAGACAGCATGCACAATCTCCTACAACTGACTGCAAGCTCTATTTAAAAAGAGCAAGATAGTTAGCTATATAGGTGGAGATTTTTATTAAAATAAAACTGCTACTGATTTACATAATCAGAAACTTAAGAGAGACTCATACTTGAGCAAAAAAGGAACAAGAGAACTCATACAAATGTTTTTTAGACAGACAGACAGAAACTATTCAAAACTGCCCCCTCATAACGATGGTAGAGTCCATTCCAAAAAAAAAAAAAAAGCCCCATGATCGTCTGGACTACTTATAAGAAACCAGAAGAACAGAAGCCTATCCAAACAAACCCCAATCATTACTCTAACTATGTACATTTATATTACATACCCCCTATAGGCAGGAACATAACGAAACTGACGGTGCATACCATGTTTTTAAAATTAAGTTGCCCAAAAGCTAAAAAAAAGGAGGGTGAAAGGACAGACAGACCCCCACCTAAGGAAAAGAAGGGGGAGATCATCAAGGCGGCCGGAAAGAGAACCCTCTCCACAACCTAGCACACCTTTCCCTACCCATTCTTTCCCCCTCAAGAAACCTCACCTTACCCAATTCCCGAACGATGTCACCCGCCACCTCATGCATAGGCAGGAACTTGCCCCTAGTGGATACTAAACACTGAGCGTGCCAAGTGTAATAAAGGTATAGCGATACCCTCACTTAAGAGGGCCGCAAGTTTGGTTTGGGTCCTGAGCACAGCTCCGCCAACCCCCCGGCAATCTGCACTACCCACTCTGGCACAGTTAGTATCTAGCAATACACATTAAATCACTTACCGTATACTCTAAATATGTGTGTGCGTGGGTAACTCAAGCTCATAGACAATCTTTGAAAGTATATAACTGACTTTACTTGTTGTTTTATAAAAGGAATAACATGAATCAAACATTTGGATTGCAACACATAATCAGGTCCCTGCAGTAACCAGTAATAAAGATAAACAGAGTAATCAGCATAATAAAGTATTGCTATGCAACTCTAACGCTGCCCTTTTTCAGCTACTTCCCTGCATGGGTAAACTAACACCCAACACTATCTACCTATGCAGTCAGGCCTGACTGATCTAGATGGAAGTCCAGTAAAACAATATTCGCTAGCAATCTTTCGGTGGTGCACTTGAAGAACAACTTTGTAATCCAAACGAATAATAAAGATAAAGCATCTGTCTTTAAACAGCTCTCACCACCCGGACAAGTCCAAGTCCGGTTTCTCTGCCTTTTCGTCTAGGAACAGGAATCCACCGACCTCCGAGTCTTCAATCCTTCTGGTGTACTGCAGCAAGGAATGAGAAAATGTCTCTCAGGTGCAACTAGGCTGGCAGAGAGCTCTTTGGAAAAGAGCACAAGGCCCAGGCTTCAGGCCTTGTGCCTCAGCAGTTCAGCACAGATCTCCTCTTGCTAGGAGAGGGGGGGTGTCCAAAGAGAGCGAACTAGGCCTCTCCCCCTCCTTATATGCCCTCCCCCATAAGTCTCTGGGGCATAACTCAAAACATCCTGGGAACCAGCGGGGTTCTGGGAACAGTAGTTTTATAGTCCTTAAAGAGACCCCGCTACACACTCCCCCCACTTAAAATCTTTGGTCCCCAAAGATAAACTTTTAACACATATCCTGTACCAATTTTGAAAGTGCTGGGTATGATGTTGGTACAGGGAATTTCCACCAGAACTCAGAGGTGGGATTCCCTGTCCCACAGGTCACACTGGCATGAGTGGCCTGCCCAACTGTGCCAGAGAGTGAGCTGGGGTTGCCCTCCACCAAATGGTCAGTGGAGGGATTAGAGCGTTCAGCACTTCTTCTAGCAGTCACAACAGAGTCCTCAGAGCTCTCCCCCATTTGAGAGTAGGTTAGCTTCTTGGGGGGTCTCACAACTCGGCAAGCTCTCTGTTCTCTTGGGACTTCAGGCTCTGGTGCCACAGGCTCTACTTCAGGAACATATTCTGACAGCATCACTGGTTCTGGAACAGCGGTTCCTTCCTCTTCTGAGTATATGCTAGGGATATCTTCCCAGCCTTCAGGCACACCACTAGATGGAATGAACTCTGTAGCTTCTGGGTTCAGTGTCCCATCCTGTGTATCCTCAGTAGGTGGGAGATCTATGGCAGAATTTCCTGGAGTTGATGAAGGCCACAGCCACTCAAGCTCTCCTCTTCCACCTTCACCTCGTTGGGAATCTTGTTCATCTCTAACCCGGGAGGTCTGAGACCGAGTGCTAGGTCCCGGGGTATCCAGAATGGAACCAGATTCTGACTGCTTCAGTAAGCGGGAGCAAATGATTCCTGTGCCAAGTCTTCAAGGGCCCCACTTTCCCCTCTGGTTTTAACTTATACACAGGCAATCCAGGTAGCTTTCTGCAAATGACATAGGGCTCCGATCTCCATCTATCAGCAAGCTTGTGCTTCCCAGGGATCCCCAGATTGCGTAGCAGTACACGGTCCCCAGGCTGCAGGTCTTGCACTCGAACCTTCAGATTGAAGTTCCTCTTGTTGCGGGCCCCCCTTTGGTCCGAGGCCGCTTGAGCTCGTTCATGGGCCACTTTCAAATTGTGTCTAAATCCACATATCCCTTGTGGGAGGTAGCAGAGGCATGGTCTAGGGAAATGCCAAAGGCCAGATCCACCGGCAATCTTGCTTCCCTCCCAAACATGAGCCGGTAGGGGGAGTAACCCGTCACATCACTTGTGGTGCAGTTGTAAGCGTGCACCAAAGCTGATATGTGTTGGCTCCAGTGTTGCTTCTTCTCTGTCTCTAGAGTTCCAAGCATGTTTAGTAAGGTCCGATTAAACCTCTCAGGTTGGGCATCTCCTTGTGGATGATAAGGTGTAGTCCTGGTCTTCTCTACTCCCAATGAGTCCAGTAGGTTCCGGATCAGACGACTCTCAAAGTCCCTCCCTTGGTCCGAGTGGATTCTCTGTGGTAATCCATAGTGGACAAAGTATTTTTCCATGAGCACCTTGGCCACAGTGGAGGCCTTTTGGTCTTTGGTGGGGAAAGCCTGGGCATAACGGGTGAAATGATCGGTTACCACCAGAACATTTCCCAATCCACTTAAATCGGGTTAGAGGCAGAGAAAGTCAATGCACACCAGATCCATTGGACCCTGACTCTGTAGGTGGCCCATTGGGGCAGCTTGATGGGGTAGAGTCTTCCTCGGGATGCATCGTGCACAAGAACGGCAATATTCCTCCACTTCTGCCCTCATACAGGGCCAATAGAACCGGCTTCTGACAAGCTGGAAAGTTCTCTCCGCCCCTAGATGGCCATGCTGGTCATGTAAGGCAATTAGTACCGTCTCTCGGTGCTTCTCTGGGAGAAACAACTGCCACTTATCTTCTGAGTTATCAGAGGGGCCCCTTCGGTAGACCACTCCCTGATGTACTTGTAGCTTATCCAACTCTTTCCTCAGCAGGCGAGCCTCCTTGGAAGGGTGATGTCGAAGTCCCTCTGGATTCTCGTTCTCCAAAGCTTCAAGGACCAATCTCCCCAGGGGGTCTTCCAATTGGTCATAGCTCAGCTCCTTTCTGGACAGCTTTGGCAGGAGTTCCTCTGCTAGTTGAGTTACCCCACAGTAGGGTTGAGGGACTCCCACTGCGGTGACTCCTATCTCCTCTGCTCTGGGGCCCCCTCTTGCTTGAAACTCAGCACCCTGACAGAGTGCTCGCACTCCTTCCGGTGCTACCTGGGTCCAGTCTTCCCAGTCATTGACCATGACATGAGATCTTCGGGACAAGGCATCTGCATCCCTATTTCCAGCCCCTGGTCTGTACTTTAGACTGAAGTTGAATCCGGATAATGCAGCCAACCAGCTGTGTCCGGTTGCATCTAACTTTGCAGTAGTGAAGAGGTAGGTCAGAGGATTGTTATCTGTCTTTACGGTAAACTCCGCCCCGTAGAGATAGTCCTTCAGTTTGTCTACTACTGCCCATTTGAGGGCCAAGAACTCCAATTTATGAGTGGGGTAGTTCTTCTCCGAGGGAGTCAGGCTCCGGCTCACATAGGCCACTGGTCGCAGCTGCCCTTCATACTCTTGATAGAGTACTCCGCCTAGGCCCTCATGACTGGCATCGACATGTAGCTCATATGGTCTGGTGGGGTCGGCATAGGCCAGGACTGGGGCCGTGGTAAGGCTCCTCTTCAAGGTTCGGAAAGCCTCTTCACACCTTGGGTTCCACTGATCTTGAACCGACTCACCGGCCCTCCTAGGTCCCAAGCCATCCTCTTCTCCTTCAGTCTTGAGCAATTCGTTTAGTGGCTTGGCAATCCGGGCAAACCCATCCACAAATCTTCTATAATAGGAGCAGAACCCCAAGAAAGATCTGAGCTCTGTGACTGTTGTCGGTCTTGGCCAAGAAGTAACTGCCTCCAACTTCTCAGGGTCTGTAGCCACTCCCTTTTCAGACACTATGTGTCCCAGATAGTTCACAGAGGATTGGTAAAACCGGCACTTCTCGGGAGAAAGCTTGAGTCCCTCTTCGCTGAGTCTTCTCAACACCTTCTCCAACCTGGCCTCATGTTCTTCCAAAGTTTTCCCGAAGACAATGACATCGTCCAAGTACACAAGGACTTCTATGAGGTTCATGTCTCCAACGGTCTTCTCCATGAGGCGTTGAAAGGTAGCAGGGGCTCCAGACAGGCCCTGAGGCATTCTGTTGAATTCGAAGAATCCCACTGGGGTTATGAAGGCTGTCTTCTCTCGGTCTTCCTGGTGCATGGGGATTTGGTAGTACCCACTCTTGAGGTCCATTACACTGAACCACTTGGCACCAGCCAAACTCTGTAGGGCATCCTCTATTCTCGGTGTGGTATACTGGTCAGGGATGGTCCTCCTGTTGAGAGTCCTGTAGTCGATACAAAGCCTCAACGACCCATTCTTTTTCCTGACCACCACTATGGGGGAGGCATAGGGACTTCTATACTCCCGAATCACACCAGTCTTCTTCAACTCCGCAAGCTGCTCCCTCAGATCCTCCAGGTCAGCTAGAGGGACCCGCCTAACCCTTTCCCTGAAGGGTTTGTCTTCTTGGAAGCGGATTCGGTGGGTGGCACTCCTGGCACATCCCACATCAAACTCATCCTTTGAGAAAATCCTCTCCCATCTAGTCAGCTGGGCCTTGGCTCTCTCCTTCCAGGCTCCAGGTAGGTCCGGGTTCTCCATGGAAAGTTTCTCCCAAACATCTCCTCCTTCACCCGTTCCTTTTACTTCTGACCAGCTGACTGGGGCCACAGGACTCACCTGCCCCAACAGCATCCTGGCAGGGATCTCTATGGGTCTCTCCGTAGGGTTTCTCACACTCACTGGGACTCTTCCTCGAGCCTTCTTCAGGGCCTTGATTGAAATCACTTCCGGTATCACTTCCAGGCCTGAGTGGTCCTCCCTTGGATCGGATTCCAGCATGACAAAAGGGCCAGGCTGCTCCCAGGTAAGCTTCACCGTGGCCCTGAGGCAGGCTACCCCTCCGGGCTGCAGCACCACTCCCTCTCTCCCAAGTCTCCACACCTTCCCTATCCCCTCTCCTTGGGTCTTCTGCTCTAGGACCAACCGTTGGTAGGCTGTCTTCAGCATGGGATGGATATTGGGATCTTGATGGTTTCTCGTCTCCACTAGAGGGGTCAGAAGTCTTCGCACCAGATCCGTATTGGTCCCTATGATGAGGGACATCTTGCTGGCCCCGGGCGGTCTAGGACACACAACTGCCAGGGTGTCAAACACCTCTGTTTTCCCCGCCACAGATGGATCGAAGGTCAGCTTTATGGGCAGGTAACCATCGTAGGGGAAACTCTGAGCTCCCAGGCCCCATATCTCCAGCTCTTCTATCTTCTGTATAGGCAAATGGCTCAAGTGCCTATCATAGAAGTCTCTGTACAACAAAGTCACTTGAGCTCCAGTATCCAGGAGGGCCTTCGTGTAGACTCCTTCCACCTGGATGGAGACAGTGGGGGATGGGCCGACCAATTCTTCTGGGTAGGGCCGGGTTGAGGCCACCCTCTTCTGGGGACCCGTCTTCATCCAGTTGGTTTTAGACTTTATTCTCTTTCGAGTCTGGTATGCATTGACCCTCCCCACAGTAATGGGAGTACAAACCCGCTGAGGGATGTTATCGTTTCTTATTTGTAGACATTCCTTCTGAGGGGTCTGGTTTTCTCTCTTCCTCTTCCCTCTATTCAGTTTGGAGTTCACTGAAAGGCATGGGCACCCGGTTGACTCCCTCACCGGGGCCCTCTGGCATTTCCCGCCGGCTGGCGGTTATCTATCTTCTTCTTCTTGGGACTGGAACATCTACTGGCGAAGTGGCCACTGCCCCCGCAGTTGTAGCATAGCGTCTCTTCTCGGTCTCGAGTGGGGCTTGGTGTTGGTGTATCTGGAAACAACTCCTTCCTAGGACTTGGTTTCTCGGCTCCCCCTTGACCTTTCGCCATCATAGCAGTCCACATCTCCATCACCTGGGACATCTGTAACTTCAAAGTATCCACCTCCTTATCTCTAGCGGTAGTCATGGCCGGTGTAACTATGGCTACCGGTTGTTTGACGGACTCGGTGAGATGTTCTTCCCTTTTCTCTTCCAGTAGGGCCTCTTCCTATCTGATCATTCGGATGAGGTCAGTGTACTCCAGATTCTTCCCATCCAGTCGGGCACGCAGTGTCCATGCAATAGGATCCATGGGTTGAGCTCCCCTCAGTACCTGTTGAGCACGGGCCTCATCTACTTTTCCTGGGCTGATCCCCTTCTTTAGGATCATCCTATGCAGGATTTTATCTAAACGTCCCATGTAGTCTGATAGTTTTTCACCTTTCTTCTGGTAGCAATGCTCTAACTGATAAGCAAGCTCAGAGATTTTCTCTGTCCCACCAAACACAATCTGTAGTACATCTAGGTACTCCTGCGCATTACAGTCTGTCCTGCTCATCTTCAGGTTGCGTACGGCCTCTAGAGCAGGCCCCTTTAGACTTTCCACAATCCTCTGCTTCTTTCTGCGCTCTGGAACTTCCCATTCCTCTAGTGCCTGAGTTGCGCTATCTAACCACTCTTCAAATCCCTCTTCTTCCGAAGGTACAGGTTTCCTCCCTGAAAACATCCGGAGTTTTCTGTACCCCGACATCGGGTAATCTGTAGGATCCTTCTTGCACTGGGCCACTATCTCCCCCAGGACAGCACACAGTTCTGCGCTAAGGGTGGCCGGTGCTGATCTGAGACTCTCGGGTGAGGTACGTGCCGCAGCCTGCGGTGATCCCGTTGGCGATGGCTCCTCTATGGTCTCAGTTGACCATTTCTCCCCTGGGAGGCTAATGACCACTGACTGCCTTGGGTCGGCCTTAGCCGCTTCACACCACGCTCTGACTCCCTGTGGGTCCATGCCGGTACCTCTGGCGTGTTCACCGCTGTCTCAGAAAT
Source organism: Lithobates pipiens (assembly GCF_037356315.1). Classification (NCBI taxonomy): domain Eukaryota; kingdom Metazoa; phylum Chordata; class Amphibia; order Anura; family Ranidae; genus Lithobates; species Lithobates pipiens. The sequence continues at coordinate 1,057,182 of NW_027507895.1, read as the reverse complement.
CCCGGATTTACGAGCCCCCACGTATAGCGATACCCTCACTTAAGAGGGCCGCAAGTTTGGTTTGGGTCCTGAGCACAGCTCCGCCAACCCCCCGGCAATCTGCACTACCCACTCTGGCACAGTTAGTATATAGCAATACACATTAAATCACTTATACTCTAAATATGTGTGTGCGTGGGTAACTCAAGCTCATAGACAATCTTTGAAAGTATATAACTGACTTTACTTGTTGTTTTATAAAAGGAATAACATGAATCAAACATTTGGATTGCAACACATCAGGTTCCTGCAGTAACCAGTAATAAAGATAAACAGAGTAATCAGCATAATAAAGTATTGCTATGCAACTCTAACGCTGCCCTTTTTCAGCTACTTCCCTGCATGGGTAAACTAACACCCAACACTATCTACCTATGCAGTCAGGCCTGACTGATCTAGATGGAAGTCCAGTAAAACAATATTCGCTAGCAATCTTTCGGTGGTGCACTTGAAGAACAACTTTGTAATCCAAACGAATAATAAAGATAAAGCATCTGTCTTTAAACAGCTCTCACCACCCGGACAAGTCCAAGTCCGGTTTCTCTGCCTTTTCGTCTAGGAACAGGAATCCACCGACCTCCGAGTCTTCAATCCTTCTGGTGTACTGCAGCAAGGAATGAGAAAATGTCTCTCAGGTGCAACTAGGCTGGCAGAGAGCTCTTTGGAAAAGAGCACAAGGCCCAGGCTTCAGGCCTTGTGCCTCAGCAGTTCAGCACAGATCTCCTCTTGCTAGGAGAGGGGGGGTGTCCAAAGAGAGCGAACTAGGCCTCTCCCCCTCCTTATATGCCCTCCCCCATAAGTCTCTGGGGCATAACTCAAAACATCCTGGGAACCAGCGGGGTTCTGGGAACAGTAGTTTTATAGTCCTTAAAGAGACCCCGCTACAAAGGCATATGACACTAACTAAATACAGTGATGATAACACAAAACCCCTCTGGGCTCTGAAGTCACCGTACACCCTCTCAGGATAGGCAAGAGCCTGGAGACGGGGATAGCCGATGGCATCTCCAACCTCCCCCAGAACCCCCAAGTTGAAGGGGCACTCGACCAAAAAGTGGTCCATGGTCTCTAGCGCCCCACCACACTCAGGGCGAGGACAGCCTCTGTCCTCTAGGCTCCGGTACTTCAAGTTTGATCTCACATAGAGTCGTCCATGGAACGCCCTCCATGCGAGATCCCAGAACTTGGCAGGAATTCTCTTGGAATTCAGGAGGGCTAGTCCCTCCCTGAGAACCCTGTCCGGACAGTCCCTTAAGGCCAGTGGTCTCAAAACGTCCGAGGCCATGACCCTCTGGTACAGCTCACGCCGGCCCAGGGAGCCTACCTCTAAGGCCGTTATCTTCCACCGCCTTAGTACCTTCAGGGCGGTTGGGACATAGGCAGGGAGGTACCCATGGGACCTCCGAAGGTCACCCGGGCGACCACCCCCCTCCCACCTGCTCAGGAACACCAGGAACCAATTCTTACACGAACGTTCCCACAGAGAGGGTTCGTCCACAAAAATGGATTGCAGATTGAACTTTAGGAACACCACGGTAAAGAAAACCGTGGGGTTGATCATGTCCAACCCGTCCTCCCCTCTCCTTCGATACGTGACCTCCCTTTTTATCAGGTTCAGTCTGTTTCCCCACAGAAGCAGAAAAAACAGCAGACATACGCGTAAACAAAATCTTTGCCAGAATCTTTCTATCCGTGGAGAGAAGGGCGATAGGGCGCCAATTCTCTACCACGGACGGATCCTTCCCCTTGGACAGAAGAATCAAAGCCGACCTTCTCATCGAGGGAGGGAGCAGGCCAGATGCCAAACACTCACTGAACACCTCCCTCAGACGAGGAGCCAAAAGGCTCTTAAAGGTTTTATAAAATTCTGCCGTGAACCCATCAGGTCCGGCGACTTTTTCAGAGACAACGAGTCAATAACCTACTCGATTTCGGCTACTGAGATCTCTTCCACCAAGGAGTCCAGGGGGTCAGACCCCACCTCAAGCGGAGTCCCGTCAAGAAACTCCTTGTCTCTCCTCAGATCCAACGGCTTCTTCCGAAGTATGTCTGAAAAATGGGCTCTGATGATCCCCAGGATGCCCGGCTTGGACCTTACCAGGGAACCCGAGGGATCTCTCAGTCCATGTATGACCTTCCCACTCACTGCGTCCCCACAGCTTTTGTAGGGATCCGGGTTGGTGAACTTCCCGTAATCCCTCTCTAGCACCAGGGAGGCGAGACGGTCATACTGACACTCCTTCATCTGGAGCTTCAGATCCGAGATCTGGTCCTGAGGGCCACCATCAGAAACCAAGCGATCTAGTTGCCTGCGTAACTTCTGGTAGGCCTGGTACCGGGATGCTGCCCGACGACCCGAGACTTCCCGGAAGAAGCCCTCTGACCTCTTCTTCACCACTTCCCACCATTCCTGGCGGGAGCAGCCGCTCTCAAGGAGCGAGGCTTGTTCTAAAAAGAAGTCCTCATAGGCCGATCTGATTTCAGAGTCCTCAAGTAGCGACCCATTTAGTCGCCACAGGCCCCTTCCTTTCTGAGGGGTGTCCGCCACATTCAGAGTGACCGACACCATACGGTGATCAGAGAACTCAACCGCATGCAGCGCAGGAGCTGCAAAGGACAAGTCCTCCTTCAAAAAAAACCTATATAACCTACTCCTACAAATACCTCTGGAATATGTGAAACCAGTGAGGTTGGGGAAGTGGCGAACGTGCACATCCACCAACCCAGCTTCCCTCACTATTCTATTCAAAAAGATACTATCATATCCCAGAGGGCCTGAGGTGCCTGCCCGGTCCTTTGACCTGGTGACCATGTTAAAGTCACCACCAAAGACCACCTGCTGGGATGTAAACAGGTATGGTTTCAGCAGCGTAAGAAGGTCCTTCCTCCCCCTCTGGGTCTGAGGCCCATAAAAATTAATGAGGCGGAGGGATTCCCCTCTCACGACTGCATCCACAATCAAACACCTACCGATTTCTAATTCAATCACTCGTCGACAAGCCACCGAACCGGTCTTAAAAAGGACCGCAACACCACTGCAGGGCTCAGCCGCAAGAGACCAGAGGGAGGGCCCATGTCTCCACTCCCTCTTTGCTAGGTGCATCTCTGCCACAGATGCCAGCCAGGTCTCTTGCAAAAACAAAATGTCGGCTTCAACGCGGCCGAGAAAATCAAAGGCTGAAAATCTAGCTGCCGCAGAACGCACACTTGCGACATTAATGGTCGCAAGGCGTATTGGAGCGGGTACCGCCATCCTTAGTGATTGAAGTTTACATTCCTCTCTATATTACATTTCTAAAAAGAATCAATCCTCCTCAGAGTCCGAGGAGGAAAGGACCCCGAACCTGTTCCATAGGGCCATTGAGGAACCCCCCCCTGCCCCTGGACAAGTACTGGGCTGGGGGTCCTCACCACCCTCCTTCCCCAAACTCTTCCTCTTTCTCTTCTTTTTGGTTTTCTTCTCCCATTCCACTTTGGGAGGCTCCCTCCCACTTTCTTCATCGGACCTCCCACTGGAGATCTCCTTAATTCTCTTATTAACCCCCTTACCCGCCCCTGAGATATCCATCGGGGCCACCCCTCCTGTACCAGCTTGCCGACCACTCACGGCCGCCGAAGAGGCCGGAGGGGGCATTAGTATAGCCGCCTGATCCAGGGGTGGGTGCGGCTTATCTGTGGATTTAATTACTGAAGGGAGGAAGGGGGAAGGGGGCAAAGGAGAAGAAGGGGAAACTGGAAGGGGGAGACCAGGGGGGGGAGAGGGGAAGGGGGGGCAGGGGAAAGGGAGGAGGACGGGGGGGAAACAGGGGGAGGGTGATTTTTGGGGCAAGGGCTTTTTCGCCTTGGCCGGCTTCCCAGGTGTTTTTGTTGCTGTTGCCCCATCTGACACAGGGTCAGACAGGGCCGGAGAACTCGCTGGCTCCCTCACTACGCCAGTTCCTGTCCTTGATCCGCGCCTGGGGGGTCTGACCCTTTGAGGGAGGGGGGAACCCTCCCTCTGTGGCCCTGAGGGGTTGGGATCCCCACTTCGTCTAGGGACCCCCTCACCCTCCGGGCCTGGGGCACCCTCCTCAGCCCGGCACCCCCTGAATGCCTTGGGGCACCGACTAAAGGGGTGTCCCATTTCCCCACAGAGGTTGCAGACAATAAGCCTGCAACCCTCAGGTGAATGGCCGAAACCATTGCACCTCACACAGCGGGGCATTGTGCAGTCCGCACTGAGGTGCGCGGGACAGCCGCATTTGAAACAGCGACGGGGCTGTCCAGGGTAGAAGACCAGGATCCGGTCTCTACCTATAAAGGCGCTGCCAGGTACATGCGCCACGGTATTATTGTGGCGCTTGAGCCGGATCCTGACCAACCACGCACCTGTCCAGACCCCGCGCTCATCCAAACTTTTCCTCAGCCCTGTCAGGAGCTGCCCGTACCTTGCCAGCCAGGTCGCGATGTCCTCAGGTAGGAGGGACTCATTCCTGACCAGTACAGTCACATTCTTTACCTCCTCCTGCCTCGAAAGGGGTATCACACAGAAACTTTTCCACGGATCTGACTTCCTGACGAGCTCGTACAGTGTCAGGAAAAGCTCCATGGAGACCAAGGAGACGAAACTTACATCAAACTCCTTCGAGTTTGTGGGGTGTATGACTGCAAATAAGTCCAAAACTTTAAAGCGCAGCCCCAGCAGATAGTCGATGACCTGACCCCTGCTGGGACATGCAGACGTCCCTTCCCACCTGAGCTGCACCACATTCCGTCTGCGCCTCTCAGGGCCCCCCGTACCCCTCGTCCAGGCCTGCGCACCCTGGGGCTGATCCCCAGGGGGAGCCCGGAAATTCTGGGCGCCAAACTGGCCGTACAGGGGACCCAGGGGGACAGAGGAACCTGCCACCTGAGCAAACGAGCGCCCAGCCTTCAGGGCACCTAAGAGGTTTGCCTCCTCCTGTGTGCCCAAGATGAAAACTGGGTCTGTGGGGGAAGGGCCAGACCCCTGACGGACCGGACTCCCTGGCTCAGAACCTCTAACCACCGCATCCCTACCAACCAGCATCTCACTCCTTACCGCGGGGAAGGAGCAGTACCCCCTACAGCCATATGATCCTGAGGGGGAGCCACCTCCATTTCTTCAGGACCCCGCTCCTGTGACCCCTCCAAACCCCGTATGAATTCCAGGGCCGAGCACTCGTTCCTCAAATCCCCCATCGGGGACTCACCCCAGCATACTTGTCCCGCTGGAAGAAATCCCCCAGAGGACTCTAGGGCTGTTACCTCCAGGGAGGTCTCCGACACCACCGCCTCCCCTCCCCCAACGAGCGACACCAACGGCCCCCCTAGCTGAATCTCCGGTGTCCCCACTTCCGTTTTAGGCCCCCCCGGGACTTCCGGGGTCACCGCTGACATCACTTCCGGTTCCCGGAAGTCGGTGAGGTCACTTCCTGTCTCGTCACCGGAACAGGAAGTGACGCACCCGCCCCCATCCCACCACTCCTCCCAGTGTAAGCAGAAGATGCTTGTCCACATTGTCTATCCGAGACCGTACATGTGTCCGTTCCCATCAGCACCTCCCCCTCTCTCCATGCGGCCGCGGCGGGGGCCGCCATTATAGCCGGTTTTCCTCGCACCGCTATGGGTCTGGCGAGAGTATCAAGGTCACCGGGGGGGCCCCGGAGGGGGGTCGGACTGCACTATCCGCTGGGGACCTCTGACCATTGGCCTTCACTGGCCCCTCCGACGGCTCTCTGGTGAGGACCACCATCAGTTTTTTGTTCCGCTGACTGCGACTTGCAATTCCACCGGAGCTTTTACGTGCTTCATCGGGTACCCTACCCGGATCCTCCTGGACTGCGGCCATAGGCATAGCAGGTGTTAACACAGGAATCCGGGGACCCTCCGCACTGACAGCTCCGGGGGTCATACATTCCTGACAGGCCATGGATTGGTTGTCACCGGAAAACGCTGCTTCCACTGGGGTCTGTGGCACTGTTGCATCAGGTGAGAGTTTCAGGGGGGACTTCAGGGGGGTACTTCCTCGTCTCACCGCCTGGGTTCCTTCCTGGCTGGCCTTTAGAAGTTCTTTCTTCACCTCTGTCAAAAACCTTCTCTCACCCGTTCCACGTTCGCAGAGACCGCCCAGCAGCTGCCAGAGGTCCCTGCATTCATGCTTCAGGCCATCTATGGTCTCCCTATATTCACCACGCTTGCTGCTGGCTGAGTGGTCCCTGCGATTTCGTAGGTCGGCCAGTCGCTCCGAGCGCTGTACATAAGCTGCCGCGGCCTTCTGTATTAGGGTTTTTACCCTTTCTCTCCTCTTCTGGAGCTTGCTTGGGCCCTCTCCCGGCTGGGCCCAGGTCCAGTCCATTAGCTCAGACTGTGTGACCAGGAACAACTTTTCCTCCCTGGAGAGGTCCCTCACCCCAGGGGGGGTTGTCTGAGACCCAGGCCGGGAAAGAGGCCCCGGGCCTGGGCTGGCCGATGCCATGAGGCCGGATGTCCAGGACAGCCGTGGTTCTCCACAGAGCTCCTCCACGCACGTCTGCTCTCTTGGAAAGCCTCTCCAGGTGTGTGCTGGGTTCAGGGCACGCAGACAGCACGCACAATCTCCTACAACTGACTCCAAGCTCTATTTAAAACGAGCAATATAGCTAGCTATATAGGTGGATATAGCGGTGTATACTGGGTTCAGAGCATGCAGACAGCACGCACAATCTCCTACAACTGACTCCAAGCTCTATTTAAAACGAGCAATATAGCTAGCTATATAGGTGGATATAGCGATGTATACTGGGTTCAGAGCACGCAGACAGCACGCACAATCTCCTACAACTGACTGCAAGCTCTATTTAAAACGAGCAAGATAGCTATATATATATAGGTGGATATAGCGGTGTATACTGGGTTCAGGGCACGCAGACAGCACGCACAATCTCCTACAACTGACTTCAAGCTCTATTAAAAAAGAGAAATATAGCTAGCTATATAGGTGGATATAGTGGTGTATACTGCGGTCAGGGTACGCAGACAACAACCACTACAGAAGAGCAAGAATGAAAAATCGTCCGATAACGATCGGTGTATACTGTGTTGAAGGTACACAGAACACCCACTAACTCCTACAGACGCCAACACACTACACAAGGCCGCCGCGCTGGCGGCCTTATATAGTGTGGGGCGCGTACTACACAGCCTGAGCTATGATTGGCCGCAGGCATCCTGCCTGTGGCCAATCATGGCTCTCCTCGCTGCCGGCGCTGTGATTGGCCAAGCATGCGGGGTCACAGTGCATGCTTGGCCAATCATGAGCCAGCAATGCACTGCGATGTCGCAGTGCATTGTGGGACGTGAGCGCCACACGAATTTGGCACGAATGGCCCACAACGTTCGGAATTCGCCGAACGGGTGAACAGCCAATGTTCGACTCGAACACGAAGCTCATTCCTAGTGTGAATATGAGCAGCAAAACAACTTCATTCTAGTAGCATTATAAAGAAAAAGATAATGCGCTGTATGAAAGAATTTTTAACATTGCAGCGTGACGAATGTGCTATAACGATTACGAGCGGTAGTTTTACCTGACCGAGCGCTTCCGTCTCAGAATTTTATTGTAAGCATGCGTGGCACCTTGTCCGTCGGACTAGGCTACACAAGATCGGAACTGACGTGAGCGGATCATGTTGTCGGAAAATTTTATAGCCCAACTCTCAAACTTGGTGCGTCAGGTATTTCGACGGAAACAGTCCGATGGAGCCCACACACAGTCGGATTATCCAACAACACGGTCCTATCGGACATTGTCCATCGGAATGTCCGACCGTGTGTACAAGGGCTTAGAATAATAAATTAAGTCCTGGAATAATATACAATTTACTGAGCCCTAGAATAATATACGAAGTCCCAGAATAATATAGGAGTTACTGAGTTTTAGAATAATATACAAAGTCCTAGAATAATATGCGAGTTACTGAGTCCTAGAATAATATGCGAGTTACTGAGTCCTAGAATAATAAGCGAGTTACTGAGTCCTAGAATAAAATACATAGTCCCAGAATAATATAGAAGTTTCTGAGTCCTAAAATAATATACAAGTTAATGAGTCCTAGAATAATATACAAAGTACTAGAATAATATACAAGTTACTGAGTCTTAGAATAATATACAAAGTCATAGAATAATATAAGAGTTACTGAGTCTTATGCCGCGTACACACGGTCGAACTGTTTGACGTACTTAGTCCGTTGAAACACATTTCAGCGGACAATCCGCTCGTGTGTGGGCTTCGGCAGACTTTTTCAGCGTGCAGTCCGGAGTGCTAAGAATTTCGGATTTTCCAAAAATCTGTGCGTCGTACTTTGGTTTCAGCGGACAATACGGTCGTCAGTATGCTAGTTCAACGGACTAAGAATGGCGCATGCCCAGAAAGGATTTACACGGCGGAAGGGTGCTTTGCTGTGCCTTGGACTTCCTATTTCTAGTCCCGTCGTATGTGCTGTACACGTCATCGCGCAAGCTTTCGACGGACTGTTTGTGTATCCGTGTGTGGTCAAGTCCATTCAGTGGAAACTACGACGGATTGTCCGTCGGATTGTATGACGGACTAAGTGCGCCATACAATCCGCTCGTGTGTACGCGGCATTAGAATAATATACGAAGTCCCAGAATAATATAGGAGTTACTGAGCCCTAGAATAATATACAAGTTACTGAGTCCTAGAATAAGATATGAAGCCCTAGAATAATATACGAGTTGCGGAGTCCTGGAATAATATACGATGTTCTAGATTAATATAGGAGTTAACCAGTCCTAGAATAATATACAAAGTCCTAGAATAATATAGGAGTTACTGAGTCCTAGAATAATATACAATGTTCTAGAATAATATAGGAGTTACTGAGTTTTAGAATAATATACAAAGTCCTAGAATAATATGCGAGATACTGAGTCCTAGAATAATATGTGAAGTTCCAAAATAATATAGGAGTTAATGAGTTCTAGAATAATATATGAAGTTCTAGAATAATATAGAAGTTTCTGAGTCCTAAAATAATATAAGAGTTACTGAGTCCTAGAATAATATATGAAGTTCCAAAATAATATAGGAGTTAATGAGTCCTAGAATAATGTACAAAGTCATAGAATAATATGCGAGTTACTGAGTCCTAGAATAATATACAAGTTATGCCGCGTACACACGATCAAACAAGCTGGTGGAAAAGTCCGGCAAACTCAAGTCCGCCAGACAATCCCCCCGTGTGTAGCCTCCGGCATACTTTTTTGATCCGAAAGTACGGCGGACTTAGAAGGCAGTGTTGCACTCCAATCTTCCCGCCGGACTCGCATTTCGGCGGACATTCCGGCCGTGTGTATGCCAGTACCTTTGAAATGAGCGGACTTTTCCCGCGCGGAGAAAAGTCCGCTCATTTCGAGCGGGTCCGCAGGTAGGCGGGGCCCGCGAAGGAGACGCCGCTGGCACCGTCACCTGGTATGGACTTAAAGGGGAACCCCAACGCCGGAAAAAAAATCGGAGTGGGGGTTCCCCCCAAGTCCACAACAGACCCTTGTACGAGCACGCTACCCGGCCGGCCAGGAAAGGAGGGGTGAGCAAGCGCCCCCCCCTCCTGAGCCGTACCAGGCCGCCCCCCCACCCCAAAGCACCTTGTCCCCATGTTGATGAGGACAAGGGCCTCTTCCCGACAACCCTGGCCGTTGGTTGTCGGGGTCTGCGGGCGGGGGGCTTATCGGAATCCGGGAGCCCCCTTTAATAAGGGGGCCCCGGATACCGGCCCCCCACCCTATGTGAATGAGTATGGGGTACAATGTACCCCTACCCATTCACCTGTGAAAAAAAGTAAAAAAAAACACAACACAGGGTTAAAATATCTTATTGCACAGCTCCGGGGGTCTTCCGTCTTCGGGGGTCTTCTCGCCGGACTCCTCCGCTATCTTCTTGTAGCTCTTTTGCTAGCGGAGGAGCCCGGCTTTCTTCCTCGCCGCCGGCCTCTTCTTCCGACTTCGGGGGTCTTGTCCCCCTCTTCGGTTCTTCTGCCGGGCCACCGCACCTTCTTCTAGCTCTTTTACAGGCGGTGGCCCGGTCTTATGTCGCCGCCGCCGCCTTCCGTTCTTCTGTTCTTGTCTTCTTCTTCTTCAGATGTTGCCTCGCCGAGTCCTCCACTCACAATGACAGGGAGCGGGCACGCGGCGACTTATATAGGGACAAGGGGTGGGGTCTTCGGTGGATGTCACATGGGTGGATGTCACATGGTGACCCCGCCCCCTTACGATGTCACATTGTTACATTGTACCCCATACTCATTCACATAGGGTGGGGGGACGGTATCTGGGGGCCCCCTTATTAAAGGGGGCTCCCAGATTCCGATAAGCCCCCCGCCCCCGCAGACCCCAACAACCAAGGGCCAGGATTGTCGGGAAGAGGCCCTTGTCCTCATCAACATGGGGACAAGGTGCTTTGGGGTAAGGGGCTGCGCCCCTATGAAGTTCTAGAATAATATAGAATATAGAATAATATAGAATTTACTAAGTCCTAGAATAATAAGTTACTGAGTCCTAGAAAAGTATAGGATGTCCTAGAATAATATACGAGTTACCGAGTCCAAGAATATTATACGAGTTACTGTGTCCTAGAATAATATACGAGTTACTGAGTCCTAGAATAATATACGAGTTACTGTGTCCTAGAATAATATACGAAGTCCTAGAATAAGGGGGGGGGGGGTTTATGTGGCGCTAACTAACATATCACTCAATGTGTACTAACAAAACAATATAAATATATAAATAAGAAAATAAAGAGAAATATATATAATACATTAATATAGTGCATAAAAATGTGCCAAACATATTAAAACTAGTGCAACACAGTAAAGTGCATAAAGTATCAATACCAGTAATAAAGTGCATCAAACATAACGATATGACAAAGTTGAATCAATCAATAAGTCCATGCAATGGTGCAAAACGTGCAAATCGTATAAAAGGTTACCGTATATACTCGAGTATAGGCCGACCCGAATATAAGCCGAGGCCCCCAATTTACCCCCAAAAAAACTGGCAAACTTATTGACTCGTGTATAAGCCGAGGGTGAGACATGCCTGTCCATCCCTGTGTGTGTGTCCGTCCATCCCTGTGTGTCCGTCCATCCCTGTGTGTCCGTCCATCCCTGTGTGTCCGTCCATCCATCCCTGTGTGTGTGTGTGTCCATCCATCCATCCATCCCTGTGTGTGTGTGTCTCCATCCATCCATCCATCCATCCCTGTGTGTGTGTGTCTCCATCCATCCATCCATCCCTGTGTGTGTGTGTATCCATCCATCCGTGTGTGTGTGTGTGTGTGTGTGTGTGTGTGTGTGTGTGTGTGTGTGTGTGTGTGTGTGTGTGTGTGTGTGTGTGTGTGTGTGTGTGTGTGTCCAGCCTACCTGTGTCCCGAGCCTTTGTCCCGAGCCTCCGTCCCGTGCCTTGCCTCCTTGCCTCCGTGCCTTGCCGCCGTGCCTTGCCTCCGTCCCGTCCCGTCCCGTCCCGTGCCGTGCCTTGCCTTGCCTCCGTCCCGTGCCCTCTTCGTCGGCGCCTCGGCGGCCATTGTAAAATTCAAAAGCTGCGCCGCCGCCTTCGCCTGTGATAGGCGGAACACTGAATTTCCCAGCAGTCTGTGTTCCGCCTATCACGTACATCGTATCATCCTCGTCCGTAGTACGAGGATGATACGATGTCCGTGATAGGCGGAACACAGGCTGCTGGGAAATTCAGTGTTCCGCCTATCACAGGCGAAGGCGGAGCCGGAGGCGCGGCTTTTGAATTATAGAATGGCCGCTGTCTGTCTGCTCGACACGCTGATCGAGCGGGCAGACAGCGATGACTCGAGTATAAGCCGAGGGGGGCACTTTCAGCCTCAAAAAAGAGGCTGAAAATCTCGGCTTATACTCGAGTATATACGGTATATTTAACAGAAAACAATCTTAAAAACTCCGATAAGTTAAAAAATCCAGTGCAAAGTTCAAAAATTAAAAAATGTAAACAGTCCACTCAGAAACATGTGCAATTCGTTCAACAGATGATGGTAATTAGGGATGAGCCGAACACCCCCCCCGGTTCGGTTCGCACCAGAACTTTCGAACGGACCCCAAATTCGAACGAACTTTAGAACCCCATTGAAGTCTATGGGACTCGAACGTTCGAAATGAAAAGTGCTAATTTTAACGGCTAATATGCAAGATACTGTCCTAAAAAGGGTTTGGGGACCTGCCTCCTGCCCCAGGGGACATGGGTCAATGCCTAAAATGTTTTTAAAAATGTCCGTTTTGGCGGGAGCACTGATTTTAATGACGATTAAAGTGAAAAAAAAAAGTGAAATATTCCTTTAAATATGGTGCCTGGGGGGTGTCTGTAGTATGCCTGTGAAGTGCCACGTGATTCCCGTGTTTAGAACAGTCCCTGCACAAAATGACATTAAACGGAAATAACACCATTTAAAACTGCTTGCGGCTTTAATGTTATATCTGGTTCCTGCAATATGGTTGAAAATCATTGAGAAAAATGGCATGGGTAGCCCTCCCTGCCCATTACCAGCCCCTTTAGGTCTTGTACGCATATTAAGGGGAACCCCGTACCCATATTAAAAAAAGGAAATGCGTGTGGCCCCCAGGCCCTATATACTCAGAACAGCAGTATACAGGCGGTGCAAACAAGACAGGGACTGTGTAGGTTTGTTGTGTTAAGTTGAATCTGTTTGTAATTTTCAACTGGTACATTTTTAAAGTGTAGCTCCAGTCAAAAAAACTATTTTTAAGCTTTTTGGAAAACATAGGGAAGGGTTATCACCCCTTTTTTCATCTCACTTGCTGTTGTCTCCTTCCGTTTGCAAGTAGGAGATGTTTGTAAATTGGATGTTTGAAAGTAGGGGCCTGCCCTATATGCTCTGCAGAAATGGCGGAACAAGGTGTTGGTTTTGCCACAACATTGTAAGCTGTGAACGATTATATCAAGAATTGTAATTACATGCCATTGTTGAACAGTGGTAGAAAAATTGACCTTTGGTGGTTGTGGTGCTGGTGCCACAACACTATAAGTCCTCACCGTTACTCTGGGTGGGCACAGGAAGGGGCCCTCCTGTGAAATATTATATCAAGAATTGTAATTACATGTCCCTGTTAAACAGGGGCAGAAAAATTTGGCCTTAGGCACTGCTGCTGGTGCCACCACACTGCAACCTCTCCCATATACTCTAGTTTTATTGCAGGAATTAGCCCTGCTGCAAAGCATTTCATCAAAAATTGTACTTGAACGCCCCTGTTAAACAGGGGCAGAAAAATTGGGCCTTAGGCACTGGTGCTGGTGCCACCACACTGCAACCTCTGCCATATACTCTAGTTTTATTGCAGGAATTAGCCCTGCTGCAAAGCATTGCATCAAAAATTGTAATTAAACGCCCGTGTTAAACAGGGGCAGAAAAATTGGGCCTTAGGCACTGGTGCTGGTGCCACCACACTGCAACCTCTGCCATATACTCTAGTTTTATTGCAGGAATTAGCCCTGCTGCAAAGCATTGCATCAAAAATTGTAATTAAACGCCCCTGTTAAACAGGGGCAGAAAAATTGGGCCTTAGGCACTGGTGCTGGTGCCACCACACTGCAACCTCTGCCATATACTCTAGTTTTATTGCAGGAATTAGCCCTGCGGCAAAGCATTGCATAAAAAAATTGTAATTAAACGCCCCTGTTAAACAGGGGCAGAAAAATTGGGCCTTAGGCACTGGTGCTGGTGCCACCACACTGCAACCTCTGCCATACACTCTAGTTTTATTGCAGGAATTAGCCCTGCTGCAAAGTATTGCATCAAAAATTGTAATTAAACGCCCCTGTTAAACAGGGGCAGAAAAATTGGGCCTTAGGCACTGGTGCTGGTGCCACCACACTGCAACCTCTGCCATATACTCTAGTTTTATTGCAGGAATTAGCCCTGCTGCAAAGCATTGCATCAAAAATTGTAATTAAACACCCCTGTTAAACAGGAGCAGAAAAATTGGGCCTTAGGCACTGGTGCTGGTGCCACCACACTGCAACCTCTGCCATATACTCTAGTTTTATTGCAGGAATTAGCCCTGCTGCAAAGCATTGCATCAAAAATTGTAATTAAACGCCCCTGTTGAACAGGGGCAGAAAAATTGGGCCTTAGGCACTGGTGCTGGTGCCACCACACTGCAACCTCTGTCATATACTCTAGTTTTATTGCAGGAATTAGCCCTGCTGCAAAGCATTGCATCAAAAATTGTACTTAAACGCCCCTGTTAAACAGGGGCAGAAAAATTGGGCCTTAGGCACTGGTGCTGGTGCCACCACACTCCAACCTCTGCCATATACTCTAGTTTTATTGCAGGAATTAGCCCTGCTGCAAAGCATTGCATCAAAAATTGTACTTAAACGCCCATGTTAAACAGGGGCAGAAAAATTGGGCCTTAGGCACTGGTGCTGGTGCCATCACACTGTAACCTCTGCCATATACTCTAGTTTTATTGCAGGAATTAGCCCTGCTGCAAAGCATTGCATCAAAAATTGTAATTAAACGCCCCTGTTAAACAGGGGCAGAAAAATTGGGCCTTAGGCACTGGTGCTGGTGCCACCACACTGCAACCTCTCCCATATACTCTTGTTTGATTGCAGGAATTAGCCCTGCTGCAAAGCATTGCATCAAAAATTGTACTTAAACGCCCCTGTTAAACAGGGGCAGAAAAATTGGGCTGATGGCATCAACCAGAACCAGAAATGTTCTTCCAACATATCAGCGGAGGAGGAAGAGGATAGATAATCAACATAACAGGACAGTCACTCAGCATCAGCATAGGCAGTCTTGAAGGGATGTGATATTTCAAAAAAAATTATTCTGTTACATCAGCTTCAGGTGCTTGGTAGCTGTGGGTGATCCAAGACTGATTCATCTTGATGAAGGTCAGTCGATCAACTGATTCGGTGGACAGGCGCACCCTGTGATCGGTAACAAAGCCACCAGCAGCACTGAAGGTGCGTTCCGAAAGAACGCTGGATGCAGGACAGGCCAGTAGCTCAATTGCATACTGTGCAAGCTCTGGCCATTGATCCATCCTCAAGACCCAGTAAGCCAGAGGATTTTCGGTGGGAAAGGTGTCCAAGTCTGACCTTGCCCCTAGATATTCCTGCACCATGTAAATCAGACGCTGGCGATGGGTGCTGGAACCGATCATACCTTGGGGCTGCGGACTAAAAAATTGTCTGAAAGCATCGGTCAGACGGCCACCTTCTCCACCGCTCCTTCTGACCGATGCCTCAGCAACACGTTGTCCAGGACCAGGAGTTTGTAACCTCCCAGTCTCTGGGAACGCGTTGCACAGACCTTTCTGCAAGGCCTCCCGGAGATGTCTCATCCTCTGCTCCCTCTGCGATGGCAAGATAAGGTCGGCAACCTTACCCTTGTACCGTGGATCAAGGAGAGTGGCCAGCCAGTAATGGTCCCTCTCCTTGATCCGAAGAATACGAGGATCCTTCCGCAGGCTTTGCAGGATCAGGGAGGCGATGCAGCGTAGGCTAGCTGAGGCATTCGGTCCGGAGTCCTCTGGGTCACTAAGGACAACATGATCCGCAGCTACCTCCTCCCAGCCACGTACAAGTCCACGTGTTTCTTGGGACTGTAAATCATCCCTACAAGACTGCTGCTGCTGATGCTGATGCTGAGTGCCAGCCTCCACCTCCATGCTGACACAATCATCCTCCTCCTCCTCTTCCTCCTCCTCATCCTCTTCCTGTGTGATGGGTGGCACAGCAGGAACACTGTCTGGATAAAGGGGGCCTTGAGAGGCAAGGAAGTCCTCCTCTTCCTGCCTCTGTTCTGCCTCAAGTGCCCTGTCCATTATTCCACGCAGCGTATGCTCCAAGAGGTGGACAAGAGGTACAGTGTCACTGATGCATGCACTGTCACTGCTCACCATCCTTGTGGCCTCCTCAAACGGTGACAGGACAGTGCATGCATCCCTGATCATGCCCCACTGGCGTGGTGAGAAAAAACCAAGCTCCCCTGACCCTGTCCTGGTGCCGTAGTCGCACAGGTACTCATTGATGGCCCTCTGCTGCGTGTGCAGCCGCTGCAGCATGGCCAATGTTGAGTTACATCTGGTGGGCATGTCACATATAAGGCGGTTCTTGGGCAGGTTCAACTCCTTTTGGAGCTCAGCCAGCCGAGCACAGGCATTAAATGATCGGCGGAAATGCACACAGACTTTCCTGGCCTGCTTCAGGACATCCTGTAAGCCAGGGTACCTGCCCAAGAACCGCTGCACCACCAGGTTAAGGACATGAGCTACACAGGGCACATGAGTCAGTTGTCCCTGTCGGAGGGCGGAGAGGAGGTTGGTGCCATTGTCGCAAACCACCATTCCTGGCTTAAGCTGGCATGGCTTCAACCACCTCTCGGCCTGCCCCTGCAGAGCTGACAAAACATCCGCCCCAGTGTGGAAGAGGCCATGGAGGAAGAAGAAGAGGAGGGGGTGGAGGAGAGAGGTGTGTCACAACCAATAGTAGCATTTTGGAGGCGCGGTGGCGGAACAACCTCCAACACTACTGCACCTTGTCCTGCATCCTTCCCAGCTGCCAGAAGAGTGACCCAATGGGCCGTGAAAGACAGGTAACGTCCCTGTCCATGCCTGCTGGACCATGAGTCAGCGGTAATATGCACCTTACCGCTGACCGCCCTGTCCAGCGAGGCAAGGACATTGCCTTCCACATTCTGGTAGAGAGCCGGAATCGCCTTCCGTGAGAAAAAGTGGCGTTTGGGGACCTGCCACTGAGGAACCGCACATTGTACAAACTCACGGAAGGGGGCCGAGTCTACCAACTGAAAAGGCAGCAGTTGAAGTGCTAGCAATTTAGCCAAGCTAGCATTCAACCGCTGGGCATGTGGATGGCTGGGAGTGAACTTCTTTCGCCGGTCCAGCAGCTGGGGCAGGGACATTTGCCTGCTATAATCGGACGTGGGTGTACCGCTAGCAGAGTTCCCGGAAGCACTTGGCTGTGACACACCTAATTCTACACCTTCATTCCTCTCAGAGCAGGTTTCAGAGAGGACTGAAGGTCTAGTGGGGTTGGAGATGCCAGCTGATGAGGAGCAAGGAGAGGTCCGCTTTGTTCTTTGGTGTGGGTCTTTGAGGTACGCTTGCCAACGAGCTGCATGGCAGGTCAACATATGTCTGGTCAAGCATCTGGTGCCCAAGCGGCTGATGTTTTGGCCACGTGAGATACGCTTGAGACATATGTTGCAAATAGCAGCGGTGCAATCTGATGCACTCGTCTCAAAAAAGGCCCACACCAAAGAACTTTTAGAATAACGCGCAGAGGCAGCGCTCTGCACAGGCGGAGCTCTGCGGTGTGATTCAGTCGGTGTGCTGCCCCTAAGCTGGCCCCCGGAGGGCATCCTGCCTCGTTGGACATGTGTCTCCTCCTCCTCCTCCTCCTCCTCCTCTCTGCCTCCAGGCACCCACGTGGAGTCAGTGCCCTCATCATCCCCCTCCCTCTTCATCGCTGTAGCAAACCTGGCAGTATGCTGCAGCTTGTGGAACATGACTGCCAGATTGCTGTCCTTCTTGAGCATCCCCTCTCTCTGCGCTCATGCTACTGCCTTCCTCTAGCTGAGTGTCATCATCAGAGCCCACAAAACACTGGGCATCCTCCTGGAGCATGTACCCAACACTGTGCTCAAAGAGTTCAGGAGACTCCTCAGGAGGACGTGGTGGGTCTAGGGAAGGAGTCACTGATGATGACATTGAGAGGAGGGAAGACGATGCGTTGGCAGCTGCTTTGCTAGTACCCTGAGACTGGGTGAGAAAGGATGAGGAGGATGAAGAGGGCTTGGTCATCCACTCTACCAAGTCGTTGGCATGTTGCGGTTCAACATGTCCAGCTGCCGAAAAGAAGGACAAGCGTGTCCTATGGCCACGTGCTGATGATGACGATGCACCGCGTCCACGACTAGCACTGTTGTCTCTAGACACAGAGCCTGCTTGCCCTCTTTTATCGGCTCGTGCCTGTCTGCCTCTCCTTGCTGGCCTTCCAGACATGGTAATGGCCTGAAGGGAGTTGGGTAAAAAAGCAGTTGGGTAGTGTATATTGTGCTGGAGGCACACAACACCCACTAACTCCTGCAGATGCCTTTATTATAGAACACCAGATATAAAGGGGTATATACAGATGTATACTGTGCTGTGCTGGAGGCACACACAACTTCCAATAACTCCTGCAGATGGCAAGTGGGCTCAAATAGAGAACAGCTATGTAGGTGGATATAGCGGTATGTACTGGGTACAGAGCACGCAGACAGCACGCACTATCTCCTAACACTACTGACTGCAAGCTCTATTATAAAAGATAGATCACTAGCTATATAGGTGAGGTGAATATAGCGGTGTATACTGCGGTCAGGGCACACAGACAATAACCACTACACAACAGCAAGATCGAAAATAGTCCGAAAACGATCGGTGTGTACTGTGTTGAAGGTACACAGAACACCCACTGCTTCAGACGCCAACACACTACACAAGGCCGCCGCGCTGGCGGCCTTATATAGTGTGGGGCGTGCACTACACAGCCTGAGCTATGATTGGCCACAGGCATCCTGCCTGTGGCCAATCATGGCTCTCCTCGCTGCTGGCGCTGCGATTGGCCAAGCATGCGGGGTCACAGTGCATGCTTGGCCAATCATGAGCCAGCAATGCACTGCGCCATCGCAGTGCATTGTGGGCCATGAGCGCCACACGAATTTGGCGCGAACGTACCAAAATGTTCGGACTTCGCCGAACGGACGAACAGCCAATGTTCGAGTCGAACGTATGTTCGACTCGAACACGAAGCTCATCCCTAATGGTAATCATGCAATGTGAGTAATGAGTGCAATATCCACCATTCCTTCAACCTTCAGTGCTTTAGGTGCACCCCTTGTTTTCCCCAGCCTCTCACCTCTAATACAGGTCCCTAAGGACCGGATCACGCTTGAGGGGTGGTGGGTAAACAGTCTTCCACCTCCTATATAAACAACCTCCGGACCATCAGTTATCACCTCCAATATCCACACTTCGGTTCATATATAAGAGAATAAGGGGGCCTCCAATGAGTAGTACAGTTAATTCACTTTATTGATAAAAATATCCGCACTTACATTTAAAAGTAGAGATTCACAAACATAAACTGCGGTACTTCTGGTCTCGGCCACGGCCGGAAGTGACGAACGACACCTCAACTCCTCCCTGACGTGTTGCGTCACATACCACGTGACTTTCTCAAAGGGTGAGGGGTCAGGTGTCTCTCTTCTTTATATATGGTGCGCTCAGCTGTCCTATTAATCATACGGCAGCGGAGCAAACCAGATGTATCTATACCATCTTTTCTAGCATCCTTTATTTCATTATATTAATACTAACTGTTCCGCATTAAAATACATATATACAAATCTTCTATTTAATATAAAAATTGACCTAATTTACAACTTTAACCACTTCAATACAGGGCACTTAAACACCTTCCTGCCCAGACAAATTTTGAGCTTTCAGCGCTGTCGCACTTTGAATGACAATTGTGCGGTCATGCTACACTGTACCCAAATGAAATTTTTATCATTTTTTTCCCACAAATAGAGCTTTCTTTTGGTGGTATTTGATCACCTCTACGGTTTTTATTTTTTGTGCTACAAATAAAAAAATACAGAAAATTTTGAAAAAAAAAAGTTTTTTTTTGTTTCAGTTTCAAAACTTTGTAAATAAGTACGTTTTCTCCTTCACTGATGGGCACTGATGGGGCTACACTGATGGGCACTGATAAGGCGGCACTGATGGGCACCAATGTGGCACCAATGAAGTGGCACTGATGGGCGGCACTGATGGGCGACACGGATGGGTGACACGGATGGGCGACACGGACGGACACTGATAGGTGGCACAAATTGGCACTGATAGCTGGCACGTATGGGCGGCACGGATGGGCGGCACAGATGGGCATGGATAGGCGGCACAGATGGGCATGGATAGGCGGCACAGATGGGCATGGATAGGCGGCACAGGTGGGCACTGATAGGCGGCACAGGTGGGCACTGATAGACGGCACAGGTGGGCACTAATAGGCGGCACAGGTGGGCACTCATAGGCGGCATTGGTGTTATACTATAGTAATGGATGCCAATCAGTGCCAAACAATAATGCATGCCAATCAGTGATGCCCATTGTGGGCACTGATTGGCATCCATTATGGGCACTGATTGGCACCCATTGTGCTGACTGACATCCCTGGTGGTCTAGGGAGGATTACCTTTTCCCTGGTGGTCTGGTGGCGTCCCTGGTGGTCCAGTGTGGGCATCCTCGGGGGGGCTGTGCTGATAATCGATCAGCACAGACCCCCCCTGTCAGAGGAGCAGCCGATCGGCTCTCCTCTACTCGCGTCTGACAGACGCGAGTGAGGGAAAGCCGATCACCGGCTCTTCCCATTTACACTGTGATCAGCCGTGATTGGACACGGCTGATCACGTGGTAAAGAGTCTCCGTCGGAGACTCTTTACCGAGATCGTAGTTGCCGGGTGTCAGACTGACACCCCGCAACAACGATCGCCGCGATGCGCGCCCCCGGGGGCACGCAGCGGCTCATAATCCTGATCACGTCATATGATGTCCGGTCAGGATTATGCAACCACTTTGCAGCCGTCAATTGCCTATAGGGCGGGCGGCAAGTGGTTAAAACCATAACTAGGTAAATAAATACCCAGTACCATCTTGTGGACAGACAATAAAATGCATTAAAGTTATTTTCAAATAGCAATTAACCATCCACCTAAATGCTCACTGTGGCCATCTTGTGTGTAAACTGTAGAATACAATACAGCTAAAAGAAATACTAATTAATAAACAAACTAAATGCTCAATGCGGCCATCTTGTGGGTGGATAATAGAAGAAATTTAGACGAAGGATTACCATAAAAAAAAGGGGGCTAATAATAGCGCCATCTAGTGGGCCCTTACTAAAATAAAAATATTACTTAATGGCATAAAGAAATATTTAAAT
Organism: Lithobates pipiens; assembly: GCF_037356315.1. Taxonomy (NCBI): domain Eukaryota; kingdom Metazoa; phylum Chordata; class Amphibia; order Anura; family Ranidae; genus Lithobates; species Lithobates pipiens. The sequence goes on along the minus strand of NW_027507895.1, from coordinate 1,036,077 downwards.
ATACAGATGCTATATACAAATAAACCAAGGAAGATATATATATAAATACCCCCCAAAGATGGCTACAAAATACTAATAATAGCTAAATAATTAAAATTCGTTTTTAAAAAACTCCTTGATAAGAACTATAACATTAAAAATCCAGGACTGTAGACCATAATCAAAAAAATCAGGGAGTATTAGGTAATAAATATTACACTAATAATTAGAGATAAAACAATTTGAAATCAAATTCGACATTATGTCCTGAAGGTGCTAAAGTACATAATTCATATATCCATCGGGATTCTGCCTGGGTTATCTTTATAACTTTATTATCCCCCCTCCAATGTGGTTTGTATTTTTGAATCCCACAAATCATTAATCCAGAGGGGTCTTGTTTGTGAAATTTGGCAAAATGCCTTGATAGACTATGTTTGTCAAAGCCTTTTTTGATGTTTTGGGCATGTTCCCTCAACCTTTTCCAGAGTGTCCTTTTGGTCCTCTCCACATATTGTATATGGCAAGGGCACTTTAGAAGGTATACCACACCTTCACTGCGACATGTAATGAAATCATTGATTATGTATTCTTTTCCAGTAACTATTGAAGAAAAGTTAGACTTCTTGTTTTTGGGTTCCTTTGTGTGTCTACACGCATAACATTTCTTACATGGGTAGAATCCCTTACCTTCGAAGAAGGAAAATAATTTCTTGGGTGGATCTAGTACATTTTTTGCTAGATTATCCCTCAGAGTAGGGGGTCTTCTGTAAACATATTTGGGTTTGTCTGGAAGGATCTTACATAAATGACGGTCTGTTTTAATGATTTCCCAATATTTCTTAATTATTTTTTCGATTTGTTTGAACTGAATATTATAGTCCATAATCAAAGGGACCATTTCCTTTCTATCTTCATTTTTAATAGTATCCTGTATTAGTTGGTTCCTATCTTGTTGTAATACAGTATTTATTTTATTTTTAATAAATTCAGTTTGATAGCCTTTTTGGACAAATATCTCCCCAATCAATTCAGCCTGTTGGAGAAATTTTGAATTATCAGAACAGTTCCGTCTGAATATTTTCTAACCATCTAAAATGATGGCAGCTGTCTAGAGGGAGATAGCTGTTCCTATCAACCGATTTGAAATATGTGTATGTTTTTAATCCTTCTTCAGTTCTTTCAATTACCAGATCCAGGAAATGTATTTTTTCCGTACTAATTTCCCACGTAACTTGATATTTTTATTGTTCATATTTAATTTGAAACAGAATTGTTCTAGGCTTTCTTTATCTCCAGCCCAGATCATGATCAGATCATCTATGAAGCGTTTGTAGAGTATTAATTGGTGAGGTATCTTGTTATACAGGGTCTCTTCTTCCCATTCAGCCATATATAAGTTGGCTACACTCGGTGCATATTTAGCACCCATAGCAATCCCACAGATTTGCTTGTAATATGAATTATTGAACCAAAAATAGCTTGAATTTAGTCAGAAATGTAAACATTCTATTATAAATCTCCTCTGTTTGCATTTTAGATTGCTGAGATTTCTCAGACCCCATTTTGTCGCTTGTAGTGCTTCTTCATGATTAATAATCGTATATAGTGAAGTAATATCTGCTGTTATTAAATATATTGGACCTTCATTTAGATTGACCTCCTTCAACAGTTGTATCAGATGTTTGGTATCTCTCAGATAGGATTTTATCTTTCTTACTACAGGCTGCAAGAAGAAATCTATATACTCGCCAATTCTTGCACAAACTGAGTTTATCCCATTTACTATGGGTCTGCCTGGAGGTTTCTTCTCATCTTTGTGGATTTTTGGGATCGTGTAGATTACCGGTATTCTACATATAATGGGCACTAGATATTTTGCTTCCTTTTTATTTAGGAGACCCTTTTCTGATCCTTTATGTATAATCTTCACTAGTTGTTTTTTATATCTCATAGTTGGATTACTTAATAATTTCTGATGCATATTCTCATCACTCAGTTGACTATTTAGTTCTTCATTGTAGTCTTTCTTCGATTGTATGACTATAGCTCCTCCTTTGTCTGCCTGTCTTATCACAATATCCTTTCTGGATTCCAATTTTTTAATCCCTTTTTGATATCACTGGGATCCGGCATCTTTTTTATTTTTAGTTCATGTAGATCTTTCAGAACCAACTTTCTGAAGACTTCGATGTGTCCATCATTTGTTGCTGGAGGATTAAATACTGATTTGTTTCTTAAATTAGTAAATTGTACCCCGTTCAATTCTGGGAGTCTCGTACCTCTACCTTCTCCCGATGTACTCAACATATATTTCTTTATATTTATACTTCTGACAAATTTATTTATGTCCACATAGGTATTGAATTTGTTGAGGTTTCTTTTCGGGGCAAATTTTAATCCTTTGTCTAGTACCTTGATTTCTTCCTATGTAAGAGTTACTTCACTGATATTTATGATACCTTCACCTATTTTTCTCTTTTTCTTTTGTTTTGTGATTCCGCCTCTGACGCCTCTTCTCGTCTTTCGTTTCTTCGTTTTTCTGGAGATTTTCTTGGTGTTTTTTTCTTTAGATGTTCTTCTTTGTCTCTGTTCTCCTGATGTTCCGATTTCTTTTCCTCTTCTCTCCTGGAATATCTGTTCCCTTTGTACTCCGGGGATCTCCTGTCTGTCTTCTGTGGGGAGTCTTCTCGATTTTGATATCTTGGGGGATTCCAACGGTGTTGATCTAAAAAATGTTGGTAACCTGGACTTCTCCGATCCTCCATTCTTCTTCCGTCGTCCTGTCTTCTTAACTGATCGAACCTATTATGCACAGGTACTGCATAATAGTCCTTATAAGGAGATCTTTCTCTTCTTCCAGTTTGGTGATATTGGTATGTGTGCGGGATCTGTCTCTCTGAGGATATGCATACGGGGATCTATTTCTTTGATCTCTCTGAGAGTATGCATATGGGGATCTATCTCTTCGATCTCTCCGAGGGTAATCTCTGACATAATCTTCTTCTTTTTTTCCATAATCTCTCTGTGGATAACCTCTATCTCTTTCATCTACTCTATGTCTCTGTGGGGAGGGAGATCTTCTTCCATATTGGGATTGTTTATAGGGTCTCCCTTTCAGATTATTATTATGCCAGTTTCTTTTCCAAAAAGGTTTTTTTCCACTGATTGTTCCCATTTCTTCTAAATTTCGAATTTGGTGTATGCTGTACATTCCCACCCTGTTGTGTAAAAGCTATATCTTTCATCCTTTCTTCCTTGGAAGGATGATTATTGATTTCCTCTTTTACTGGAGCACTATTATTCGAATTAATGATGGATTCTTCTGTCTTTTTTTGCCATTTGAATACCACATCATCTTCAAAATCCTTTATATCACGTTGATATTTTCTTCTTTTCCTTGCAGCTGCCTTATTATCTTTATGTTCCATGTCTTTATATAATTGTTTAGATAATGTGATAAATTCAGGTAAATCTTTTGAGGGTTCTATGGATGTTCTAATTTCATCCACCATTCTGTCTAACATTCTGATCTTTTTTTGTTTACGTTTTATTAGAAAGTCTAATAATTCCAATCCTTTGTCATTAAAGAAATGGAACCATTCATCAGTAGATTCTTTATCAAGTAAACCATCATTAATAGGAACATCCCATCGCAATCTCCTGGGTACTAGTTTATCTTTTATATATTTCTCATGGGTAACCATGTCCCACCATGCATTTACTTTTTCCTCCATTAGGTGTCCGATTCTCCTAAAAGCATTTTCTAATGTCCCTATAATAAAATAAAAAATAAAAAAGATGCCGGATCCCAGTTATATCGAAAAAGGGATTAAAAAATTGGAATCCAGAAAGGATATTGTGATAAGACAGGCAGACAAAGGAGGAGCTATAGTCATACAATCGAAGAAAGACTACAATGAAGAACTAAATAGCCAACTGAGTGATGAGAATACTTATCAGAAATTATTAAGTAATCCAACTATGAGATATAAAAAAGAACTAGCAAAGATTATACATAAAGGATCAGAAAAGGGTCTCCTAAATAAAAAGGAAGCAAAATATCTAGTGCCCAATATGTGGGAAGGCTGGCCGTAGGCCAGCCTGTATTTGTGGGAGGAGTCTGAGAGACTATATAACCCTCCTCCTCTGTCAGGGCCAGGGTTGGGGTTTTCTAGGTGGAGGCAGCCGGCGTTCATGGGGGGAGGCCGGTCAATCTATCCTCCACTACGCTCCTTTCTTCGTCCCTGCAGGCTTCCAGGGTGGGGGGGGGGGGGCGCTCGGCGTTCTCTTCCGGTATGGGAGGAGGGGAGAGTGTGATCGGCTACCCCCAGCGCCTCTCTCTCCCCATGTGTATCGCTCCGTCAGCCTGTCCGCCGTTTCTCCTGGTGTGGGGGAGAGGGGGGGTGATCGGCCAGCTCCTCTCTCACTCATGGGCATTGTGCTGTCCGCCCACGTTCTCCTGTCATTGCTCCTTTCTCTCCCCGCCCACCCTCTCCACATGTACAGGGCTCCTCGTGGCTTTTCTCCCATTGGGGGAGAGGTGGGTCAGCTGGCTCCGGCTGCTCTCTCCCAATTGTGCCTTTTGCTCCGCCCGCCGATTCTCCTGGTGAGGGGAGGTGGAGGTAGCCGCATTTTCGTTCCAAATACTCCTTGCTCTACAAAAAAGCTGCATCTTTTTCTTATCTCTTTGTGGAGACTGTAGCAGAATGAAAACTATAGGCATCCTACACACAGTGTACAGTATCTGGGGATACGTATGACACTAAAGCACACAAGCTGCATTATGTTTTCATTGATACTGCTTTAGTCATTGCTTTCCTCTGAGTGATTATCTGGTGCTTGTAAGGGGGATGGGCTGTCACCCACCTGTTGCTCCTTTCCTCCCCACAGCGCAGACTGGCATCTCTGCTGCAGTGATGGAGGATCTCAGTCCACCCAGGTTGCTGCTTTACTTGTTGGTGGTTTCTTTGGTCGGTGTTATATTGGGGTCAGCCCGGGTGTCTGTGGTAGCTTCCATCAGCAATTTTCTGTCATAGAGTTCTGTTATAGTGTTTTTCCAGCGTTTTCTGTCATAGCGTTTTTTCCAGCGTTTTCTGTCATAGTGTTCTGCCAGTGTTTTTTCTGTCATAGTGTTCTGCCAGTGTTTTTCTGTCATAGCGTTCTGCCAGTGTTTTCTGTCATAGCGTTCTGCCAGCGGTTTCTGTCATAGCGCTCTACCAGCGTTTTCTGTCATATCGTTCTGCCAGCGTTTTTCTGTCATAGCGTTCTGCCAGCGTTTTTCTGTCATAGCGTTCTGCCAGCGTATTTCTGTCACAGCGTTCTGCCTGTGATTTTCTGTCACAGTGTTCTGTCTGCGATTTTCTGTCATAGCGTTCTGCCTGCGATTTTCTGTCACAGCGTTCTGCCTGCGATTTTCTGTCACAAGCGTTGGGCCCAGCATTTTCTGTCATAACGTTCGGCCCAGCATTTCTGTCACAACGTTCGGCCCAGCATTTCTGTCACAACGTTCGGCCCAGCATTTCTGTCACGCTGTTCTGCCTAGAATTTCTGTCACAGCGTTCTGCCCAGCATTTCTGTCACAGCGTTCTGCCCAGCTTTTTCTGTCACAGCGTTCTGCCCAGCATTTTCTGTCACATCGTTCTGCCCAGCATTTTCTGTCACAGCGTTCTGCCCAGCATTTTCTGTCACAGCGTTCTGCCCAGCATTTTCTGTCACAGCGTTCTGCCCAGCATTTTCTGTCACAGCGTTCGGCCCAGCATTTTCTGTCACAGCGTTCGGCCCAGCATTTTCTGTCACAGCGTTCGGCCCAGCATTTTCTGTCACAGCGTTCGGCCCAGCATTTTCTGTCACAGCGTTCGGCCCAGCATTTTCTGTCACAGCGTTCGACCCAGCATTTTCTGTCACAACGTTCGGCCCAGCTTTTTCTGTCACAACGTTGGTCCAGCATTCTCGGCCATAGCATTCTATCTAGCTTTCCTGTCATAGCGTTCTGTCCAAGTTTCGGTCATAGCATTTAGTCCAGCTTTCTGTCATAGCGTTCAGTTCAGTATTTCCGTCATAGCGTTCGGTCCAGTATTTCCGTCATAGCGCTCTGTCCAGCATGGCGGTCATAGTGTTTTGCCCCTGGGTTCCTGTCATAGCATTCTGCCCGGCATGTCTGTCATAGCGTTTCTGCCCCAGGTTATCTGTCATAGCGTTCCCGCCCCAGGTTATCTGTCATAGCGTTCCCGCCCCAGGTTATCTGTCATAGCGTTCCCGCCCCAGGTCATCTGTTATAGCGTTCCCGCCCCAGGTTATCTGTCATAGTGTTCCCGCCCCAGGTTATCTGCCATAGCGTTCCGGCTTCAGGTATTCTGTCAGTGTTCTGCCCCTGGATTTCTGTCTTTGCGTTCTGCCAGCATGTCGCTCATAGCGTTCTGCCCCGGGATTTCACTCATCGTTCTACCCAGGTTAACTTTTAGCATTCCTGTCATGGCATTGTCGTGACATTTTTTCTGTCAGTATTTCTGTCAGTATTTCCCCCAGGTTATCTGTCATAGCGTTCCCGCCCCAGGTTATCTGTCATAGCGTTCCCGCCCCAGGTTATATGTCATAGCGTTCCCGCCCCAGGTCATCTGTCATAGCGTTCCCGCCCCAGGTTATCTGTCATAGCGTTCCCGCCCCAGGTTATCTGCCATAGCGTTCCTGCTTCAGGTATTCTGTCAGTGTTCTGCCCCTGGATTTCTGTCTTTGCGTTCTGCCAGCATGTCGCTCATAGCGTTCTGTCCCGGGATTTCACTCATCGTTCTACCTAGGTTAACTTTTAGCATTCCTGTCATGGCATTGTCGTGACATTTTTTCTGTCAGTATTTCTGTCAGTATTTCTGTCATAGCGTTTCTGCCCAGCGTTTCTGTCATGGTGTTCCAACCTCGGTGTTTGGCCTCAGAGTTCTCAGAAGGGCGTTGTTCACTTATGACATACTCTGGTAGGTTTGTCTGCATTGATTGTCATGTCTCATCGTATCTGTGTTCATGTTTGTACCGGGGTCAGTTAGCTAGGGCTCGCACATCGGGATCTGTCATGTCTACAGATCCATACGGGCTGAGGTTTCGTTTGTTAATTGATTGTTGTCCACAGTCTTCTCGCCCGTATACCATACGTCATACGATGCATGTTTCATTCACCACATCTTTACGACTACCCACCACGGCCTGTGGGTACACTAGCCCTGAGTTTCCAGTCAATTACCTGTATCTGCGCTGCAGGTTACTCTGGCTCACTTGCCACTCACACAAGGGGGGGGGGGGGGGTCCTGTCGTCAGGTTCATGTACGTGCAGTGGTCTGGACATTTCTGCTCATGTTTCATAGGTGGACAGAGGGGCGTTGTTGTTCTCATGTCTGATTGTCTGTCATTTGTCTAGTTTGTGTTTTAGGTTGGGCATCCATACCAATATCAACCGTGCTTGCACTCACTTCCTTCAGTTAGGCCATGGTTGGGGGGGGCTAGCGGATTGGTGCTGATATCGTTTCGCCATTGGGTTCACCCTTGGGTCAGAAGCAGTCTTCTATTTTCTTCAGTTGATGTCCTGTTGTGTTGAGGCCCTAGTTACCGCCCAGGGATGTGTAGTCAGGGTGTGTCCTAGCCACGGTCCTTGGGTGGTGGGTTTATATTTTTGGGCGACGTCATCATGATTCTGGATTCCACTCACAGCTCCGAGCTTGTGTCTAGGAGGTTGCCTGGAGTACTGCTCAGGGACATCGGTCCAGTCATCTTGCTGATCCCCGGTCTGTTCCAGGTGGGGGCTTCAGTCACTTGGGCATGGCGGAAACATGCCATGGGACTTATTTCTCTGGGTTGGAGTCTGACTCTCCTTCCTCGGTTAAGGATTCGGTCTTGGTTGTTAGGTCTCAGGCTGAAGCATGACCTGTTCGCATCCGGTGGGACCAGTCTGTCTTGGTGTCTCCATGTTGATGATGCTCATTGCCATGGCACCTACTCCATCACATTCATCGGGCAGCCAGGTTTCCTCTCCTATCACTGGTATTTTTGGCACTTACCCTCTCACTTCCTCTTACCAGGTATGGGAAGGGGTGTTTCACGGTGCTTCTTCTGGTGTCTGTTGTAGGGGTTCTTCGGGTCAGCCCTTGCTCTCTTTTCCCCACATATCCTCTCATTCATAGCAGTTCATTCTCATGTCCGGGTTACCTTGGGCATCAGGCTCATCCTATCCTTCACGGGACGTTCAATTGGGTTTGCATAGCTTGCAGGCTCTAGGGAGGTTCCTTCTCATCTCCAGGTCAGGAGTCGGTGGGTTCTACTCTCACAGCGGATACTTACCAGTTACTTACGGTTGGCGTTTGGGCATACGTCATTTTATGGATGGGATCTTTACCTTCCCTCTCCCACCCAAACTTGTGTCTTTTTGCCCTCTTTTCAGGCATACTGACCATCCAGGCCATGGCACACCTCAGGCCTTGTTTCTTAAGTAATATTGCATTTCCCACTTGAAGACTCCGATTACAAGTGGGAAGGCTGGCCGTAGGCCTGTATTTGTGGGAGGAGTCTGAGAGACTATATAACCCTCCTCCTCTGTCAGGGCCAGGGTTGGGGTTTTCTAGGTGCCCACCCACCCGTTTCCCCCAGTTTATTCACTCATACTCATAGCATTTTTTCTTATTCTTACATTCAGGGTATGCCCTCTTTTCAGGCATACTGACCATCCAGGCCATGGCACACCTCAGGCCTTGTTTCTTAAGTAATATTGCATTTCCCACTTGAAGACTCTGATTACAAATGTAGAATACCGGTAATCTACACGATCCCGAAAATCCACAAAAATTAGAAGAAACCTCCAGGCAGACCCATAGTAAATGGGATAAACTCAGTTTGTGCAAGAATTGGCGAGTATATAGATTTCTTCTTGCAGCCTGTAGTAAGAAAGACAAAATCCTATCTGAGAGATACCAAACATCTGATGCAACTGTTGAAGGAGGTCAATCTAAATGAAGGTCCAATATATTTAATAACAGCAGATGTTACTTCACTATATACGATTATTAATCATGAAGAAGCACTACAAGCGACAAAATGGGGTCTGAGAAATCTCAGCAATCTAAAATGCAAACAGAGGAGATTTATAATAGAATGTTTACGTTTCTGACTAAATTCAAGCTATTTTTGGTTCAATAATTCATATTACAAGCAAATCTGTGGGATTGCTATGGGTGCTAAATATGCACCGAGTGTAGCCAACTTATATATGGCTGAATGGGAAGAAGAGACCCTGTATAACAAGATACCTCACCAATTAATACTCTACAAACGCTTCATAGATGATCTGATCATGATCTGGGCTGGAGATAAAGAAAGCCTAGAAGAATTCTGTTTCAAATTAAATATGAACAATAAAAATATAGATAATCTAGCAAAAAATTTACTAGATCCACCCAAGAAATTATTTTCCTTCTTCGAAGGTAAGGGATTCTACCCATGTAAGAAATGTTATGCGTGTAGACACACAAAGAAACCCAAAAAAAAGAAGTCTAACTTTTCTTCAATAGTTACTGGAAAAGAATACATAATCAATGATTTCATTACATGTCGCAGTGAAGGTGTGGTATACCTTCTAAAGTGCCCTTGCCATATACAATATGTGGGGAGAACCAAAAGGGCACTCTGGAAAAGGTTGAGGGAACATGTCCAAAACATTAAAAAAGGCTTTGACAAACATAGTCTATCAAGGCATTTTGCCAATGTACTTTAGCACCTTCAGGACATAACGTCTAATTTGATTTAAATTGTTTTATCTCTAATTATTAGTGTAATATTTATTACCTAATACTCCCTGATTTTTTTGATTATGGTCTACAGTCCTGGATTTTTAATGTTATAGTTCTTATCAAGGAGTTTTTTAAAAACAAATTTTAATTATTTAGCTATTATTAGTATTTTGTAGCCATCTTTGGGGGGTATTTATATATATATATATCTTCCTTGGTTTATTTGTATATAGCATCTGTATATTTAAATATTTCTGTATGCCATTAAGTAATATTTTTATTTTAGTAAGGGCCCACTAGATGGACGTTATTATTAGCCCCCTTTTTTTATGGTAATCCTTCGTCTAAATTTCTTCTATTATCCACCCACAAGATGGCCGCATTGAGCATTTAGTTTGTTTATTAATTAGTATTTCTTATAGCTGTATTGTTTTCTACAGTTTACACACAAGATTGCCACAGTGAGCATTTAGGTGGATGGTTAATTGCTATTTGAAAATAACTTTAATGCATTTTATTGTCTGTCCACAAGATGGCGATACTGGGTATTTATTTACCTAGTTATGGTTTTAAAGTTGTAAATTAGGTCAATTTTTATATTAAATAGAAGATTTGTATATATGTATTTTAATGCGGAACAGTTAGTATGAATATAATGAAATAAAGGATGCTAGAAAAGATGGTATAGATACATCTGGTTTGCTCCGCTGCCGTATGATTAATACGACAGCTGAGCGCACCATATATAAAGAAGAGAGACACCTGACCCCTCACCCTTTGAGAAAGTCACGTGGTATGTGACGCAACGCGTCAGGGAGGAGTTGAGGTGTCGTTCGTCACTTCCGGCCGCGGCCGAGACCGGAAGTACCGCTGTTTATGTTTGTGAATCTCTACTTTTAAATGTAAGTGTGGATATTTTTATCAATAAAGCGAATTAACTGTACTACTCATTGGAGGCCCCCCTTATTCTCTTATATATGAACCGGAGTGTGGATATTAGAGGTGATAACTGATGGTCCGGAGGTTGTTTATATAGGAGGTGGAAGACTGTTTACCCACCACCCCTCAAGCGTGATCCGGTCCTTAGGGATCTGTATTAGAGGTGAGAGGCTGGGGGAAACAAGGGGTGCACCTAAAGCACTGAAGGTTGAAGGAATGGTGGATATTGCACTCATTACTCACATTGCATGATTACCATCATCTGTTGAACGGATTGCACATGTTTCTGAGTGGACTGTTTACATTTTTTAATTTTTGCACTTTGCACTGGATTTTTTAACTTATCAGAGTTTTTAAGATTGTTTTCTGTTAAAAATAACCTTTTATACGATTTGCACTTTTTGCACCATTGCATGGACTTATTGATTGATTCAACTTTGTCATATCGTTATGTTTGATGCACTTTATTACTGGTATTGATACTTTATGCACTTTACTGTGTTGCACTAGTTTTTATATTTTTGGCACATTTTTATGCACTATATTAATGTATTATATATATTTCTCTTTATTTTCTTATTTATATATTTATATTGTTTTGGTAGTACACATTGAGTGATATGTTAGTTAACGACACATAAAACACCCCCCCCCCCCCCTTATTTGCATTTTGAGTGTAGAGAACACTTTTATATGTGAGCAGCTTTCTATAGTTTATATCTAATTCTTCTAGTGAGGTTGTGCGCAACAGGATTTACCCATTTTTTACATAGAAGTCCTAGAATAATATACGGTTTACTGAGTCCTAGAATAATATGCAAAGTCTTAGAATAATATACGAGTTACTGAGTCCTAGAATAATATACAAAGTCCTATATAATATTCAAAGTCCTAGAATAATATACGAGTTACTGAGTCTTAGAATAATATAGAAGTTACTGAGTCCTAGAATAATATACGAAGTCCTAGAATAATATACGATATCCTAGAATAATATACAAGTTACTGAGTCCTAGAATAAAATACGAGTTACTGAGTCCTAGAATATTATACAAGTTACTCTTAGAATATTATAGAATTTATTGACTCCTTCTATTCTAGGACTTTGAATATTATTCTAGGACTCAGTAAGTCCTATACTATTTTAGGACCCAGTAATTCGTATATTATTCTAGGACTCAGTAACTTTACTGTTACTGAGTCTTAGAATAATATAGAAGTTACTGAGTCCTAGAATAATATACCAGTTACTTAGTCCTAGAATAATATAGGAGTTACTGAGTCCTAGAATAATATATGAGTTACTGAGTCCTAGAATAATATACAAAGTCCTAAAATAATAAAGGAGTTACTGAGTTCTAGAATAATATACGAGTTACTGAGTCCTAGATCAATAATCCCAGCCGGGGGTCAGGCATGTGAATAGGGACGGCGGCGGAGGTACCGGGGGGTGGCGCCCGTGCGCCCACAATGCACAGGCCACCACTGGTCCGTAGGGTTCAATATTATGTTGGCCCACCCTTTGCAGCTATAACAGCTTCAGCTCCTCTGGTAAGGCTGTCCACAAGGTCTAGGAGTGTGTCTATGGGAATGTGTGACCATTCTTCCAGAAGCGCATGTGTGAGGTCAGACTCTGAAGTTGGATGAGAAGGCCTGGCTTGCAGTCTCCACTCTAATTCATCCCAAAGGTGTTCTATCAGTTGAGGTCTGGACTCTGTGCAGGCCAGCCACCTTCCTTCACCCCAAACTCACTCATTCATGTCTTTATGGAACTTGCTTTGTGCACTGGTGTGCAGTCATGCTGAAACAGGAAGGAACCATCCTTAAACTGTTCCCACAAAGTTGGGAGCATGAAATTGTCCAAAATGTCTTGGTATGCTGACGCCTTAAGAGTTCCCTTCACTGGAACTAAGGTTCCAAGTCCAACGTCTGAAAAACAAACCCACACCATAATCTCCCCTCCACCAAATGATTTAGACTAGGGCAACCCCACCTCTCTCTATTTCATTGTAGATATGTTTATATGCACCTCCTGCTCCTGATGAGTTGAGGGAATCCATGAAACTTTTCCATGTTCTTTTGGATGCTACATTAAAAATGTGCTTATAGTCAGATAATTTATAAGAATTTTTGCAATTATGATCCATCTCCAAATTAATATGTTGATGTTGGAATAAAGAGGTTTTAAGGTTACAAATTAACATTATTATATACAATTGTATTGTGCTATGATGGAACGTATATATATATATATATATATATATATATATATATATATATATATATATATATATATATATATATATATATATATCAGCATCACATTTTATAACTGTATTATGTCATGATCATATGTGTACATATATGAATAATAAATGTAATATTATATAGCGATTATTTGACCAGATTGCAGCCACATGTTTCATTTAAAGTCCCAACTCCCCCTTTTACTTTATCTTGCAATAGGGATGGAGGCACATGACTTTACCCTGTTATTGCCTCATTAAGGCTGGGTTTGCAATAGCAGGAGATTTTGACCGTCTCTCTATGGAGCTGGCTCACATATCTTCACTGCGGCTCCGGTGTGAATTTGCACAGGAGTCCTGTGCATCTTTTGGTCCGTATCAGGTCTGAAATCGGACCTGAAATGGTGTATGGGGATGCACCGGACCCCTGCTGCGAGCCGCATGTGGCGATGGTGTGAAATTAACCCTAAAGTCCCAAAGACCTCCCTTCTTAATTTTCTGACTTTAAGGGGTTGTTAAGCTACTTTGTAAACTGCACACAATCCCCTCCATTAGAAAACACCCTATGCTGCAGTGTATTTCAGAGTGGCGCTCGGCGCTCACGTGACTCCTCGCTGATCTCTCTCCTGATCTGACAGCTAGAGCGGGAGGGGCTGGGAATCCCCCGCTGACATCACTCAGGAGGAGGAGGGAGCCGAGACGTCAGCCAGGGAGGAGGGGAGCAGCGAGGAGTCACGTGAGTGCCGAGCGGCGATGTGAAATGAGGTATTAATGGGCATATTATTTTACAAAGATAGCAGCATAGGATACTTTCTAACAGAGGGGATTGTGTGTATTTTCCACAGTTATTTTAGCAGCAGGAAGGGAGGGTGGGCACTGGTAAGAGCTGACAGGCAGAGAGGGAGGGGGAAAGGATGGGGAAGAGAGGACAGAGGAGAGCAGCAGATGACACTGACCACGGTGTCAGGACTCAGTAGTCATGCTGAACCGTGGTCAGTTTACAGGGGGAGGGTATAGCCAGGCAGGATGAGCTAGGTATTTCGACTCGAACATCGGCTGTTCGCCCGTTTGGTGAATTCCGAACATTATGGGCCGTTCGCGCCAAATTTGTGTGGCGCTCACGGCCCACAATGCACTGCGTCATCGCAGTGCATTGCTGGCTCATGATTGGCCAAGCATGCACTGTGACCCCGCATGCTTGGCCAATCACAGCGCCAGCAGCGAGGAGAGCCATGATTGGCCACAGGCAGGATGCCTTTGGCCAATCATAGCTCAGGCTGTGTAGTACACACCCCACACTATATAAGGCCGCTAGCGCGGCGGCCTTGTGTAGTGTGTTGGCGTCTGAAGCAGTTAGTGGGTGTTCTGTGTACCTTCAACACAGTATACACCGATCGTTATCGGCCGATTTTCGATCTTGCTCTTCTGTAGTGGTTGTTGTCTGCTTGCCCTGACCGCAGAATACACCGCTATATTCACCTCACCTATATAGCTAGTGATCTATCTTTTATAATAGAGCTTGCAGTCAGTATTGTTAGGAGCTTGTGCGTGCTGTCTGCGTGCTCTGTACCCAGTACACACCGCTATATCCACCTACATAGCTCTTCTCTATTTGAGCCATCTACCATCTGCAGGAGTTATTGGAAGTTGTGTGTGCCTCCAGCACAGCACAGTATACATCTGTATATACCCCTTTATCTCTGGTGTTCTATAATAAAGGCATCTGCAGGAGTTAGTGGGTGTTTTGTGCCTCCAGCACAATATACACCTGTATCTACCCTTTATTGCTGTTCTCTAATAGAGCCATCTGCAGGGCTTAGTGGGTGTTGTGTGACTCCATTACAGTATACCCCTTTATCTCTGGTGTTCTATAATAAAGGCATCTGCCGGAGTTAGTGGGTGTTGTGTGCCTCCAGCACAATATACACCTGTATCTACCCTTTATTGCTGTTCTCTAATAGAGCCATCTGCAGGGCTTAGTGGGTGTTGTGTGACTCCATTACAGTATACCCCTTTATCTATGGTGTTCTATAATAAAGGCATCTGCAGGAGTTAGTGGGTGTTGTGTGCCTCCAGCACAATATACACTACCCAACTGCTGTTTTATCCAACTCCCTTCAGGCCATTACCATGTCTGGAAGGCCAGCAAGGAGAGGCAGACAGGCGTGAGCCGATAAAAGAGGGCAAGCAGGCTCTGTGTCTAGAGACAACCGTGCTGGTCGTGAACGCGATGCATTGTCATCAGCACGTGGCCATGGGACACGCTTGTCCTTCTTTTCGCCAGTTGGACATGTTGAACCGCAACATGCCAACAACTTGGTAGAGTGGATGACCAAGCCCTCTTCATCCTCCTCATCCTCTCTCACCCAGTCTCAGGGTACTAGCAAAGCAGCTGCCAACGCATCGTCTTCCCTCCTCTCAATGTCATCATCAGTCACTCCTTCCCTAGACCCACCACGTCCTCCTAAGGAGTCTCCTGAACTCTTTGAGCACAGTATTGGGTACATGCTCCAGGAGGATGCCCAGTGTTTTGTAGCCTCTAATGATGACACTCAGCTAGAGGAAGGCAGTAGCGTGAATGCAGAGAGAGGGGATGCTCAAGAAGGACAGCAATCTGGCAGTCATGTTCCACAAGCTGCAGCATATTGCCAGGTTTGCTACAGCGATGAAGAGGGAGGGGATGATGAGGGCACTGACTCCACGTGGGTGCCTGGTAGGAGAGAGGAGGAGGAGGCACATGTCCAACGAGGCAGGATGCCCTCCGGGGGCCAGCTTAGGGGCAGCACACCGACTGAATCACACTGCAGAGCTTCGCCTGTGCAGGGCGCTGCCTCTGCGCGTTAATCTAAAAGTTCTTTGGTGTGGGCCTTTTTTGAGACGAGTGCATCAGATCGCACCGCTGCTATTTGCAACATATGTCTCAAGCGTATCTCGCGTGGCCAAAACATCAGCCGCTTGGGCACCACATGCTTGACCAGACATATGTTGACCTGTCATGCAGCTCGTTGGCAAGCGTACCTCAAAGACCCACACCAGAAACAAAGCGGACCTCTCCTTGCTCCTCATCAGCTGGCATCTCCAACCCCACTAGACCTTCAGTCCTCTCTGAAACCTGCTCTGAGAGGAATGAAGGTGTAGAATTAGGTGTGTCACAGCCAAGTGCTTCCGGGCACTCTGCTAGCAGTACACCCACGTCCGATTATAGCAGGCAAATGTCCCTGCCCCAGCTGCTGGACCGGCGAAAGAAGTTCACTCCCAGCCATCCACATGCCCAGCGGTTGAATGCTAGCTTGGCTAAATTGCTAGCACTTCAACTGCTGCCTTTTCAGTTGGTAGACTCGGCCCCCTTCCGTGAGTTTGTACAATGTGCGGTTCCTCAGTGGCAGGTCCCCAAACGCCACTTTTTCTCACGGAAGGCGATTTCGGCTCTCTACCGGCATGTGGAAGGCAATGACCTTGCCTCACTGGACAGGGCGGTCAGCGGTAAGGTGCATATTACCGCTGACTCATGGTCCAGCAGGCATGGACAGGGACGTTACCTGTCTTTCACGGCCCATTGGGTCACTCTTCTGGCAGCTGGGAAGGATGCAGGACAAGGTGCAGTAGTATTGGAGGTTGTTCCGCCACCACGCCTCCAAAATGCTACTATTGGTTGTGACACACCTCTCTACTCCACCCCCTCCTCCTCTTCTTCTTCCTCCATGGCCTCTTCCAGTGCTCTGTCCTCAGAACCAGCGGTGCTCCGTAGGCGTTCCAGGGGCTACGCAAGTACGCAGGCAAAACGATGCCATGCCGTGCTTGCGCTGGTTTGTTTGGGGGACAGGAGCCACACTGAGGCGGATGTTTTGTCAGCTCTGTAGGGGCAGGCCGAGAGGTGGTTGACGCCAGCTTAAGCCAGTAATGGTGGTTTGCGACAATGGCACCAACCTCCTCTCCACCCCCTGACAGGGACAACTGACCCATGTGCCCTGTGTAGCTCACGTCCTTAACCTAGTGGTGCAGCGGTTCTTGGGCAGGTACCCCGGCTTACAGGATGTCCTGAAGCAGGCCAGGAAAGTCTGTGTGCATTTCCGCCAATCATTTAATGCCTGTGCTCGACTGGCTGAGCTCCAAAAGGAGTTGAGCCTGCCCAAGAACCGCCTTATATGTGACATGCCCACCAGGTGGAACTCAACGTTGGCCATGCTGCAGCGGCTGCACACGCAGCAGAGGGCCATCAATGAGTACCTGTGCGACTACGGCACCAGGACAGGGTCAGGGGAGCTCGGTTTTTTCTCACCACGCCAGTGGGGCATGATCAGGGATGCATGCACTGTCCTGTCACCGTTTGAAGAGGCCACAAGGATGGTGAGCAGTGACAGTGCATGCATCAGTGACACTGTACCTCTTGTCCACCTCTTGGAGCATACGCTGTGTGGAATAATGGACAGGGCACTTGAGGCAGAACAGAGGCAGGAAGAGGAGGACTTCCTTGCCTCTCAAGGTCCCCTTTATCCAGACAGTGTTCCTGCTGTGCCACCCATCACACAGGAAGAGGATGAGGAGGAGGAAGAGGAGGAGGAGGATGATTGTGTCAGCATGGAGGTGGAGGTTGGCACTCAGCATCAGCAGCAGCAGTCTTGTAGAGATGATTTACAGTCCCAAGAAACACGTGGACTTGTACGTGGCAGGGAGGAGGTAGCTGCGGATCATGTTGTCTTTAGTGAACCAGAGGACTCCGGACCGAATGCCTCAGCTAACCTACGCTGCATGGCCTCCATGATCCTGCAAAGCCTGCGGAAGGATCCTTGTATTCTTCGGATCAAGGAGAGGGACCATTACTGGCTGGCCACTCTCCTTGATCCACGGTACAAGGGTAAAGTTGCCGACCTTATCTTGCCATCGCAGAGGGAGCAGAGGATGAGACATCTCCGGGAGGCCTTGCAGAAAGGTCTGTGCAACGCGTTCCCAGAGACTGGGAGGTTACAAACTCCTGGTCCTGGACAACGTGTTGCTGAGGCATCGGTCAGAAGGAGCGGTGGAGAAGGTGGCCGTCTGACTGATGCTTTCAGACAATTTTTTAGTCTGCAGCCCCAAGGTATGATCGGTTCCAGCAACCATCGCCAGCGTCTGATTTACATGGTGCAGGAATACCTAGGGGCAAGGTCAGACTTGGACACCTTTCCTTCCGAAAATCCTCAGGCTTACTGGGTCTTGAGGATGGATCACTGGCCAGAGCTTGCACAGTATGCAATTGAGCTACTGGCCTGTCCTGCATCCAGCGTTCTTTCGGAACGCACCTTCAGTGCTGCTGGTGGCTTTGTTATCGATCACAGGGTGCGCCTGTCCACCGAATCAGTTGATCGACTGACCTTCATCAAGATGAATCAGTCTTGGATCACCCACAGCTACCAAGCACCTGAAGCTGATGTAACCGAATAATTGTTTTTGAAATATCACATCCCTTCAAGACTGCCTATGCTGATGCTGAGTGACTGTCCTGTTATGTTGATTGTCTATCCTCTTCCTCCTCCGCTGATATGTTGGAAGAACATTTCTGGTTCTGGGTGATGCCATCAGCCCAATTTTTCTGCCCCTGTTTAACAGGGGCGTTTAATTACAATTTTTGATGCAATGCTTTGCAGCAGGGCTAATTCCTGCAATAAAACAAGAGTATATGGGAGAGGTTGCAGTGTCGTGGCACCAGCACCAGTGCCTAAGGCCCAATTTTTCTGCCCCTTTTTAACAGGGGCGTTTAATTACAATTTTTGATGCAATGCTTTGCAGCAGGGCTATTTCCTGAAATAAAACAAGAGTATATGGGAGAGGTTGCAGTGTCGTGGCACCAGCACCAGTGCCTAAATCCCAATTTTTCTGCCCCTGTTTAACAGGGGCGTTTAAGTACAATTTTTGATGCAATGCTTTGCAGCAGGGCTAATTCCTGCAATAAAACTAGAGAATATGGGAGAGGTTGCAGTGTCGTGGCACCAGCACCAGTGCCTAAGGCCCAATTTTTCTGCCCCTGTTTAACAGAGGCGTTTAAGTAAAATTTTTGATGCAATGCTTTGCAGCAGGGCTAATTCCTGCAATAAAACTAGAGTATATGGGAGAGGTTGCAGTGTGGTGGCACCAGCACCAGTGCCTAAGGCCCAATTTTTCTGCCCCTGTTTAACAGGGGCGTTTAAGTACAATTTTTGATATAATATTTCACAGGAGGGCCCGTTCCTGTGCCCACCCAGAGTAACTGTGAGGACTTATAGTGTTGTGGCACCAGCACCACAACCACCAAAGGTAAATTTTTCTAACACTGTTCAACAATGGCATGTAATTACAATTATTGATATAATCGTTCACAGCAGGGCGCTCCAGCGCCCACCAAGAGTCACTTTGAGGGCTTACAATGTTGTGGCAAAACCAACACCTTGTTCCGCCATTTCTGCAGAGCATATAGGGCAGGCCCCTACTTTCAAATATCCAACTTACAAACATCTCCTACTTGCAAACGGAAGGAGACAACAGCAAGTGAGATGAAAAAAGATGGACGACAAAACTAATTATACAGGGGTGATAACCCTTCCCTATGTTTTCCAAAAAGCTTAAAAATCGTTTTTTTGACTGGAGCTACACTTTAAAAATGTACCAGTTGAAAATTACAAACAGATTCAACTTAACACAACAAACCTACACAGTCCCTGTCTTGTTTGCACCGCCTGTACACTGCTGTTCTGAGTATATAGGGCCTGGGGGCCACACGCATTTCCTTTTTTTAATATGGGTACGGGGTTCCCCTTAATATGCGTACAAGACCCAAAGGGGCTGGTAATGGGAAGGGAGGGCTACCCATGCCATTTTTCTCAGTGATTTTCAACTATATTGCAGGAACCAGATATAACATTAAAACCGCAAGCAGTTTTAAATTATGTTATTTCCGTTTAATGTCATTTTGTACAGGGACTGTTCTAAACGCGGGAAACACGTGGCACTTCACAGGCATACTACAGACACCCCCCAGGCACCATATTTAAAGGAATATTTCACTTATTTTTTTCACTTTAATCGTCATTAAAATAAGTGCTCCCGCCAAAACAGCCATTTTTAAAAACATTTTAGGCATTGACCCATGTCCCCTGGAGCAGGAGCCAGGCCCCCAAACCCTTTTTAGGACAGTATCTTGCATATTAGCCGTTAAAATTAGCACTTTTAATTTCGAACGTTCAAGTCCCATAGACTTCAATGGGGTTCTAAAGTTCGTACGAATTTGGGGTCCGTTCGAAAGTTCTGGTACGAACTGAACCGGGGGGTGTTCGGCTCATCCCTACTCACTACCCCTGAACTCTGCATGACTTACTACTGGCCTCTGAACTCTGTATCTCGTACTACTTATCCCTGAACCCCACTTACTACTGATCCCTGAACTCTGCATCACTTACTACAGACCTCTGAACTCCACTTACTACTGATCCCTGAGCTCTGCGCCATTTACGCCTAAACCCCTAAACTTTGTCTCACTTGCTCCTGACTCCTTGATCTCTACATCACTTACTACTGACCCCCTGAACTCTGTGCCACTTACTATTCATCACTGAACTCTGCATCGCATACTCCTGACACCTGAATCCTACATTACTCATTACTGACCCCTGAACTCTGCATCGCTTACTCCTGATACCGGAATCCTACATTACTCACTACTGACCCCTGAACTCTGTATGACTTACTACTGGCCCCTGAACTCTGCATCACGTACTACTTATCCCTGAACCCCACTTACTACTGACCCCTGAACTCTGCATCACTTACTACAGACCTCTGAGCTCCACTTAATATTGATTCCTGAACTCGGCATCACGTGCTACTGACCCCTTAACTCTGCATCACTTACTACTGACCCCTGAACTCTGCATTACTTACTACTGACCCTTGCACTCTGCATCACTTACTGCTGATCCCTGAACTCTATATCACTTACTCCTGACCTCCTGAACTTTCTCTCGCGTGCGCCTGAATCCTTGACCTCTGCATCGCTTACTCCTGACACCTGAATTCTACATTACTCACTACTGACCCCTGATCTCTGCATCACCTACTACTGATCCCTGAACTCTGCATCACTTACTACTGATCACTGAACTCTACGCCACTTGCTCCTGACCCCCTGAACTATGTCTTACTTGCTCCTGAATCCTTGACCTCTGCATCACTTACTCCTGACCCCCTGAACTATGTCTTACTTGCTCCTGAATCCTTGACCTCTGCATCACTTACTCCTGACCCCCTGTACTCTGTGCCACTTATTATTCATCCCTGATCTCTGCATCATATAATTCTGACACCTTAATCTTACTATACTCACTACTGACCCCTGAACTCCGCATCATTTACTACTGATTTCTGGACTCTGCATCACGTACGCCGGACCCATTAACTCTGCATCACTTACTACTGATACCTGAATTATGCATTGCTTACTCCCTACTGATCCCTGGACTCTGCGCCACCTACTCCTGACCCCCTGAACAATTTCTTACTTGCTCCTGAATCCTTGACCTCTACATCACAAGACTGCTATATACTGCTGATTAGTGTTGAGCGAACCCGAACTGTAAAGTTCAGGTTCGTACCGAATGTTTGGCTTTTTGGGTCCCGAATCTGAACAATTGACTGTATGTTCGGGTTCGGGTCCGGTGTTCAGCAACGTAATGGCACATTTTAAAAAGCTCTGCAGCAGCCAATCAACATTCCTTTAACTGTTGTGCCCTTAGAAGCCATCACAGCCATGCCTACTAATGGCATGGCTGTGATTGGCCAGTGCATCATGTGACCCAGCCTCTATTTAAGCTAGAGGCACACAGCAGAGCACGTCACTCTGCTTTAGACAGTGTAGGGAAAGGTTCCTGGCTGCTGCTGCTGTTAGGGAGAGAATAACATAGGAGTCTTGATTCTGAAATCTATTCTAATTAGTCAGCGATTTTACACTGCACTGGGAGAAAAGATAGACAGTGTAGGGCAAGGTTCCTGTTGGTGCTTTGAGGGAGAGAGAATTATCTAGGAGTCCAGATTCAGAAATCTATTCTAATAACTCAACGATCTACACAGATTTACCTGGTTGGGTTGCAGTGCACAGTCTTTTTACACTGCTATGAGCCCAGTGCCAGAGAAAATATAACTTTTATCTGCAAGCTCAGTGCACCAGCACTGCATATGTTACTGTGATATACACCCTGTACATACTCTGGGTGTATTCTGCTATTGCAAAAACACCCAGTGCAAACAAAAAACTTTGCTGTGTTTTCTGCATATGTGGAGGTGTGTGTTACACAATTTATATATTTTTCTTCTATTGTCATATTCCAAAAATTTTTTTAGGGCAAAAACATTTTTTTGGAATAGCATTTTTGCCATTACTGCAGCTCTAAGATACACGTTTACATACTCTGGGTGTATTCTGCTATTGCAAAAACACCCATTTAGGGCAAGATCCTAAATTTGAAAAATATGAGGAGAAGGTCAAAGAAGGGATGTGGCTCTGGTCGTGGTGCTGCTGGTGGAGCTCCCGTTGCAGGGAGAGGACATGGTCGATCTGTGCCAGCTACACGCACAAGTGAAACACCTTCCTCAGGTGCGAGTAGACGACAGAGCCTGCAGCGGTATTTGATCGGGCCTAATGCGGCTGTACGTATGTTGAGGCCAGGACAAGTGCAGGCGATAGTAGATTGGGTTGCTGACAGTGCCTCCGTTTCCTTGACATTGTCTCCCACCCAGTCTCCTGATGAAAGATCAGAGTTGGCAGCCGATGTCCATCAGTCTTTCAAATCACCCACTTGCAAATCAGCCAAGCGGTCTGAGCCCCAAATCATGCAGCAGTCTCTTCTGCTTTTTGATGACTCTGTTAGGTGGGTTTCCCAGGGCTATCCACCTAGCCCTGCCCCAGAAGTGGAAGAGATTGAGTGCATTGATGCCCAACCACTTATGTTTGAAGATGAGTACATGGGAGGACCATTGCAGCACGTCTCGGATGATGACGAAAAACACAGGTGCCAACTGCTGCTGCTTTCGCAATTGTGCAGACCGACAAGGAGGGCAGGAGTGAAGACTGGGTGGAAGATGATGTGGAGGACGATGAGGTCCTGGACCCCACATGGAATCAACATCATGCAGGTGACCAGTGTAGTTCGAAGGAAGAGGCAGTGGTTGCACAGAGCCACCAGCACAGCAGAAGAGGGAGCAGGGTGCAAAAGCGGAGCGTCCGTCCCCTAGACAGTACGCCTGCTACTGCCCAACACAGCAAGGGACCGAGCAGACCAAAGCCAGGTCCAAGGAGTTCCCTAGCATGGCAGTTCTTCAGACAATGTGCTGATGACAAGACACGACTGGTTTGCACACTGTGCAGTCATAGCCTGAAGCGAGGCATAAACGTTCTGAACCTGAGCACAACCTGCATTACCAGGCATCTAAGTGCAAAGCATGAGCTGCAGTGGAGTAGACACCTCAAAAACCAAGAAAGGTCTCTGGCTCCTCCTGCTTCCTCTTCTGCTGCAGTCTCGGCCTCTTCATCCACCTCTGTAGTGACAGTGGCACCTGCCAACCCGTAAACAGAGGATCTGCCAGCAACACTACCACCTGGGTCACCAACTATCTCCACAATGTCCCATAGAAGCGTTTAGCTCTCTATCTCCCAAACACTGGAGCAGAAGAGGAAGTACCCCCCTAGCCACCCACGATCCCTGGCCCTGAATGCCAGAATTTCAAAATTCCTTGCCTTTGAAATGCTGTCATTGTGTCTGGTGGAGACACAGAGTTTTAAAAGCCTGATGGCATTGGCTGTCCCACAGTACATCTTGCCCAGCCGCCACTACTTTTCCAGGGGAGCCATCCCTTCCCTGCACAACCAAGGGATGTTATATCTCCCTAACAGCACACTGGGTAAATGCAGTGGCGGCTGGGCCTGAGGCGGATATCAGTTTGGCGCATGTCCTTCCACCACCGAGGATTGTAGGGCGCTTCAGTTTGCCTCCTGTTGCTAACTCCTCCTACTCCGCTTCCTCATCCTCTACCGCCTCCTCATCCAGTCAGCGTAACACCTTCACCATCAACTTCAGCACAGCCAGGGTAAACGACAGAAGGCAGTTTTAAAACATTCTTGTTTGGGGGAAAAAACCCACACTGAGCAGGAGTTGTGGAGGGACATGGAACAACAGATCGATGAGTGGTTGGTGGCAGTGAGCCTCAAGCCCGGCCTGGTGGTGTGCGATAATGGGCGAAATCTCATAGCAGCTCTGGGCCTAGCCGGTTTGACGCACATCCCTTGCCTGGCGCATGTGCTGAACTTGGTGGTCCAAAGGTTCCTTAAAAATTACCCCCATATGCCAGAGCTGCTGCAGAAAGTGCAGGCCGTCTGTGCGCACTTTCGGCGTTCTCACCCTGCTGCTGCTCGCCTGTCAGCGCTGCAGCGTAACTTCGGCCTTCCCGCTCACCGCCTCATATGTGAAGTGCCCACAAGGTGGAACTCCACCTTGCACATGCTGGCCAGACTGTGCGAGCAGCAGCAGGCGATAGTGGAGTTTCAGCTGCAGTGCGCACACGTGAGTCGCTCTGCGGAACAGCACTACTTCACCACCAATAACTGGACCTCCATGCGAGACCTGTGTGCCTTGTTGCGCTGTTTTGAGTACTCCACCAATATGGCCAGTGCCGATGACGCCGTTCTCAGCATTACTATCCCAGTTCTATGCCTCATTGAAAAAATGCTTCGGGCGATGATGGAAGAGGATGTAGCACAGGAGGAGGAGGAGGAAGAGGGATCATTTGCAAGGCTTTCAGGGCAGTCATTCACAAGTGGCTATGAGGGTGGGTTCCTGCACCAACAAACGCCAGGTACACAATTGTCCGGCAGCAAGGGCACAGTTCTGAATGATGATGAGGAGGAGGAATCATGTTCACAGCAGGGTGGCACCCAGACCAGCTCATGGCCATCACTAGTGCGTGGCTGGGGGGACACAGAAGATACACCTCCCACAGAGGACAGCTTTTCCTTGCCTCTGGGCAGCCTGGCATACATGAGCGATTACAGTTATAGTTATAAGGAGAAAATATCTCTCT
This sequence comes from Lithobates pipiens, assembly GCF_037356315.1. NCBI lineage: Eukaryota > Metazoa > Chordata > Amphibia > Anura > Ranidae > Lithobates > Lithobates pipiens. The sequence continues at coordinate 1,011,071 of NW_027507895.1, read as the reverse complement.
TTTTTGTAAAAAGAAAATGTAATTTTTTATTTATTTTCAGTTTTTACTTCTGTTTTAATAAATAGAAATAATTCTTTTTGAATATATTGGTTGTATTCACAACTTTTTTTATGCCTAAAAAGTCCAACTGAACCCACATTTTTTCGAGGTCTTTTATGTGAAGGTTCTTTTATAATTTTTTTTTTTTTCTCCCCAATTTCCCTTTTTCCTTGTCAATGTTTACATTCATAAAGTGATAACTAGGACATGGCATTTTGTTTATCAGTGTATCCACAGACACCACCCTGTGACAGATACACACTTTCTTCATTTAAATATACATGCTGCAGTGTCTCCGTAACGACCGCCGAGTTGCCCACATTCTAACTGGTGCTGATTACTGGGTGGCCACCCTGCTGGATCCCCGTTACAAGGGCAATGTACGTCCTTAATTCCCTCACTGGAGCGTGAGTGATCGTAAGTGGTGCGAGTACAAGAGCACGCTGGTAGACGCGCTGATGGTGGCATTCCCACCTGACAGAGGGGGTACGGTGGAAGCACAAGCCGAAGGCAGAGGATGAGGAAGAGGTCGCCAAAGCAGCCAGGGCACCGCCAGCACCTCAGAAGGCAGGGTTAGCATGGCTGAAATGTGGAAAAGCTTTGTCAGCACGCCACAAGAACCAGCACCGCCAGCTGAGATGGAATGTCTTAGCAGGATGCAGCATTTCACCAACATGGTGGAGAAGTATGTGTGCACACGCTTACATGTACTGAATGACAGGTCTACCCCCTTCAACTTCTGGGTCGCCAAATTGGGCACATGGCCTGAGCTTGCCCTTTACGCCTTGGAGGTGCTGGCCTGCCCTGCAGCCAGTGTATTATGTGAACGTGTATTTAGCACGGCAGGGGGCGTTATCACAGACAAGCGCAGCTGCTTGTCCAGAGCAAATGTGGACAAGCTCACGTTCATTAAAATGAACCAGGCATGGATCCCACAGGACTTGTCCGTACCATGTACAGAATAGACATGTATACCGGTGTTCTGACAAAAACTGTCTGGCCATCGGATAGTGTCCGGCCCGAGGACAAGGAGATTCTGAAAATCTCGGAAGATGAACAGCGCCTGCCCCGTAAGTGCAGGTTCAAGCCCCACCATCCAAGTGGGCATACGGTAGCACATAGTAACGGGGCCCCTCGCAGGATCGCTTTGCTTGCCACACTTCACTCGCCACACTTCGGGCACGGCCTCGCTTCGCTCGGCTTGAACCTCGAATGTTGTGGCTTGAACCTGGACTCACCACGCAGCGCCGTTCATTTTCGGAGATTTTCGAAATCCCCTTGTCCTACATACTGAGCAAACGCAGTACAGGGTGGACACTATCCGACGGGGGACAGAATTCGACACATCACCGGCCTTACCCAGCCATTGTTGTATTTTTGAACCAGTGTTGGCTCCTCCACCGCTGCTTCCACCTACACCGCCACATCCACCGCCACCTCAACCTCCTACTCCATATGGACCTCGTCCTCCTAGGTCAAGATTATAATTTTTTTTTATTTCAAAGTATTTTATTTTCCCACTAGCTTATTCATTAAATTGAATAATTTTTTCCAGAAAGGGCGTATTCTGGGGGATTCCCACCATGTGTGGCATCGTGCCGTTGAGTTTCTGAGGTTTTTAATCATTTCCTGTACCTCTTCTTCTGAGAAGGGGGCCTCCAGCATATATATTTTTAGTAAAAAATGTTACGTTATTTTAAGTTATTTCCCTATCCACATTTGTTTGCAGAGCACTTGCCATGCAGTTAACAACATTTTGTTGCCATTTGCAGCCCTATAGCCCTTTCCATTACTTTTTTAGAGCTATTTTAAAAGACCTCAAAAGTTTGGGTCCCCATTGACTTCAATGGGGTTCGGGGTCAAATTCGGGTCAAGTTCGGTCCCGAACCCAAATTTTTTCTGAAGTTCGGCCGAACCCGTTGAACCCGTACATCCAGGTGTCCGCTCAACTCTACTGCTGATAAGAAAAGGTATTTAGCTGTTTATATTTACTAGGATAATTGCATTTCTATGTTCTGTGTACTATGGGAGACCAGATATAGTGAATGCAGGGTCCTGGGTTTAGTAACACTTTAACACTTTAACGGAGCTAGGGAGTATAAGCACTGTTGACACCACCCATTACTATATCTTGCTTGTACACGTCAAACTAGTTTTTTCATAACATTGGGCCAGAATAGGCACATAAGTAAATGCCTTAAAAAAAAAAAAAAAAATGTCAATCTGTTGTAGTTACCTTGAAATCCTATCACAGCACTTCCTGTTTCAGGCTGACAACACTGCCTTACAATTACTAGCAATGTTGGCAGCCTGCTGTATACACTCCATCATTTGGCCATTTGAGCTACCTACGAGGTCGGCAGAAGATATGAACAGGCTGGACAGACAGCCCAATGGTTACTTGAATGAATGCTCATAGCAGGCTGATATTGCTGCTGCTAATTGCAAGGTAGCAGCTTAGTGTTGTCAGTCTGTAAAAAGAAGTGCTCTCACTGTATTGGCATCAAATTACAGATTAGACATTCGTATAATATGTCAAAAAAAGTTAGATTTTATTTCCATCATTTACACTTTCAAAATTACAGAAACCAAAAAAATGGCGTCTGCAAAAGTTTGGGCACCCCACAGAGTTAATATCTTGTACTGCCCCCTTTGGCAAGTATCACAGCTTGTAAACACAGCCAATTCTTGTTTCAGGTATCTTTGCCCATTCTTCCTCACAAAAGTGTTCCAGTTCTTTGAGATTTCTGGGCTGTCTGTCACGCACTGCTCTTTTAAGGTCTATCCATAGATTTTCAATAATGTTGAGGTCAGGAGATTGTGAAGGCCATGGCAAAACCTTCAGTTTACGCCTCTTGATGTAATCCCCCGTGGATTTTGAGGTGTGTTTAGGATCATTATCCATTTGTAGAAGCCAACCTCTCTTTAACTTCAGCTTTTTCACAGATGGCATCAAGTTACCATCCAAAATTTGCTGAAATTTTATTGAATCCATTTTTCCTTCTACTCTTGAAATGTTCCCTGTGCCACTGGGCCCAGCATCTGGTGACTTAGATAGTCCACCTACCAGTTTTCTACTACCGGGATGTAAATGGCCAACAAGGCCGGTACATGTCGCTCTGCCCACTGAAGGATGTGAGCAACCTCCCGTGCTGCAGCCGAGCTTCTTGTTCCTCCATGATGGCTGACATATGTCACTGCCGTGGCGTTGTCTGACTGGATCCTGATCGGACGCCCTCTTAGTCTCGTCATCCATGTGGAGAGGCATAGACTGTACTCCCAGTATTCCCCTCCAGCTGATCAGACTGGCGTCCGTTGTGATCACTGTCCAATGCAGAGGTAGGAACAACTTCTTGGACCAAAGTTCCGGGGACCTCAGCTACCAGAGCAGGGAGTCCCTGACTGACTGGCTCACCCGAATCTGTTGATCCAGGGATAATGGAGGTGTGTCCCATTTTGTCAATATCTCCTTCTGCAAGACTGTGAAACTGGGCGTATGTTACCGCCTTGAAGGAGGCCACCATGAGGCCCAGGACTTGCATGCAGAAGCGCAGCGACGACCACCTGCGGTTCATCAATATCCTTACCGCGGTTTGAGAAAAACTCTTGCTTCCACGGAGTCCAGCAGTAAGCCTAGGTACTCCAAGCGCTGAGTCGGTATAAGCACCGACTTTTTGAGTTTCAACAGCCACCCAAATTCCTGCAGGGTTTGCATGGTGATCACTACATCCTCCTTTAATTCTGAGGCGGAAGGAGGAGGACATCGTCTAGGTAACTTATGTAGCAGGGTCTCTTTAAGGACTATAAAACTACTGTTCCCAGAACCCCGCTGGTTCCCAGGATGTTTTGAGTTATGCCCCAGAGACTTATGGGGGAGGGCATATAAGGAGGGGGAGAGGCCTAGTTCGCTCTTTTTGGACACCCCCCCTCTCCTAGCAAGAGGAGATCTGTGCTGAACTGCTGAGGCACAAGGCCTGAAGCCTGGGCCTTGTGCTCTTTTCCAAAGAGCTCTCTGCCAGCCTAGTTGCACCTGAGAGACATTTTCTCATTCCTTGCTGCAGTACACCAGAAGGATTGAAGACTCGGAGGTCGGTGGATTCCTGTTCCTAGACAAAAAGGCAGAGAAACTGGACTTGGACTTGTCCGGGTGGTGAGAGCTGTTTAAAGACAGATGCTTTATCTTTATTATTCGTTTGGATTACAAAGTTGTTCTTCAAGTGCACCACCGAAAGATTGCTAGCGAATATTGTTTTACTGGACTTCCATCTAGATCAGTCAGGCCTGACTGCATAGGTAGATAGTGCTGGGTGTTAGTTTACCCATGCGGGGAAGTAGCTGAAAAAGGGCAGCGTTAGAGTTGCATAGCAATACTTTATTGTGCTGATTACTCTGTTTATCTTTATTACTGGTTACTGCAGGGACCTGCTTATGTGTTGCAAACCAAATGTTCAATTCATGTTATTCCTTTTATAAAACAACAAGTAAAGTCAGTTATATACTTTCAAAGATTGTCTATGAGCTTGAGTTACCCACGCACACACATATTTAGAGTATAAGTGATTTCATGTGTATTGCTAGATACTAACTGTGCCAGAGTGGGTAGTGCAGATTGCCGGGGGGTTGGCGGAGCTGTGCTCAGGACCCAAACCAAACTTGCGGCCCTCTTAAGTGAGGGTATCGCTATACGTGGGGGCTCGTCCAGGATTTCTGAGACAGCGGTGAACACGCCAGAGGTACCGGCATGGACCCACAGGGAGTCAGAGCGTGGTGTGAAGCGGCTAAGGCCGACCCAAGGCAGTCAGTGGTCATTAGCCTCCCAGGGGAGAAATGGTCGACTGAGACCGTAGAGGAGCCATCGCCAACGGGATCACCGCAGGCTGCGGCCCGTACCTCACCCGAGAGTCTCAGATCAGCACCGGCCACCCTTAGCGCAGAACTGTGTGCTGTCCTGGGGGAGATTGTGGCCCAGTGCAAGAAGGATCCCACAGATTACCCGATGTCGGGGTACAGAAAACTCCGGATGTTTTCAGGGAGGAAACCTGTACCTTCGGAAGAAGAGGGATTTGAAGAGTGGTTAGATAGCGCAACTCAGGCACTAGAGGAATGGGAAGTTCCAGAGCGCAGAAAGAAGCAGAGGATTGTGGAAAGTCTAAAGGGGCCTGCTCTAGAGGCCGTACGCAACCTGAAGATGAGCAGGACAGACTGTAATGCGCAGGAGTACCTAGATGTACTACAGATTGTGTTTGGTGGGACAGAGAAAATCTCTGAGCTTGCTTATCAGTTAGAGCATTGCTACCAGAAGAAAGGTGAAAAACTATCAGACTACATGGGACGTTTAGATAAAATCCTGCATAGGATGATCCTAAAGAAGGGGATCAGCCCAGGAAAAGTAGATGAGGCCCGTGCTCAACAGGTTCTGAGGGGAGCTCAACCCATGGATCCTATTGCATGGACACTGCGTGCCCGTCTGGATGGGAAGAATCTGGAGTACACTGACCTCATCCGAATGATCAGAGAGGAAGAGGCCCTACTGGAAGATAAAAGGGAAGAACATCTCACCGAGCCCGTCAAACAACCGGTAGCCATAGTTACACCGGCCATGACTACCGCTAGAGATAAGGAGGTGGACACTTTGAAGTTACAGATGTCCCAGGTGATGGGGATGTTGACTGCTATGATGGCGAAAGGTCAAGGGGGAGCCGAGAAACCAAGTCCTAGGAAGGAGTTGTTTCCAGATACACCAACACCAAGCCCCACACGAGACCGAGAAGAGACGCTATGCTACAACTGCGGGGGCAGTGGCCACTTCGCCAGTAGATGTTCCAGTCCCAAGAAGAACAAGATAGATAACCGCCAGCCGGCGGGAAATGCCAGAGGGCCCCGGTGAGGGAGTCAACCGGGTGCCCATGCCTTTCAGTGAACTCCAAACTGAATAGAGGGAAGAGGAAGAGAGAAAACCAGACCCCTCAGAAGGAATGTCTACAAATAAGAAACGATAACATCCCTCAGCGGGTTTGTACTCCCATTACTGTGGGGAGGGTCAATGCATACCAGACTCGAAAGAGAATAAAGTCTAAAACCAACTGGATGAAGACGGGTCCCCAGAAGAGGGTGGCCTCAACCCGGCCCTACCCAGAAGAATTGGTCGGCCCATCCCCCACTGTCTCCATCCAGGTGGAAGGAGTCTACACGAAGGCCCTCCTGGATACTGGAGCTCAAGTGACTTTGTTGTACAGAGACTTCTATGATAGGCACTTGAGCCATTTGCCTATACAGAAGATAGAAGAGCTGGAGATATGGGGCCTGGGAACTCAGAGTTTCCCCTACGATGGTTACCTGCCCATAAAGCTGACCTTCGATCCATCTGTGGTGGGGAAAACAGAGGTGTTTGACACCCTAGCAGTTGTGTGTCCTAGACCGCCCGGGGCCAGCAAGATGTCCCTCATCATAGGGACCAATACGGATCTGGTGCGAAGACTTCTGACCCCTCTAGTGGAGACGAGTAACCATCAAGATCCCAATATCCATCCCATGCTGAAGACAGCCTACCAACGGTTGGTCCTAGAGCAGAAGACCCCAGGAGAGGGGATAGGGAAGGTGTGGAGACTTGGGAGAGAGGGAGTGGTGCTGCAGCCGGGAGAGGTAGCCTGCCTCAGGGCCACGGTGAAGCTTACCTGGGAGCAGCCTGGCCCCTTTGTCATGCTGGAATCCGATCCAAGGGAGGATCACTCAGGTCTGGAAGTGATACCGGAAGTGATTTCAATCAAGGCCCTGAAGAAGGCTCGAGGAAGAGTCCCAGTGAGTGTGAGAAACCCTACGGAGAGACCCATAGAGATCCCTGCCAGAATGCTGTTGGGGCAGGTGAGTCCTGCGGCCCCAGTCAGCTGGTCAGAAGTAAAAGGAACGGGTGAAGGAGGAGATGTTTGGGAAAAACTTTCCATGGAGAACCCGGACCTACCTGGAGCCTGGAAGGAGAGAGCCAAGGCCCAGCTGACTAGATGGGAGAGGATTTTCTCAAAGGATGAGTTTGATGTGGGATGTGCCAGGAGTGCCACCCACCGAATCCGCCTCCAAGAAGACAAACCCTTCAGGGAAAGGGTTAGGCGGGTCCCTCTAGCTGATCTGGAGGATCTGAGGGAGCAGCTTGCGGAGTTGAAGAAGACTGGTGTAATTCGGGAGTCTAGAAGTTCCTACGCCTCCCCCATAGTGGTGGTCAGAAAGAAGAATGGGTCGTTGAGGCTTTGTATCGACTACAGGACTCTCAACAGGAGGACCATCCCTGACCAGTATACCACACCGAGAATAGAGGATGCCCTACAGAGTTTGTCTGGTGCCAAGTGGTTCAGTGTAATGGACCTCAAGAGTGGGTACTACCAAATCCCCATGCACCAGGAAGACCAAGAGAAGACAGCTTTCATAACCCCAGTGGGATTCTTTGAATTCAACAGAATGCCTCAGGGCCTGTCTGGAGCCCCTGCTACCTTTCAACGCCTCATGGAGAAGACCGTTGGAGACATGAACCTCATAGAAGTCCTTGTGTACTTGGACGATGTCATTGTCTTCGGGAAGACTTTGGAAGAACAGGAAGAACAGAGGCCAGGTTGGAGAAGGTGTTGAGAAGACTCAGCGAAGAGGGACTCAAGCTTTCTCCCGAGAAGTGCCGGTTTTACCAATCCTCTGTGAACTATCTGGGACACATAGTGTCTGAAAAGGGAGTGGCTACAGACCCTGAGAAGTTGGAGGCAGTTACCTCTTGGCCAAGACCGACAACAGTCACAGAGCTCAGATCTTTCCTGGGGTTCTGCTCCTATTATAGAAGATTTGTGGATGGGTTTGCCCGGATTGCCAAGCCACTAAACGAATTGCTCAAGACTGAAGGAGAAGAGGATGGCTTGGGACCCAGGAGGGCCGGTGAGTCGGTTCAAGATCAGTGGAGCCCAAGGTGTGAAGAGGCTTTCCGAACCTTGAAGAGGAGCCTTACCACGGCCCCAGTCCTGGCCTATGCCGACCCCACCAGACCATATGAGCTACATGTCGATGCCAGTCATGAGGGCCTAGGCGGAGTGCTCTATCAAGAGTATGAAGAGCAGCTGAGACCAGTGGCCTATGTGAGCCGGAGCCTGACTCCCTCGGAGAAGAACTACCCCACTCATAAATTGGAGTTCTTGGCCCTCAAATGGGCAGTAGTAGACAAACTGAAGGACTATCTCTACGGGGCGGAGTTTACCGTAAAGACAGATAACAATCCTCTGACCTACCTCTTCACTACTGCAAAGTTAGATGCAACCGGACACAGATGGTTGGCTGCATTATCCGGATTCAACTTCAGTCTAAAGTACAGACCAGGGGCTGGAAATAGGGATGCAGATGCCTTGTCCCGAAGATCTCATGTCATGGTCAATGACTGGGAAGACTGGACCCAGGTAGCACCGGAAGGAGTGCGAGCACTCTGTCAGGGTGCTGAGTTTCAAGCAAGAGGGGGCCCCAGAGCAGAGGAGATAGGAGTCACCGCAGTGGGAGTCCCTCAACCCTACTGTGGGGTAACTCAACTAGCAGAGGAACTCCTGCCAAAGCTGTCCAGAAAGGAGCTGAGCTATGACCAATTGGAAGACCCCCTGGGGAGATTGGTCCTTGAAGCTTTGGAGAACGAGAATCCAGAGGGACTTCGACATCACCCTTCCAAGGAGGCTCGCCTGCTGAGGAAAGAGTTGGATAAGCTACAAGTACATCAGGGAGTGGTCTACCGAAGGGGCCCCTCTGATAACTCAGAAGATAAGTGGCAGTTGTTTCTCCCAGAGAAGCACCGAGAGACGGTACTAATTGCCTTACATGACCAGCATGGCCATCTAGGGGCGGAGAGAACTTTCCAGCTTGTCAGAAGCCGGTTCTATTGGCCCTGTATGAGGGCAGAAGTGGAGGAATATTGCCGTTCTTGTGCACGATGCATCCCGAGGAAGACTCTACCCCATCAAGCTGCCCCAATGGGCCACCTACAGAGTCAGGGTCCAATGGATCTGGTGTGCATTGACTTTCTCTGCCTCGAACCCGATTTAAGTGGATTGGGAAATGTTCTGGTGGTAACCGATCATTTCACCCGTTATGCCCAGGCTTTCCCCACCAAAGACCAAAAGGCCTCCACTGTGGCCAAGGTGCTCATGGAAAAATACTTTGTCCACTATGGATTACCACAGAGAATCCACTCGGACCAAGGGAGGGACTTTGAGAGTCGTCTGATCCGGAACCTACTGGACTCATTGGGAGTAGAGAAGACCAGGACTACACCTTATCATCCACAAGGAGATGCCCAACCTGAGAGGTTTAATCGGACCTTACTAAACATGCTTGGAACTCTAGAGACAGAGAAGAAGCAACACTGGAGCCAACACATATCAGCTTTGGTGCACGCTTACAACTGCACCACAAGTGATGTGACGGGTTACTCCCCCTACCGGCTCATGTTTGGGAGGGAAGCAAGATTGCCGGTGGATCTGGCCTTTGGCATTTCCCTAGACCATGCCTCTGCTACCTCCCACAAGGGATATGTGGATTGACTTAGACACAATTTGAAAGTGGCCCATGAATGAGCTCAAGCGGCCTGGGACCAAAGGGGGGCCCGCAACAAGAGGAACTTCGATCTGAAGGTTCGAGTACAAGACCTGCAGCCTGGGGACCGTGTACTGCTACGCAATCTGGGGATCCCTGGGACGCACAAGCTTGCTGATAGATGGAGATCGGAGCCCTATGTCATTTGCAGAAAGCTACCTGGATTGCCTGTGTATAAGTTAAAACCAGAGGGGAAAGTGGGGCCCTTGAAGACTTGGCACAGGAATCATTTGCTCCCGCTTACTGAAGCAGTCAGAATACCTCCAGTGAGAAATCCACCAGAATCTGGTTCCATTCTGGATACCCCGGGACCTAGCACTCGGTCTCAGACCTCCCGGGTTAGAGATGGACAAGATTCCCAACGAGGTGAAGGTGGAAGAGGAGAGCTTGAGTGGCTGTGGCCTTCATCAACTCCAGGAAATTCTGCCATAGATCTCCCACCTACTGAGGATACACAGGATGGGACACTGAACCCAGAAGCTACAGAGTTCATTCCATCTAGTGGTGTGCCTGAATACTGGGAAGATATCCCTAGCATTTACTCAGAAGAGGAAGGAACCGATGTTCCAGAACCAGTGATGCTGTCAGAATGTGTTCCTGAAGTAGAGCCTGTGGCACCAGAGCCTGAAGTCCCAAGAGAACAGAGAGCTCGCCGAGTTGTGAGACCCCCCAAGAAGCTAACCTACTCTCAAATGGGGGAGAGCTCTGAGGACTCTGTTGTGACTGCTAGAAGAAGTGCTGAACGCTCTAAACCCTCCACTGACCATTTGGGGGAGGGCAACCCCAGCTCACTCTCTGGCACAGTTAGGCAGGCCACTCATGCCAGTGTGACCTGTGGGACAGGGAATCCCACCTCTGAGTTCTGGTGGAAATTCCCTGTACCAACATCATACCCAGCACTTTCAAAATTGGTACAGGATATGTGTTAAAAGTTTATCTTTGGGGACCAAAGAGTTTAAGTGGGGGGAGTGTGTAGCGGGGTCTCTTTAAGGACTATAAAACTACTGTTCCCAGAACCCCGCTGGTTCCCAGGATGTTTTGAGTTATGCCCCAGAGACTTATGGGGGAGGGCATATAAGGAGGGGGAGAGGCCTAGTTCGCTCTTTTTGGACACCCCCCCTCTCCTAGCAAGAGGAGATCTGTGCTGAACTGCTGAGGCACAAGGCCTGAAGCCTGGGCCTTGTGCTCTTTTCCAAAGAGCTCTCTGCCAGCCTAGTTGCACCTGAGAGACATTTTCTCATTCCTTGCTGCAGTACACCAGAAGGATTGAAGACTCGGAGGTCGGTGGATTCCTGTTCCTAGACGAAAAGGCAGAGAAACCTGACTTGGACTTGTCCGGGTGGTGAGAGCTGTTTAAAGACAGATGCTTTATCTTTATTATTCGTTTGGATTACAAAGTTGTTCTTCAAGTGCACCACCGAAAGATTGCTAGCGAATATTGTTTTACTGGACTTCCATCTAGATCAGTCAGGCCTGACTGCATAGGTAGATAGTGCTGGGTGTTAGTTTACCCATGCGGGGAAGTAGCTGAAAAAGGGCAGCGTTAGAGTTGCATAGCAATACTTTATTGTGCTGATTACTCTGTTTATCTTTATTACTGGTTACTGCAGGGACCTGCTTATGTGTTGCAAACCAAATGTTCAATTCATGTTATTCCTTTTATAAAACAACAAGTAAAGTCAGTTATATACTTTCAAAGATTGTCTATGAGCTTGAGTTACCCACGCACACACATATTTAGAGTATAAGTGATTTAATGTGTATTGCTAGATACTGTGCCAGAGTGGGTAGTGCAGATTGCCGGGGGGTTGGCGGAGCTGTGCTCAGGACCCAAACCAAACTTGCGGCCCTCTTAAGTGAGGGTATCGCTATACTTACAATTGCGATCCCACGTTGTTGCAACAATGACAAAATTGCAGCCTATAAAGACTCGGGGTGCAGATGACAACCCAAAAGGGAGAGTCACAAACTGGTAGTGGGCTTCCCCCACTGCAAATCGCAGAAACCTCTTATGTGTGAGGCATATGGGTATGTGCAGGTACACATACTGAATGTCCAAAGACGTCAGGGAGTCCCCTTGTTGGAGTGCAACGACCACTGAGTGAACTGATTCCATTCTGAACCTCAGTATTTTTACAAAGCAATTGAGGGCTTTCAGGTCCAAGATTGGACGTACCCCTTCCTTTTTGGGGACTACAAACAGATTGGAGTAGAACCCCTGAAACCTTTCCGATTCCGGAACAGGCACTATCACCCCGTGGCTTTGCAGGTCCCTTACTGTCCTCAATAGGGCCTCCAGGCGAGCCAGGAGTAAGGGTATGCTGGAAGGGAAGAATCTGTTTGGTGGCCAAGAGATGCTCTTGTAGCCATGAGGAAATCAGTTCGCAGACCTGGTCGGACCTGAGCTGAGATGCCCACCGGGCTTCAAACTACCGAAGTCGACTACCCACCCGAGAGAAGGGTGGGGGCAAACCTTCATGCGGAAGCACTTTTGCTTGCGGGTCCAGGGGCGCTTTTGTCCCTCAGAGGTCGACCTGTCGGACTGGGAACGTTTAGCTGAAGTCCCGGACAGACGAAGAAGCCTCTTTTGAGTGGAAAATGAGGGCCCTTGCCTGCGGCGAGGCTCCTTAGTCTTCCTGGCCTGTGGGAGCAAGGTACTCTTCCCACCTGTGACAATCTTAATAATGTCATCCAACGAGGCTCCAAAGAGTCGCTCACCAAGGAAGGGTAGATCCGTCAAAGTTTTTTAGATGCCTGGTCCGCAGACCAGCATTTTACCAAATCAGGCACCGCAGCACCACTGCTGACACTGAAGCCCTGTAGAGCAAAGGAAGCGTATCCAGGGCCGCGTCACAAATTACTTAAACCCATACAATAACTGGTCTTCTAATTCCATGCAGACAGGAGTATCCTGCTGCTTCTCCAGTTCACGGTGTAAAAGTTTTGCCCATTCAGTAAGTGTCTGAGACACAAGTGCTGTGGCCTGTAAACAATGAATGGGCCACTGCCTCGACCCTCCTGTCGGTAGGGTCCTTAAATGCAGGAGTCCCCTCTACCGGGATCGTGGTTACTTTGTTTAACCTGGATACTTGGGGGTCCACGACCGGAGGAGCTGACCATTTTTTAAGAAGGCTCTCTTCAAAGGGGAAGCGCACCTCCACTCTTTTAGGGACTGAGAAAATCCGTTGCTGGCATCCCCATTCCTTGTATATGAACTTATCTAAATAAGTCAGATACGGAAAAACCTTAGTTGTATGGGATGGCTTACGGGACCCAAAAGGAACTGCTACTTCAGCAGAGGAACCTGCTTTATCCTGAATTTTCAGGGTATCACACACAGCTGTGATAAGTGCTCCAACTAGTGCTTTGTCTTGCGCAGACCCAGACTGGGACTCATCCTCACTGTCCTGGTCAGTGTCATCTGAAACAACAGAGCAGGGGCCGCCAATCTCAGCGGGACCCGAGTCTTCCTCAGAGCTCTCTCCGGAGGATGGGGGGGACAGGGGCTGCTTTTTACCACCTTTGCGCTTGCACACCACCTCCACCCCGGCAACGAACGTTTCAAGGACCATCGACAAAGCGTCCAAAGGCACTGCACTGTTTGCAGACGAGCCGGTTGCAATTTCAGGGAGTTCTGGGGAAGAAACACCAGTTTCTGAAGCCATACTGCCCCACCCTGTCTGCCACCCTTAGGGACTTAGGACAGATGAACAATTCCACCCTCCTAGCTGCTGCAGACTGAGGGGCCCCCACCACAGGACTCACCACCCTGACCGAGTGCTGCACCGTTCAGTTACAGGTATCTGCATCCAGTATTAGCTCCCAGGTGTCCTGAGCAAAAAAACGTGCCATTCTGAGCAGCAGGGACCAGCACTGAGGATAAAAACCATGCTGGGCTACAACAAAATGGCTGCCGGCCATCCTGTATAAGGGACATAATCACAAAGAAAATGGCATCCGAGCTACAGAAAAATGGCCCCTGACCATGCTTTCCACTGAGGCACACAAAAAATGGCTGACAGACAACTGTACACAGTGAATGAACAGAGATAATAGCGGCAGAACAGCGCTATGGCGATCAGCACATGCAGACCTCCAGACACCCAGCGGGGAGACCACAGACACCCATGGACACAGACACCCAGCGCTGCCCTCAATCTAAGGTAAGAGCCCCCCCGAGGATCCCTGGCTCAGGTACACACACTGCTCAGCAGCCCATCATGCAGCATCCCCTAATGGGGGGGGATAGGGACAGGGAAAGTAGAGAGGGAGGAGAGGGACCCCCTAATCGACCTCCCAGAGAATGCCCAGCTGCTCAATCCCGCGTAGGCTGAAAGAGCTGTACTTATCATCCTGACGAGCTGGGGACAGCCCATCACAGACCCACTCCCGAGCAGTACGGAGTGGCTGCTAGCCACATCACAATGTGACAAGGACATTGGTAGCCTGGTCATATGTGTGCCCCGGAGCGTTGCGCTCACCAGCCGACCCTGCAGCCTGAGGGACATGTCGTGGCCGACCCAGCGTGTAGCTAGGGTGCGCACACCCTCGATGCCCAGGCTGGGGAGACTACAAGGATCTAGATTATCCAGCCTGTCACCCAGCCGGCTGTTGATAGCAGATCACAGGATTTTAAAATGTTGCGCAAAAGGCAAACATTCAGCAAAAAATCCCAGGACCGATGGTCCTGCAGGGAGCCTAGGTCCTTCTCCTTCACTAGGCAGAAAAAAACAGCTGCAGGAAGCAGGCTGAGGTGTTATTACCAGAGGGACCGCTCCCTGGGTTGAACTGTAAAGTTCTGTTTTTTCACATGTATTACATGTTCTGCCTAGTCCTCTCCTGAAGGTGGCGTAATAACCCTACAGTCAAGATTACTGGAGCTGTGTCCATCAATGAACAAAAGAGAAAAAAGTTTATTTATTTAGGTTTTCTTTTGCAAAATTGTTGGTCTTTTTTTGTTTCTAGTGCAAAAAGTAAAAAATGAAACTCAGTGGCGATCAAATACCATCAAAAGAAAGCTCCATTTGTGAGACAAAAAGAACATACATTTAATTTATGTACAGCGTTGCATGTATGCACAATTGACAGATAGGCTGGATTCACACCTATGCATTTTTAGTGCTTTTTGCAGATTTGCACTACAGAACATGTTCCATAGGAAACAATGTTAAATGGACTGTAGTGCAAATCTGCAAAATGCAAAAAGCACTAAAAATGCATAGGTGTGAATCCAGCCTTAAAGTAACGGAGAGCCATGTAGCAAAAAAAACGGTCAATTGGTAAAGACTAATGTTTTTGTTTATAGTTTAATGATTTAGGCACGGTTCACATCTATGCAGTTTTCAATTGGTATGTTCTACAGTGCATTTTACATTTTTGCATAAGCGATTTTACAGCGATTTGCGTTTTTCATGCTTTTTTGGGCAATTTGTTATTGGGCAGATTAAAAAATGCAAATTTTGGCAAAAACGCACTACATGCTTTTCTGCAGCGTCTCCATTGAAGTCCATGGAACCAAAAAAAAGCAGTTTTGCATTTAAAAAAGTCCCTGACCCTTTCCAAAAATGCAGCGGCTGAAAAAAGCACAGGTGTGAACGTGTTCCATAGGAAACCATGTTAAATGGACTGTAGTGCAAAAAGCACAAAAAAAAAAAAACACGTAGGTGTGAACCAGGCTTCAAAGACTGGGAGCAGGCAGGCTATATGATGTCTCTTCTGCCGAGAAAACAAAAAAAATACCTAACTACCTATAACAGTTTTTATAATGTACAGTGAGCTGTGCGAGCGCAGTTCTGTTTAGATTCTGGCACAGATCCTGTGTACCAGGACAACTGAACTGCTGTATTATTTGCGCTATAAACGAAAAAAGAGCGTCAATTTTGAAAAAAAAAACGCAATATTTTTTACTTTTTGCTATAATAAATATCCCCCAAAAATATATAAAAAAAAAGATTTTTTTTCCTCAATTTAGGCCGATATGTATTCTTCTACATATTTTTGGTTAAAAAAAAAAAAATGCAACAAGCGTATATTGATTGGTTTGCTCAAAAGTTATAACATCATCTACAAAATAGGGGATAGATTTACGGCAATTTTATTATACTTTTTTTTTTATTTGTAATGGCGGCAATCTGCAATTCTTATCGGGGCTGTGACACGTCAGACACTTTTGACACTATTTTGGGACCATTGTCATCTATACAGCAATCAGTGCTATAAAAATGCATTGATTACTGTGTAAATGACACTGGCAGGGAAGGAGTTAACCACTAGGGGGCGATGAAGGGGTTAAGTGTGTCCTAGGGAGTGATTCTAACTGTGCGGGATGGGCTTCAACTCACATGACTGCGATCACTGCTTCCGATGACAGAGCAGTGATCTCTGTCAGGACACAAGGCAGAACGGGGAAATGCCTTGTTTAAATAGGCAGTTCCCCGCTCTGCGGCTCCATGACATGATCGCCGGGAGACCGCCGGGCATCGAGTTCACTGGTCCCGCGGGCACAGTCCCCGCCTCTTAAAGGGGACGTACAGGTATGCCTATTTGCCCACCGCGGCCATTGTGCCAATGCATATCGGCATGCAGCAGTCGGCAAGTGGTTAAGAAGAGGAAAGCATTGCGAGCATTCGTTTCACTTTTAGGCCTGATTCACACCTATGCAGGTTGCAGTTTGCATATTGTGGGTGCATTTTGCGTTTTTCAATTTACGCTTTTGCTCCATTGAAGTCTATGGAACCAAAAAAACTCAGTCTATGGAACCAAAAAAACACCGAAAAAAGTCCCTGGCCCTTTCCATAAAACGCACAGATGTGAACTACATCCATAGGAAACCATGTTAAATGGACTGTAGTGCATTTCTGCAAAACTGAAAATGCACTAAAAAATGCATAAGTGTGAACCAGGCCTACATACTGCTATCCCAGCAATCATGTTTTTAATATTATTAAAATGTACAATATTCGAGGTGCACCTCTTAAAGAATCTGACACAAAACAAAACATGTGTCAATAAGAAAGAAATAATTTTAATTTTACTTCAAAGATATTGCATCATAAGTTATAGATCTTTATTAAAAGATTACATACACCAGTAGGCGCTGATAAAAAAAAAAATCTGTTTGCACAGTTAGCCATCATTTCCTGTAAAAGCCAATTGAAATAAATGTATTTCATCTTTGATGAAACTGCAATAAAGTTTGTAGTCCAGACTTCCAGAATCTTCGTTGCTGTACTCCTGTAACCACAGAGCTCGATTTTCAGCTGTTAACAGCCTGCTGCATAGAATATGGAACCCCCAGCAATGTCCACATGTTCCATCTTTGATGAGGTACTCGTGAGAAGTGCTGCACATATATATATATAGACACTGAGGGGAACTGTGGAATTTCTTATTGTAACACTGGGAGAAAATGAGAATGAGATCATAGTAAAGGCGTGACTACAACGGCCTAAAAAGAAAAAAGAACGCATTAGTTGTCACCGGAATAGGTGTACTCATTGGAAGATTATTACTCACCTCTTGTTCTGGTGACAACTGTAACCGTTTTGGATTTTCTGCCGTTACTGTTCCAATACAGGTGGTTGACGCCACGCCAGCTTAAGCCAGGAATGGGGGTTTGCGACAATTGCACCAACCTCCTCTCCGCCTTCCGACAGGGACAACTGACCCATGTGCCCTGTGTGGCTCACGTCCTTAACCTGGTTCGTTCAGCGGTTCTTGGGCAGGTACTCGGGCTTACAGGATGTCCTGAAGCAGGCCAGGAAAGTCTGTGTGCATTTCCGCCGATCATTTAATGCCTGTGCTCGGCTGGCTGAGCTCCAAAAGGAGTTGAACCTGCCCAAGCACCGCCTTACATGTGGCATGCCCACCAGGTGGAACTCAACGTTGGCCATGCTGCAGCGGCTGCACACGCAGAAGAGGGCCATCAATGAGTACCTGTGCGACTACGGCACCAGGACAGGGTCAGGGGAGCTCGGTTTTTTCTCACCACGCCAGTGGGGCATGATCAGGGATGCATGCACTGTCCTGTCACAGTTTGAGGAGGCCACAAGGATGGTGAGCAGTGACAGTGCATGCATCAGTGACACTGTACCTCTTGTCCACCTCTTGGAGCATACGCTGCGTGGAATAATGGACAGGGCACTTGAGGCAGAACAGAGGCAGGAAGAGGAGGACTTCCTTGCCTCTCAAGGCCCCCTTTATCCAGACAGTGTTCCTGCTGTGCCACCCATCACACAGGAAGAGGATGAGGAGGAGGAGGAGGAGGAGGAGGATGATTGTATCAGCATGGAGGTGGAGGCTGGCACTCAGCATCAGCAGCAGCAGTCTTGTAGGAATGATTTACAGTCCCAAGAAACCCGTGGACTTGTACGTGGCTGGGAGGAGGTAGCTGCGGATCATGTTGTCCTTAGTGACCCAGAGGACTCCGGACTGAATGCCTCAGCTAACCTACGCTGCATGGCCTCCCTGATCCTGCAAAGCCTGTGGAAGGATCCTCGTATTCTTCAGATCAAGGAGAGGGACCATTACTGGCTGGCCACTCTCCTTGATCCAAGGTACAAGGTTAAGGTTGCTGACCTTATCTTGCCGTCGCAGAGGGAGCAGAGGATGAGACATCTCCGGGAGGCCTTGCAGAAAGGTCTGTGCAATGCGTTCCCAGAGACTGGGAGGTTACAAACTCCTGGTCCTGGACAAGGTGTTGCTGAGGCATCGGTCAGAAGGAGCGGTGGAGAAGGTGGCCGTCTGACCGATGCTTTCAGACAATTTTTTAGTCCGCAGCCCCAAGGTATGATCGGTTCCAGCAACCATCGCCAGCGTCTGATTTACATGGTGCAGGAATACCTAGGCGCAAGGTCAGACTTGGACAACTTTCCCACCAAAAATCCTCTGGCTTACTGGGTCTTGAGGATGGATCACTGGCCCAGTATGCAATTGAGCTACTGGCCTGTCCTGCATCCAGCGTTCTTTCGGAACGAACCTTCAGTGCTGCTGGTGGCTTTGTTACCGATCACAGGGTGCGCCTGTCCACCGAATCAGTTGATCGACTGACCTTCATCAAGATGAATCAGTCTTGGATCACCCACAGCTACCAACCACCTGAAGCTGATGTAACCGAATAATTGTTTTTGAAATATCACATCCCTTCAAGACTGCCTATGCTGATGCTGAGTGACTGTCCTGTTATGTTGATTGTCTATCCTCTTCCTCCTCCGCTGATATGGTGGAAGAACATTTTTGGTTCTGGGTGATGCCATCAGCCCAATTTTTCTGCCCCTGTTTAACAGGGGCGTTTAATTACAATTTTTGATGCAATGCTTTGCAGCAGGGCTAATTCCTGCACAAAACTAGAGTATATGGGAGAGGTTGCAGTGTCGTGGCACCAGCACCAGTGCCTAAGGCCCAATTTTTCTGCCCCTGTTTAACAGGGACATGTAATTACAATTCTTGATATAATATTTCACAGGAGGGCCCGTTCCTGTGCCCACCCAGAGTAACTGTGAGGACTTATAGTGTTGTGGCACCAGCACCACAACCACCAAAGGTAAATTTTTCTACCACTGTTCAACAATGGCATGTAATTACAATTCTTGATATAATCGTTCACAGCAGGGCGCTCCAGCGCCCACCAAGAGTCACTTTGAGGGCTTACAATTTTGTGGCAAAACCAACACCTTGTTCTGCCATTTCTGCAGAGCATATAGGGCAGGCCCCTACTTTCAAACATCCAACTTACAAACATCTCCTACTTGCAAACGGAAGGAGACAACAGCAAGTGATATGAAAAAAGACCGACGGCAAAACTAATTATACAGGGGGTATAACCCTTCCTTATGTTTTCCAAAAAGCTTAAAAATAGGTTTTTTTGACTGGAGCTACACTTTGAAAATGTACCAGTTGAAAATTACAAACAGATTCAAGTTAAAGCGGAGGTCCACCCTAAAGTGGACCTTCTGCTCATTGTAATCCTCCCCCCCTCCGGCACCACAATTGTCACCTTTCAGGGGGGAGGGGGGTGCAGGTACCTGTACAGTACAGGTATCTGCACCCACTTCCGGGATAGCTCTCTGCGGAAAGCGGCGTAGATTACGCCCCTTTCTGAAAATCCCCCGCTGCCTGCTGGGAAACACACAGATCCCAGAGGCAGCGGGTCCATCCTTATTGCGCAGCGCGACTCGCGCATGCGCAATAGGGAACCGGGAAATGAAGCCGAAAGGCTCCACTTCCTGATTCCCATACCTAAGATGGCAGCGGCAGCACCCGAGAGACGATCAAGAGATCGGCCTCGGGTGCCGACATCGTGGGCGCGCTGGACAGGTAAGTGTCACTATTTTAAAAGTCAGCAGCTGCAGTATTTGTAGCTGCTGGCTTTTTAAAAAAAAATAAAACGTGGACTCCCGGTGGACTCCCTCTTTAACACAACAAATCTATACAGTCCCTGTCTTGTTTGCACTGCCTGTATACTGCTGTTCTGATTATATAGGGCCTGGGGGCCACACGTATTTCCTTTTTTTAATATGGGTATGGGGTTCCCCTTAATATCCGTACAAGACCCAAAGGGGCTGTTAATGGGCAGGGAGGGCTACCCATGCCATTTTTCTCAATGATTTTCAACCATATTGCAGGAACCAGATATAACATTAAAACCGCAAGCAGTTTTAAATGACGTTATTTCCGTTAAATGTCATTTTGTGCAGGGACTGTTCTAAACACGGGAAACATGTGGCACTTCACAGGCATACTATAGACACCCCCCAGGCACGATATTTAAAGGAATATTTCACTTTTTTTTTCACTTTAATCGCCATTAAAATCAGTGCTCCCGCCAAAACGGCAGTTTTTAAAACTTTTTTTTGCATTGACCCATGTCCCCTGGGGCAGGAGTCAGGTCCCCAAACCCTTTTTAGGACAGTATCTTGCATATTAGCAGTTAAAATTAGCACTTTTAATTTCGAACGTTCGAGTCCCATAGACTTCAATGGGGTTCTTATGTTTTTGGTTATTTTGTATTCAGTGTCCCATACATTATACACACCCCATGTGATATAGGACATTTTCGACTCCAGATGCCCTTAAAGACCTCATTTAAATTATTTAGAAAAAGAATGGTCAGTTACAGGACATCCCATACACTATGCATAACTTATTTGAGACCATTTTACTGTAGCGTTTTGGAGATATGTCACGTTATTCGACTTTTGGAAGGTCTATAACGACCTAATTTCTAATAAGTAGAAATAAATAAAGGTCGATTCTACTACAGGACGTCCCATACCCTATGCACGCCTCATTTGAAACCATTTCACTGTAGGGTTTTGGAGATAAATCACAATATTCGACTTTGGAGGCCTATAAAGTTCTAATTTCTAATAAGTAGAAAAAAAGAATGGTCAGTTCTGATACAGGACGTCCCATACACTATGCACAACTTATTTGAAACAATTTTACTGTAGCGTTTTGGAGATATGTCACTTTATTCGACTTTGGAGGCCTATAATGACCTCAATTCTAATAAGTAGAAAAAAAGAATGGTCAGTTCTAGTACAGGACGTCCCATACACTATGCACAACTTACTTATTTGAAACAATTTTACTGTAGCGTTTTGGAGATATGTCACGTTTTTTCACTTTGGAGGCTTATAACGACCTCAATTCTAATAAGTAGAAAAAAAGAATGGTCAGTTCTGATACAGGAAGTCCCATACACTAAGCACAACTTATTTGAAACCATTTTACTGTAGCGTTTTGGACATATGTCACGTTTTTTCACTTTGGAGTCCTATAACGACCTCAATTCTAATAAGTAGAAAAAAAGAATGGTCACTTCTAGTACAGGATGGCCCATACACTAAGCACACCTCATTTGAAACCATTTTACTGTAGCATTTTGGAGATATTTCACTTTATTCGACTTTGGAGGCCTAAAACTACCTCATTTCTAATAAGTAGAAAAAAAGAATGGTCAGTTATAATAAAGGACATCCCATACACTATGCACAGCTTATTTGAAACCATTTTACTGTAGCGTTTTGGAGATATGTCACGTTTTTTCACTTTGGAGGCCTATAACGACCTCAATTCTAATAAGTAGAAAAAAAGAACGCTACAGTAAAATGGTTTGCATAGGGTATGGGACATCCTGTACTAGAAGTGACCATTCTTTTTTTCTACTTATTAGAAATGAGGTCGTTTTAGGCCTCCAAAGTCAAATAAAGTGACATATCTCCAAAATGCTACAGTAAAATGTTTTCAAATCAGGTGTGCTTAGTGTATGGGACATCCTGTACTAGAACTGACCATTCTTTTTTTCTACTTATTAGAATTGAGGTCGTTTTGGGCCTCCAAAGTCGAATAAAGTGACATATCTCCAAAATGCTACAGTAAAATGGTTTCAGATGAGGTGTGCTTAGTGTATGGGACGTCCTGTATCAGAACTGACCATTCTTTTTTTCTACTTATTAGAAATTAGAACTTTATAGGCCTCCAAAGTCGAATATTGTGATTTATCTCCAAAACCCTACAGTGAAATGGTTTCAAATGAGGCGTGCATAGGGTATGGGACGTCCCGTAGTAGAATTGACTTTTATTTATTTCTACTTATTAGAAATTAGGTCGTTATAGACCTTCAAAAAGTCGAATAACGTGACATATCTCCAAAACGCTACAGTAAAATGGTCTCAAATAAGTTGTGCTTAGTGTATGGGACGTCCTGTAACTGACCATTCTTATTCTAAATAATTTAAATGAAGTCTTTAAGGGCCTCTGGAGTCAAAAATGTCCTATATCACATGGGGTGTGTATAATGTATGGGACACTGAATACAAAATAACCAAAAACATATGCAGTAAATGTATTTAGAAAGAGACACTTTATTTTTTCTGCTTGTGCTGAAAACATTTACATAAAACAATGTATTGAGATGTGACCTATAAAGAAAAAACATTAGTCAAAGACAATGTGAGTTTTAACCTCTACAGAACCGTGCTATAGCCGAAAGAAGGCTACAGTGCAGACCTGAACTGCAGTGAGAGCGTCCCAGGACGTCCTCACGGGCTCGAGCGGCCTGCGCGCCCCCTGCAGGGCGCACTCTGTGATCAGCGAGTCAATGCTCTTCTGTGCCACCTGCCATTGCACAACAGTGCTGCCTACCAGTGACCACCAGCACCATCCATTAGTGCCGCCCATCAGAGCCCACAGTGCCACCTATCGGTGTCCACTACCAGTGCTCATAAGTATCACCTGCCAGTGCCCATCAGTGTGACCTATCAGTGCCCATCAGTGCCTATCAGTGCTGTCTCATAAGCGCATATCAAAGAAGGAGAAAAATTACCCGTTTGCAAAATTTTATAACTATGAATTTTAAAACTATCAAACATTATTTCTTTATTTTTTTCAAAATTTTCAATTTTTTTTTGTTTGTTGTTTTAGCTAAAAAAAAAAAAAAAACCCAGCTGTGATTAAATACCACAAAAAGAAAGCTCTATTTGTGTGAAAAAAAATGCTAAAATTTCATTTGAGTACAGTGTTGTATGACCGCGCAATTGTCATTCAAAGTGTGTCACCAAAGCTGAAAATTGGTCTGGGCAGGAG
Organism: Lithobates pipiens; assembly: GCF_037356315.1. NCBI lineage: Eukaryota > Metazoa > Chordata > Amphibia > Anura > Ranidae > Lithobates > Lithobates pipiens. The sequence goes on along the minus strand of NW_027507895.1, from coordinate 987,842 downwards.
GGAAGTTTAACCCTTTCATGACTAAGCCTATTTTTGGCATTTGGTGTTTACAAGTTAAAATCCATATTTTTTGCTAGAAAATTACTTGGAACCCCCAAACATTATATATATATATATATTTTTTAGCAGAGACTCTAGAGAATAAAACGGCAATTGTTGCAATATTTTATGTCACACGGTATTTGCGCAGCTGTGTTTTAAACGCAACTTTTTGGGAAAAGTGACACTTTCATGAATTTAAAAAAAAACTAAACAATAAAATTAGCTAAATTTTTTTGCATAATGTGAAAGATAATGTTATGCCGAGTAAATAGATACCAAACATGTCACACTTTATAATTGCATGCACTCGTGGAATGACGACAAACTACGGCACCTAAAAATCTCAATAGGCGGCTTCACTGTGCTCGGCTGTGACAGCCGCTGTAGAGACTGATCTGAGCCGTGAAGGGGTTGTGCCGACTGGCCTCGCAGCCCCACCCCCTTAAACTCGGGGCGGGCTGTGTGTTTTGTCACTACCGTACTCATCGTAATAGGCGCACACACCTTTTTTTTTGGCGGCTGGCTAGACTGTGCATTTGCAAACCACAGCTGGCTTGACCGCAGTATAGAATCCTCACTGTCTCACGTAGGCTTACACGCTGTTACACAGCATAGCAGGTCATGATTATCATCATTCTGATACTCACGCAGGCAGCACAGTCAGCATGTGCTCTGTCATGGATCTGCCAGTGTGTCATATTGCTGTTTGGCGCTTACTTTGTTATTGCTGTATGCTATTGCAGGGTTCAAGTTTGTAACACACAGTACAGTCATCAGTTAACAAAGTCAGCACCCAAAAGCCATGCGACACTGACAGATCCATGACAGAGCACATGCTGACTGTGCTACCTCTGTAATTTCCATATTTCTGATAATCATAAGACGCTGTGAGATGCTACACTTTCTTGGGGGGGGGCAGTAAACATGTGCCTCCCAATCACCCCCTTTAACCACTTCCTGTCCAGCAATGTACTGGTACATTGCTGGATTGGGTACATTGCTGGATTGGAAGGGTGATATCTTGGTCATGGCTACAGCAATGATCAAGATATTATTTTTTAGCCCCAACAAGTCTGCACAAAGTAAAAGTAATCCTAGTGGCCAAGAAGCCCCTGGATTACTTTTGCAGGCAATGGAAGGGGGTTTCACCACCGTTGCTCTCCCATGCAATCAGGGGATGTGGGCAGCAACATCCAGTTCCTGGGACACAGTGAGAGGAGCTGATGATGTGCTTCCTACTTACATGGTCTCATATAAGCAAGCCATTACTGGCTTAAACAAACATCTGATCAAATCGATCTTTGTTTGATCAACTGCTTTGGAGGCCAGAGGAGAGATTTGGGGTCTAATAGACCCCAGATCTCTCCAGAAAGATGACCTGTCACTGCCCTATGCTATCAGAAGGGATGTTGTTCATCCCTTCTGATAGCAATAAAATAGATACAAAAGGAAATTAAAGATACAGTGTACATTTTTTTTTGTAATAAAATAAAATTGAAAACTTTATTAAACTGCCTCTGCCCCCCTGTACTCATGCACAATAATGCACACGTGTGCATATGTAAACAGTGACAAATCTGCAGAGGTTGGGTCAGGTGAGGAGCCTGGGGTGGGGACGAGGGCGGGGTTAAAGGGGACCCCGTCGGGTAGGCTGTATGGGGCCCCATGATTTCTAACAGCAGCCCTGTCCACAGTGAGTATAACAAGCATGCTATGCTGCATATACAGACTGGTTTACTGTTGTGGGTTTAGTAACACTTTAATGCATTCCTTACATGAAGGTAAATAATGTTAATGCATTATTATTCCATCCAGTGCTGCACACCTCTGCAACTCTACTCTACCTTCACTTCCTGGCTTTGCTGAAGCAGAGGGATCAATTGGCTCCTGCTGCTGTCAATCAAAGCCAGTGACGATGGAGCGCTGCTTTCAAATCTCAATCGATATGGACAGCGAGGCTCAAGAGCAAGCCCACATGAGTGCCCCATAGAAAGTGGAGCAGGAGGAGAGCAGCCAGGAATGCCGGCAGGGGACCCAAGAAGAGGAGGTTCGGGCTGTTCTGTGCAATTCCATTGCACAGAGTAGGTAAGTAGAACTTTTTTTTTCTTTTTTCATTAACATTTACAACCACTTAAAGGGGAGGTCCACCCTAAAAATAAAAAAAAAATGCATAAAAAGGCTGCAAGAAAAAAAAATGTTTTCACTTACCAGAAATGGCTGTTGCTAGGCAGATCGTCCTAATCTGCCTCTTCCTATTCCGCGGTGATCTTCTGTCTTCTCCTCCTCACATTGTCTTCTGGGGAATGGGGTGCGGTGCGTTGTGGGAACTGTGTGTCCCACAACACAGCATTCCCCATTTACAGAGCGCTGTGCGACTCGCGCATGCACAGTAGGAAACGGGCAGTAGGGTTGCCACCTGTCCAGGATTCACCCGGACAGTTCGGGTTTGGAATCATGTGTCCGGGTTTCAGACTGAAACCCGGACACATTATTTAGACTGGACTATGGCTTCCCAGCAGGATTGCTGGCTGCAGTTGTCTCAGCTGAGAGTGTCTGTTACACTCTTTCACACTGCCTAAAGGCAACGCTAACTTCCCCCCCCCCCCCCCAAAAAAAAAACACAGATCGGAGAGGAGAGAGGGTTCGATCTGCACCTCTTACTCCACCCCTACCCCTCTTTGTCTTCTCTCACTCAATTCCCTGGTGCTGTGCCTCAGAAAAGGAAAGTTGGGGCTGGAAATTTGAAGTCAAGCAGCCTCAGATACATCTGGATGAGAGGTGCTGCCAAAGGGTGAGTGAGCTCATCATACATCCCTGTCTGTGATTGAAGTCTCACCCCCCTTCTCTCCCCTGCCTCTGAGTAAGTACACAAAGGTAAATCAGGGTTCTCAGAGCACCCCTTACATAAGAGTTCCCCTTTACACCAGAGGCCACAGTGTTACCCCTTATATTAGAGACTTCTTCGTACATCAGTGTTCTCAGTGTTCCCCCTTAAATCGGGTTTTCCAGAGCACCCTTTATGTTAGAGGCCCCAGAGTTCTCCCTTACATCAGAGTCTGCAGAGTCCCCCCTTACAGTGAAAGGGAACTCTGTGAGTTCAGATGTAAAAGGGGAACTCTGTGGACTCTGATGTAAAGGGGGACTCTTTGCTGTGCGCCGCTAAAGTGTTTAGGTTTGACTTGAACAAAAGTTGGCAACCCTAACGGGCAGTGAAGCCACAAGGCTCTACTGCCTGTTTCCCTTACTTTGAATGGCGGTGCCGGGATCCGAGAGCCAAGAGATAGGTCTGCCTCGGGCGGCCGACATAGCGACATCGCTGGCACCCTAGAAAGGTAAGTGCTTATTAAAAGTTAGCAGCTACAGTGTTTACAGGCTTCATTTAAAGTCCCACCCCCCCCCCCCCCACCTATTTGCAGCTACAGTGTTTGTAGCTGCTGAATTTTTATTTATTTTTTTCGATGGCCCACCCCATGAGTTTTACATGTGTGAATTCTGCTTCTACAAATATTCTACAAATATTCTACAAATAAAATATTTTTAACCCCCGTCCCCCCCGTAATTTTCCGATCATGGATGGTTTCAGCCTACTTTATTGTGGAAGTAAACTTTTTGTATTTAAAATCTTCTGACAGGTAGGGTATTTATGACAGAAAAGACCGTATTGGTCTCTTCTGCTATAAACGCATCCTTCTGCCTGTCAGCTGTCATGTTCACTGAGCCGCGTATGCGCAGCTCAGCGAACATTTACAGCCCCGATGCGGTCCTGATGACATCTGACACATCCAGTTGGTATTTAGGGGGTGTATTCAAGTTGCTTTAGGCTTATGGAAAAGGGAGGCAGACAGAGGATCCTAAGTTTTTGGGCCACGGCAACCAATTATATGTGTTCAGGGTGTGGGTGATGAGAACAAGGCGTAAGGATAGGTCACTTTTTGATAAGCACAACTCACAGCCAGCCTGCAAGTGCTACTGGGGTGGTGTGCCTAGAAACTGCCCACTAGAACCATCTATCTGGGGTTAAGATCAATAAGAAATGCTGAAATTCTGATTAAGGTCAATAATGGAGCATTTTCCTGGAATGCCCTATTATACAGTGCCTTGCGAAAGTATTCGCCCCCCTTGAACTTTTCAACCTTTTGCCACATTTCAGGCTTCAAAAATAAAGATATAAAATTTGTATTTTTTGTGAAGAATCACCAACAAGTGGGACACAATTGTGAAGTGGAACGAAATCTATTGGATTTTTGAAACTTTTTTAACTAATAAAAAAATGAAAAGTGGGGCGTGCAAAATTATTCATCCCCCTTGCGTTAATACTTTGTAGAGCCACCTTTTGCTGCGATTACAGCTGCAAGTCGCTTGGGGTATGTCTCTATCAGTTTTGCACATCGAGAGACTGAAATTCTTGCCCATTCTTCCTTGCAAAACAGCTCGAGCTCAGTGAGGTTGGATGGAGAGCGTTTGTGAACAGCAGTTTTCAGCTCTTTCCACAGATTCTCGATTGGATTCAGGTCTGGACTTTGACTTGGCCATTCTAACACCTGGATACGTTTATTTGTGAACCATTCCTTTGTAGATTTTGCTGTATGTTTGGGATCATTGTCTTGTTGGAAGATAAATCTCCGTCCCAGTTTCAGGTCTTTTGCAGACTCCAACAGGTTTTCATCCACAATGGTCCTGTATTTGGCTGCATCCATCTTCCCCTCAAATTTAACCATATTCCCTGTCCCTGCTGAAGAAAAGCAGGCCCAAACCATGATGCTGCCACCACCATGTTTGACAGTGGGGATGGTGTGTTGAGGGTGATGAGCTGTGTTGCTTTTACGCCAAACATATTGTTTTGCATTGTGGGCAAGAAGTTCAATTTTGGTTTCATCTGACCAGAGCACCTTCTTCCACATGTTTGGTGTGTCTCTGAGGTGGCTTGTGGCAAACTTTAGACGAGACTTTTTATGGATATCTTTGAGAAATGTCTTTCTTCTTGCCACTCTTCCATAAAGGCCAGATTTGTGCAGTGTACGACTGATTGTTGTCCTATGGACAGACTCTCCCACCTCAGCTGTAGTTCTCTGCAGTTCATCCAGAGTGATCATGGGCCTCTTGGCTGCATCTCTGATCAGTCTTCTCCTTGTCTGAGCTGAAAGTTTAGAGGGACGGCCAGGTCTTGGTAGATTTGCAGTGGTCTGATACTCCTTCCATTTCAAAATGATCGCTTGCACAGTGCTCCTTGGGATGTTTAAAGCTTGGGAAATCGTTTTGTATCCAAATCCGGCTTTAAACTTCTCCACAACAGTATTACGGACCTGCCTGGTGTGTTCCTTGGTCTTCATGATGCTCTCTGCGCTTTCAACAGAACCCTGAGACTATCACAGAGCAGGTGCATTTATACAGAGACTTGATTAAACACAGGTGGATTCTATTTATCACCATCAGTCATTTAGGACAACATTGGATCATTCAGAGATCCTTGCTGAACTTCTGGAGTGAGTTTGCTGCACTGAAAGTAAAGGGGCCAAATAATTTTGCACGCACCACTTTTCAGTTTTTTATTTGCTAAAAAAGTTTAAATTATCCAATAGATTTCGTTCCACGTCACAATTGTGTCCCACTTGTTGGTGATTCTTCACAAAAAATTTAAATTTTATATCTTTATGTGTTGAAGCCTGAAATGTGGCAAAAGGTTGAAAAGTTCAAGGGGGCCGAATACTTTCACAAGGCACTGTATGTTGAAAGACATTCTCACTTTATCCCCTTCCCGCCGAGCGTACACAGATGTGCGTACTCAGCTTTCGGGGGTTATACCGGGATGATGACAGCAACTGCAGACATCATCCCGATACTGTTGTTTAGAGCGGGCGATCGGCTTTCCGAGGATAACAACCGATGCGGTTAAAATCTGCTCGGCTGTTATCCCAGAGGAGCGGGAGGGGACGTCCCCCCTCCCGCCGCCTCCTGCCATTCTTCCCGGGCCTCCCTGTGGCACCGGAGAGCTGATCCACGATCCGGCGCTTCCGACGGCTAGTGACAGACTGGAACAAAGCCTGAAACAGCTTTGTTCCAGTCTCCTTGATGTAAACACGGAAGCGACGTAATGACGTCACTTCCTGTTTACTCGGCTGCCAATGGCGCCGGTTTTAAAATTTTAGATAATATATAGTATTCAGATACACCGTTTTCGGTGATCTGAATACTTTGAAGTGCAAAGGAGGGATTTGAGGTCTTTTAGAACCCCGATCCCTCCATAAAGAGTACCTGTCACCACCTATTACTGTCACAAGAGATGTTTACATTCCTTGTGACAGCAATAAAAGTGATACATTTTTTATTTATTTTTTAAAACACAATTTAATCATATAAAAATAAATAAGAATTTTTTTTTTAAACCGCCCCCGTCACCGCGAGCTCACGCAGCAAAGAAAACACATAAGGAAGTCGTGCCCGCATATGTAAACGGTGTTCAAATCACACATGTGAGGTATCGCCGCGATCGTCAGAGTGAGAGCAATAATTCTAGCACTATAGTTCCTCTGTAACTCTAACCTGGTAACCCGTAAAAAAAAATTAAAGTGTCGCCTATGGAGATTTTTAAGTACCAATGTTTGTCTCCATTCCACGAGTGTGTGCAGTTATAAAGCATGACATGTTTGGTATCTATTTACTAGGAGCAACATCATCTTTCACATTATACAAAAAATTGTGGATAACTATGCTGTTCTGTTTTTTTTTTAATTCATGAAAGTGTCCCTTTTCCCAGAAAATTGCGTTTAAAACACAGCTGCACAAATACCATTTTATTCTCTAGATTCTCTGCTAAAAAAAAAATATATATATATATATATATATATATATATATACTGTATATATAATGTAGCGGCCATAACCCTTTGTAGGGCGGCCTTAACTTATTGGGCTTACCGGTTACATTTGCTTGGCTTGTCCTTCCACTTCCACGTCTAGGGGTACCCAGGGTTGATACCCAACAACTTCCGCACTGACACAAATAAAGTCCTTTTTAAAGGTTTTATTTTGCAGTGATAACATTCAATAACACAGTCTCTCATGGGAACAGAGGGCACGGGTGAAGAACTCAGGCACCTTGAACTGCAGATCTAACAAAGTCTCTAATTCCACCCAGAGAGTAGCCACTCACAGCTGGCCACTTCAAGGTCGAACGGATCTCTAGCCAGAGATCATGGCAGTCAGCACGTTGATCCAAAACTTGAAACAATCCTATGCACGTGTACAGGTTGTAACTATGAGTGAACAGGAACCTTTTTCCTCAGTACCTGGAACGTTCTCCGTCTCCTTAATAGTACTGTAAAAAGTGTGGATTCGTCAATGTCCTTCCCAACTCAGTAACCAGGCACTTCCCAGGATGCGACTTTCTGGCCCTCCTCCGAAGAGTCCTCCCCCGGTCACTTCCACGAGCTATGGTGCCTCTCCAAGCCGAGAGCACACCCGGACACCTTGAATCCTCCCTCAGTTACTGCTCCTCGGACCAGCCGGCTTCGAGACTCGGGAACAGACGGATCCTTACTTCAGACCAGACGGGTCTATTGGGGGTAACTAACAGAAACATGTTGTGGGATGTCGAACACTACACACCACTAATCACTACACTACACACTGACCACTACACTACACACCACACTGACCACTATACACACTGACTACACTACACACTGACCACTACACTACACACCACATACTGACCACTACACTAAACTACACACACTGACCACTACACTACACACCACACACTGACCACTACACTAAACTACACACACTGACCCCTACACATCGACCACTACACTACACTACACACAGTGACCACTACACACCGACTACTCCACACCACACACTGTCCAGTGCACACTAACCACACTACACACTGACCACTACATATCACATACTGACCACGACACACTGACCACACTACACTACACACTGACCACTACACACACTACACTAACCACACTACACTACACTACACACTGACCACACTACACACTGACCATCATACGCTGACCACAACACACTGACCACACTACACATCACACACTGACCACTACACTACAAACCACTACACTACACACTGGCCACTACACAACACTGGCCACTACACACCACTGACCACAAACTGACCACTACACACTGACCACACTACACACCACTGACCGCTACACACTACTGACCACACTACACACTGAGCACTACACTACACTACACACCACACTACACACTGAGCACTACACTACACTACACACCACACTGACCACTACACACCAATGACCACACTACACACTGAGCACTACACTACACTACACACCACACTGACCACTATACACTAACCTACCTGATTGCTATACTGACCACTACACAATACACTACCCACAAACCACTACTCAATCAATCTTCTCTGCCTCTGTGCGGCCCTGCTGTCACACTGACAGACTGCCTGTCCCAACAGGGACATGATCGGTGACCCGCCTGGAGGGGAGGAGGAGAAGACGGCGGCCACAGACTGCCTGCCGCGATGGGGACATGATTGGTGACCCGGGCCAAAGAGGAGGAGCAGGAGAAGACAGCGGCCACAGCGAAAGCCAGCCCCGCTCCCCCGCAATTGAGGACAGGCCAGCCCCACCTGCCGCACATGACCCCTTTCACCCAATCACAGGGGTTCGGCCAGAGCATGGTGTCACAGAAAAAATTATTTAGATGTATGGAGCGAGGGTGACACATACTGGCGCAGGATTACACCCACCCTCACACCCCCCCACGCTACACCACTGGATAGGACATACTCCAAACCAGCCTTTCTCAACCTTTTCAACACTGAGGAACCCTTGATATAACTTTCTGGTCTCAGGGAACCCCTGCGAAAAAATACTATATCTACAACTCATGATACATTAGTGTGATGGTCAGTGGGAAGAATACTCCTTATACTTGTGGACACTGGGAATAATTAGCTCTTAAAGATAGCTAAAAATATCAATGGTGGCAGTGGGAACTTATCTGAAAGGCAGAAGTTGCTCATTTCTCAAGGAACCCCCAGCAACCACTGGAAGAACCCTGGTTGAGAAACCCTGCTCTAAAGAATATGTGGGAGTGAATTTGGGTAATGTCTGGGTATACACTTTAATGTTTGCAAAACCTTGTTTCTATGTGCAGTTTGTTAAATATCATCAGATCTTGAGAAATTTGCACCTGGATCTAGTTATTAGTTTTATTGTACAGTCTGGAAGGATTCAATGGAGAAAGGCTTGTTATACACACCTATGATTTAGGCAGCTGGATCAAAGTGATCTTTGGGACTGGCAGCGGTAGGGATGAGCCAGGTCAGAGCCGCACTCTTCTCACAGTACTGATCCTGAATGAAGCCTCTGATCTGAGCATAGTACATCTTTTCATCCTCATCAATGACAGACACCACATCACGGACCTGATAGTACAGTCCCTGCAACAAGTCAAACCATGTAGGTTAATGACTCATTCAGCACTACTTAAAATGTTTTAAAAGGAGAATTTTATTTCATTTTGGATAGTGTGTGGAGGTGTTAGCACCCCTGTCCAATTTTTATTACTTTCTGTGTCCCCTCACCATCTTCCCTGGCGCCCTCTCACTGGGAATAAAAATAAGAGAAATCCCATATTTCTGAGTTGTCACCAGAACTTAAAGTGGTGTTCCACACACCAAAAAAAAAAAAATGCTTAAAATTCCAAAAAAAAGAAAGAAAAATATTTGAAAAAAAAACTGAACTCACCTCTAAATGCCTGTTGCTAGGGGGTCCCTCGTAGTCTGCCTCCTTCAGTGCCTGGGCTCCTGACGTCACTTCCCCTCAGTGCAGGAAGGGCTCAGCTCCACCCCCTCCCTCCTGTCAGTCATCTGGGACACGTGACAGTTCCCAGATGACTGCACGGCCAATCATGGCGGGCGGTGCCACTCGCGCATGCACAGTGGGTGCCCGGCTGTGAAGCCACAGCCGGGTGCCCACAGTTGCAATGCCGGCAACGCTGAGAGGGGGGGGGGGACGAGCATTCCCCCGCATCGCTGGACCCTGGGACAGGTAAGTGTCCGATTATTAAAAGTTAGCAGCTGCAGTATTTGTAGCTGTTGACTTTTAATTTTTTTTTTTTTTTTAGGGGATAGTCCTCTTTAATAGAGGGGAAATTCTCCTGACAGAGCATTTTTTCCAGTGACAAACATCTAATGCCCTGTACACACGGTCAGATATTCCGACTGAAAAGGTCCGATTGGATTATGTTGTCGGAAAATCCGATCGTGTGTGGGCTCTATCGGACTTTTTCCATTGGAAATCCCGACGGAAAAAGTTTGAGAGCTGGATCTAAAATTTTCCGACAACAAAATCCGATCTCACTTTTTCCGATCGTTTGTAGAGAATTCCGATGGCCATGCCACGCATGCTCAGATTAAATTACGAGACCAAAGCTATTGGCTACTAGCCTCTACGTAGTCCCGTCATACGCAACGAATGTCACTACGCTCCGAATGATCGGATTTTCCGACAACTTTGTCCGTCCGTGTGTATGCAAGACAAGTTTGGCACAAAATCCTTCGGAAAAAATCCAATGGATTTTGATGTTGGAATGTCCGACCGGGTGTACAAGGCATTAGGGCAGATTCGCCTCACTTTGGAGAGATTTCCTCTACTTCTGATTGTGTCTACAGGACAGGAAGTCAAAAGAAAATCTCTGAATTGGACACCGAAGGAAAAAACAACAGCAAAACACACAATTCTAGCTGAAACCACAATCACAATGTACCCAGAAAGTGAACCAATTTTGGAGGTAGCAGGGTCATTCACTTTTTCACTGACTCCCCCTAAAGTACAGGCCCAAGTTTTGCTCCCCGGTACAGTTCATGGTGTGCATTCACTACTTCCAATGTTATGGGGTTGTGACGTTTTACAGTCAGAAGGCCTGTTCTCCATGCTAGAGTGAAAATTAGGCCACCAAGCACGAAGGGATAGCATTTAACCCTAAGGGATAATTATAAAAATAAAAAAATAAAAATGTAAAAAACTTTTACAACAGTGGGTGCAAGTTCCTAAGCTGTGTTTCTTGCATTGCTTCAAAGTTACTGCGGGACATTCATGTACTCAGTTACACAGCACAGAGTAGTAGGATGGATTAGAAGAAAGATTTACTATTAGCTTATAGCTCATTCATAAAATGTTCAACCTCTGCTGCTCTAAAATAGCACTGCATTGGAATAATACTTGCTCCCAGCCAATTCCTAATTATGCCCCTTGAGCGGGTAAATGGAATCGCCATTTATTTATAAACAATTTTGTCATGATTATCAAAATCATGTATTCTGATTAAGCAAGAGTATTTGTTTCAAATACACAGGATGTGTTTATAACTGTCTTGATAGTGTCTAAATGCCAATCACACCTCCAGCTGTAAATGGGCATTTTCCCAGAGAATCTGGAAGTGACACCTAGGTGCGAAGTGACCATCCCTTTGTGAATATAAATACAATTACAACTTGATTAGACCTTCAAAGAGACGCACAAGACTCCCCCCCCCCCCCCCTCCTTTTAGAGTGTATAAATATAGTCAGATGCCCAGCTTTAGTCAGAACAATATATTTGAATGTATACCATGTACTGATACAAAGTTGTTCTCCCTGCCTATGGCTAAAACCATAGGCTTGTATATTAAATACATCTTTTATAATGTGGTTCAGCAGTCAACATGTTATTGGAATCCCCTAACTTCTGGGGGTTCCCTATCACCTCTCTTTAGAGAAAAATGTGGTTTCATCTTTAGTGAAAAACCCACCATAGGCCCAGTAGTACCCGATGCAGGGGTCACAAATATGTATAAAAAAACATCACACAGACTGTGCTTAACAAGAGGCAGCGAAATTTTGTCCAATTGTGTCGCAACTCTACTTGACAAAATGTCCTCCATTGTGTCTAAACATGACTGTAACATACAATATATTTCAACCAATAATTCTGTGAATAATTCTTCCTTATTTGAAGCATCAATTTATTAAAATAAAATTTAACAGCAGAAAACAGTCAGTATATACAAGAATATACCTTATGAAATAAGGATTCTGAAGTCACTATGGTTGACACGGTCTGCTGCACATGTGTTGAAAAAAGCCCACACCAATGAAGTCTTGGAATTCTGTGGGAAGTCAGCAGTGCCCTGCACCTGTGAAGCTCTGTGGTGTGATGCAATAGGGTGGCTGCCCTCAAGCCGACCCCTGGAGGACATCCTGCCTTGCTGGAGTTGTGCCTCCTCCTCACTTTCCTCCTCTGTTCTCTTAGGCACCCAAGTACAGTCAGTGACTTCATCATCCCATCCCCCTCATCACTGGAGCAAACTTGGCAGTATGCTGCAGCTGGGGGAACATGACTGCTAGTTTCTTGTCCTTCTGTGGCACCCTCTCTCTCTAGGCTCACATTACTCCCTTCCTTAATCTGAGAGCCAACACTGGAGCATTCAAATTGCTGCGGATCCTCCAGCAGCATGTAACCGACACTATGGTCGAAAAATTCTGGTGACTCCTCTGTGCATGATGGTGGGGCTATGGAAGGAGTAACTGTGGACAAGGAGCCGGTGGAATAGGTCGCTTTGGCAGCTGCATTTAACGGCAAAATAGTATGAGCCCCTTGGAACTACAGCGACTTTACTTCCAAGTGCGCTTTCAGTGCACTTTCAAGCGCACTTGCAGTGTATTATATACTGTGTACACCGCCTGCACTGTATTATATACTGTACACTGAGTGCACTGTATTATATACTGTACACTACCTGCACTTATATACTATACACCGACTGCACTGTATTATATACTGTACACCCCATGCACTTTTATACTATACACCAACTGCAATGTATTATATACTGTAAACCGACTGCACTGTATTATATACTGTACATTGACTGCACTGTATTATATCCTGTACATCAACCACACTGTATTATATACTGTACGTTACCTGCACTGTATTATATACTGTACACTGACTGAACTGTATTATATATTCTATACTGCCTGCACTGTATTATATATTCTACACTGACTGCAATGTATTATATACTGTACACTGACTGCACTGTATTGTACTCGAAGTCAAACTGTGGATAGTATGGAAAGGAACAAAGAGCAACAAAGAACATAGACCTGAAGTGTTCCGGGTCATGTGGTCAGTATGCCTAAAAGGGGGCATACCCAAGTATGAAATGTAATGAATGAAATGAAAAGAAAAAGGGAATGGGTGGGTGGGACACAAGAGCCAGCGACCACGAGAGGGGGAAACAGAGGAGCGCAGGCTTTATACAGCCTGACTCCTCCTACAAACACAGGCTGACCTGCGGCCAGCCTTACACTTGTACTCTGAGTAAATCTGTGGATAGTATGGAAAGGAACAAAGAGCAAAAAGAACATAGACCTGAAGTGTGCCGGGGTCACGTGGTTAGTATGCCTAAAAGGGGGCAAAAATAACATAGTAGGATGAAATCTTAACAACCAGATTACACAGTGAATTAATGTCTAACCTGACAAAATCGACAAACGCTTGTGGAATCTCAAAAGTGGCTCTGGGACAAACCCAGAGAAACAAGTCGACCTCCACCTACCCAAATACCAAATAATAAGGGTTGGGGCCCCCTGGCGCAAAGTCACAGAAGCCACTCCTACCCTGAATGAATAGCCAAAAGTATGCTTTAGGGTCCAGACCCTGTTTCGCCCAAAAAAATGGGTGGCGGCAATGAAGTATGTACTTAGCTGCAGAAAGGGGAGCGCTAGGAAAAGGCAGCAGAGGACCATCCCAAGGTTTGACAAATGTAACACTAACAAGCTGGTATAAAACCAACGGGCTCCAAGAACCTGATAACAGTGCCCCCCCCCCCCCCCATTGCTGCATCTCGCGAACATGCAGATGTAACAGAAAAGGCCGGGGTGCCAACCAGTTGATTGGCTAAAGTAAGCGAGACCCTGGGCCAAAAGCCCAACTCCCCTGGCCTTAGGAACCACAAAAAGCCAGCTATAGCACTGCCTTGAGCACCAAGCTGGTAACCAATGCAAAAGGAGACCTGAGAGTATGTCAGATACGTCACGAAAAATATGACCCACAATGGGAAGTCAGCTGAGCACAGCAGGGGTTCCACTCTGCCGGATCCCTGAGGATGGCTTTAATCGAAAGTGCAGAAAATTAGAAAACCTGATGGGTCATCCAACATGAAATGCTGAAAGTGCTGTGGGCCGATACGAGCTGGAAGAGGCAAAAAACAGAAAAGCAAATAGGAACTAGATGTTAACCATCAGGACTGGAAACCTAGGCTGGAAAGCCTGGAAAACATGCCAAGCAGTGTCATGAGCCTTCCTGGTAATCAAAACAAAACCTAATGATCAAGGCTGCTGCGTCAGCCAAATGGAAAACCAATCCATCACGAAACTGGAACTGAAGAGAAATTGCGACGCCGCCACCTGCTTCTGAGACCCAGGCCTACTGAAACTGGCCTAGGCCCCCGAGAGGGTTCTGGGATCCACTAAAGCCCCTGAGCCAGTAGAAGCTGCTGGAGCTGCAATAGGCTGACTTACCAATCGTTCCAAACCATTGCGCAACTCCTGGTCGGACGCAGCTAGGAAATTAAAGGTAGTGTGGAAACGACACACAACTGGTCAGCAACACAACTTGCAAGAGAAACGCGAGCAGACAGAGAAACCTGTGACAAGAATGTAAGCTGCGAGAAGGAAACGTGACTGAAGGAGAAACATGAGTAGCGCGAGCTGATACAAACGTGAGCAGCATAAGAACCAAGGCTGCAAGAAAAACACCACCTGCATAAGAAAGGTTGCATGAGAACGTGAATTGATGAAACAACGAGAGAAATCTAGGAAAAACAAGAGAAATCTGGGAACACGAGAGAAACGTAACATTGCATGAGAAACGTAATATTGCATGAGAAACGTAAATTTCATGAGAGATGCAAATTGCATGAAAACTTACCTGCATTAGAACTAACCGCATGAGAAACTAACCGCATGAGAAACGTGAGTTAGAACTAAATGTGAGCAGTGTAAGAACAGATGAGGAGACTTGCCACCGAACAAGCCAATTAAAAACGATCACCTCAATCTGTTAAACCCATAGGCGTGATGGGTAACCTGCGGTGGAAGAATATGGACAACCCAGCTGTGTGAAACAACCAGAGAATATAACAGACAACTCGCCCATAACATAACAATCCCCCTGGTACCTGATAAGTATAAGGACGTGGGTGCCGAAATGACAGGACCAACAGCGCATGAATGTTAACCTAATGACAACACCACCCTAGTGTATGCAGACGTGAGCCCGAGCAACCTGCAGCGCCAAGACAAGAAATTAAAACGAACACTCAGGACTAAGGTATCCACAGACCGTGGTGGGTAGCAGTACGGTAAGGGTGTAATGGTGAACGTGTACGTATGACGTATGGACTACAGGCGAGAAGATTGTGGGCGTCAATCAATTAAAAACGAAAACCTCAGCCCGTATAGACCTGTAGACGTGACAGATCCTGGATGTAATCCCCAGCTAACGGAAATGCAGCGAACGAAGGGAAATGACATGAAAGGCATATGACATGAAACGTGCGAAACCTGGGAAAATAAAAGAAACGCGAGAAAACGTAAGAAAATGTAAAAAACATGGGAATACATAAAAAAAATGGGAATACATAAGCAACATGGGAGTAAGTAAGGAACATGGTAATATGTAAGAAACATGGGAATACGTAAGGAGCATGGGAATACGCAAGAAACATGGGAATAGACAAGAAAAATGGGAAACGTAAGAAACATGGGAAAGGTAAGAAACATAACATCAGAAATGTAAGAACATGGGAAAAACATGAATTGGCATAAGTCAAAAAAATTGCATGAGAACCACAAAATTGCATAAGAACTATAAAATTGCATGAGAAACAGTAAATTGCATGAGAAACCGTAATTGCGTAAGAACCGTAAATCGCATAAAAAACGTCAACTGCATGAAAACCATAAAAACATAAAACGCACATTGCATGAGAAACGCAAATTTCATGAGACAGGTAAATTGCGTAAGAAACCAATGAAACGTCAACTGCATGAGAAACGCAAAATTGCATGAGCAACGCAATTTGCATGAGACCGTAAACTGCGTAAGAACCGTAAATTTCATAAGAAACCAAAAACATGAGAAAGGTAGAATGCATCAAAAAACATAAATTGCGCGAGACACGTGAATTGCATGAGAACATACACTGCATGAGAACGTAACCGTGTGAGAACGTACACCGCACGAGAATGTAGATTGCCTGAGAAACCGCAAATTTCATGAGAAAACCGTGAATTGCATGAAAAACCTTGGATAACATGAGAAACCTTGAATAGCATGAGAAACCGTGAATTACATGAGAAACCGTGAATTACATGATAACGTAAATTGCATGAGAACATAAATTGCGTTAGAAGCGTAACTTGCCTGAGAAATGTTCTGACCATGCTGCCCCCAAGGACCCCCACAGAATAATGACAGGCAATGAGCAAGCGTCATGTCCTCTCTGCAGCCTGAATTAACCCCTGAAAACCCCCATACTTGACATGCGTGCATAGCACGTGGTAACAGGGCACTAGCAGCATGGCCTCATGTAGGTGAAAAGGCAGCACACTGCAGGCCCTGTCTGTAAAGTGAACTGCCACAGACACCCCAAACCCCAGCCTATATAAATATAAAAAAGCCACCCTGGACTGTACACTGTAACAGCACTGCTGGGGAGTAGGATGGGGGCAGAAAAACCTGAAAAATAACCCATGATGCCCCCCCGATCCACGAAGCCCCCCTGCAAATAAACAAACCCCCCCCCGCCCGAGCCGGTACCTGAGCGGGATGGGAGGCATCCGATGCGGGTCCTCGGTAGATGCCACCTACCCACGCTTACCCGAACCACGACCCCCGGGAGAGAGGACCAGCCAGATCCTACAGCCGATCGCACTGCTGCTCTGTAGCGGAAGTGACGACGTGAGCTGTCCTAACCCGGAAATGACGCAACGGCTCACACGAGAGCCAGCGATCACGTGAGGAGGAGGCAGAGGAGGGCAGGCTTTATACAGCCTGACTCCTCCTACAAACACTGCATCAGCCTTACACTTATATACTGTACACCAACTGCACTCCATTATACAGCGTACACCACCTGCACCTATATCCTGATGACCAAGCCCTCCTCATCCTCCTCATCCTCTCTCACCCAGGCTCAGGGTAATAGCAAAGCAGCTGTCAACGCATCCTCTTCCCTCGTCTCAATGTCATCAGTCACTCCTTCCCTAGACCCACCATGTCCTCCTGAGGAGTCCCCCGAACTGTTTGACCACAGTGTTAGGTACATGCTCCAGGAGGATGCACAGCGTTTTGAAGGCTCTGATGATGATACCCAGCTAGAGGAAGGCAATAGCATGAGCGCAGAGAGAGGCGATGCTCAAGAAGGACAGCAATTTGTCAGTCATGTTCCATCAGCTGCAGCAAACTGCCAGGTTTGCTCCTCCTGATGAAGAGGGAGGGGATGATGAGGATAAATATGGCCGGTGGGTGCCAGGGCGGCCGGTTCCGCTGCCGGTTCCGTGGCCGGTTCCTCGGGTGACAGCGCAGCTGGTTCCATGGGTGAAAGCACGGCCGGTTCCGTGGCCGGTTCCATGGGTGACAGCGCTGAGTGCTGGTGTTGGTGAGTGCATGGGTGAGAGGGGGCAGCTGGGCGGCTTAGTGTCTGAGGGCTGCTGACCAATTAGGAAGCCAGCGGGCAGGGGAGCAGGGAAATTACATCATCTCTCACTGCCTTGCATCCCTCCAGTTCCGCCCTCACTGTGGGGGAAGCTGTGTGCAGCAGAGAGATTACATCATGTCTCTGCTGACTAACTTCACTCTGGGACACAGTAAAAGACCACCTTAGCAGAAAAGTGACACAGTAGGTGACAATCCGCAATGTGTGGCAGGCAACATGGCAAGTAACAATACACAATGTGTGGCAGGTGACGTGGCAAGTGACATTCTGTAATGTGTGGCACGCGACGTGGCAAGTGACAATCCACAACGTGTGGCAGGTGATGTGGCAAGTGACAATCCACAATGTGTGACAGGTGACGTAGCAAGTGACAATCCGTAAAATGTGGCAGCCGAGGTGGCAAGTGACAATCCACAATGTGTGGCAGGTGACATGGCAAGTGACAATCTGTAATGTGTGGCAGGTGACGTGGCAAGTGACAATCCGCAATATGTAACAGGTGACGTGGCAAGTGACAATCCGCATTTGGTGACAAGTGACGTGGCAAGTGACAATCCACATTTGGTGACAAGTGACGTGACAAGTGACAATCCGTATTTGGTCACAAGTGACGTGGCAAGTGACAATCCGCATTTGGTGGCAGGCGACATGGCTAGTCACACCGTCAGGGCTCCCACTGATTCTGCATTATGGTGACTTGAACCATTTCATTTTATATTACAATGTAATAATAGAAATTATGCGCTTCAATCATCCTGACACCATAACAACCATGGTGCTGTAATGATTGAAGCGCCAATAACAGCCATTTCCCATATATACATTACAAAGAGGCTGCCGCGCCACATCCTTTAAGTTCCTGTGCCAGGAAGCATCTCCAAAGAATAAACTGGATTCCGGATACGAAGAAATATATCTTATATGGGCCCGAGCGCTGGAACTGCATAAAGTTGATCTATAGGCACAGTACCCCCGCAGGGGTGTAAATTTCTGGTGAGTGGGGACCCTTGTGGGGGAGCACGCGAGTCACCTGAAGGATATATACTAAGCACTAAAGTCACTTTATGAATATACTCTCCTGCTGGATTTGCACAATTGAGGACTTTTTTTTTTCACTTGTGTTCACTAAAGACTTTAATTTTTGATTGATTTTTTAATAGAGTGGTTTTCATTTATATATTTTTGGTTTCTTGTTTTGTGATATATAGAATTTTTTTGACATATATCTCACGCACTCGAAAAAGTGATTGCCCCCCTTGTTAAAACATACTATAACTGTGGTTGTCCACACCTGAGTTCAATTTCTCTAGCCACACCCAGGCCTGATTATTGCCACACCTGTTCACAATCAAGGCATCACTTAAATAGGAGCTGCTTGACACAGTAAGGTCTACCAGAAGATCCTTAAAAGCTACACATCATGCCGAGACCCAAAGAAATTCAGGAACAATTGAGAAAGAAAGTAATTGAGATCTATCAGTCTGGAAAGGGTTATAAAGCCATTTCCAAAGCTTTGGGAATCCAGCGAACCACAGTGAGAGCCATTATCCACAAATGGCGAAGACATGGAACAGTGGTGAACCTTCCCAGGAGTGGCCGGCCGCCCAAAATTACCCCAAGAGCGCAGCGACGACTCATCCAAGAGGTCACAAAAGACCCCACAACAACGTCCAAGGAACTGCAGGCCTCACTTGCCTCAGTTAAGGTCAGCGTTCATGCCTCCACCATCAGGAAAAGACTGGGCAAAAATGGCCTGCATGGCAGAGTTCCAAGGAGAAAACCACTGCTGAGCAAAAAGAACATCAAAGCTCGTCTCAATTTCTCCACAACACATCTTGATGATCCCCAAGACTTTTGGGACAACATTCTGTGGACCGATGAGACAAAAGTGGAACTCTTTGGAAGGTGTGTGTCCAAGTATATCTGGCGTAGAAGGAACACTGCATTTCATAAAAAGAACATTATACCAACAGTAAAATATGGTGGTGGTAGTGTGATGGTCTGGGGCTGTTTTGCTGCTTCAGGACCTGGAAGACTTGCCGTGATAAAAGGAACTATGAATTCTGCTGTCTACCAAGAGATCCTGAAGGAGAATGTCCGACCATCTGTTCGTGTACTCAAGCTGAAACAAACTTGGGTTCTGCAGCAGGACAATGATCCTAAACACACCAGCAAGTCCACCACCGAATGGCTGAAGAAAAACAAAAATGAAGACTTTGGAGTGGCCTAGCCAAAGTCCTGACCTGAATCCTATTGAGATGTTGTGGTATGACCTTAAAAAGGCCGTTCATGCTCGAAAACCCTCTAATGTAACTGAATTAGGACAATTCTGCAAAGATGGGTGGGCCAAAATTCCTCCAGGACGCTGTAAAAGCCTCATTGCACGTTATCGCAAACGCTTGGTTGCAGTTGTTGTTGCTAAGGGTGGCCCAACCAGTTATTAGGTTTAGGGGGCAATCACTTTTTCACACAGGGCCATGATGGTTTGGATTTTTTTTCACCTTTAATAATAAACACCTTCATTTACAAATTGCATTTTGTGTTTACTTGTGTTGTCCTTGACTATTGTTTAAATTGGTTTGATGTTCCCGAAACACTTAAGTGTGACAAACATGCAAAGGAACAGGAAATGAGGAAGGGGGCAAACACTTTTTCACACCACTGTATATCTATGATCATTTGAGTATATGGTCATATAGGCTTATATATTCTTATAGCCACAATTGATATTTATTTACTACCTCT
Source organism: Lithobates pipiens (assembly GCF_037356315.1). Classification (NCBI taxonomy): domain Eukaryota; kingdom Metazoa; phylum Chordata; class Amphibia; order Anura; family Ranidae; genus Lithobates; species Lithobates pipiens. The sequence continues at coordinate 967,265 of NW_027507895.1, read as the reverse complement.
CATATATTTGCATTTTATAACTTGATGAGTTTATCCTATATAGTTTAACAGTACTTAGACAAAATTTAACACATATTAGTACTTATGCGATTTTAAATATAATCACATTGAGCACTACATTATCACTTTGCACTTTCTCTGCATAAAGCACCTTCTATGGGCACCTATACCCATTTATTTCAACATACTGTCTTTACCCTTTAGGGATTCGGTAACTATAATATATATAAGTCTGTTACGGATATTAGGGGAGAAATCATTGTACTATAAAAATCTGATAAATTGATGGGAAATCTGGATCCTTAGAAACTGGGGTCCACTTTTCCAGGTAGCGCCAAATACCCCATTCTAATATATTATTTCCCATATAAATTGCCCCCAAAAAAACATATTTTATAGCAGTGCCCCTCCCGAGACTAGACTTTGGATCCGCCCCTGGTCAGCGGTAAGGTGCATATTAGCGCTGGCTCATGGTCCAGCAGGCATGGATAGGGACGTTACCTATGTTTCACGGCCCATTGGGTCACTCTTCTGCCAGCTCGGAAGGATGCAGGACAAGGTGCTGTAGTGTTGGAGGTTGTTCCGCCACCATGCCTCCAAAATGCTACTAGTGGTTGTGACACATCTCTCCTCTACCCCCTCCTCTTCTTCCTCCATGGCCTCTTCCAGTGCTTTGTCCTCCGTAGGCATTCAAGGGGCTACGCAAGTACACAGACAAAAAGATGCCATGCCATGCTTGCGCTGGTTTGTTTGGGGGACAGGAGCCACACTGGGACTGGGGCAGATATTTTGTCAGCTCTGCAGGGGCAGGCCGAGAGGTGGTTGGCAACACGCCAGCTTAAGCCAGGAATGGGGGTTTGCGACAATGGCACCAACCTCCTCTCCGCCCTCCGACAGGGACAAATGACCCATGTGCCCTGTGTGGCTCACGTCCTTAACCAGGTGGTGCATGGGTTCTTGGGCAGGTACCCGGGCTTACAGGAGGTCCTGAGGCAGGCCAGGAAAGTCTGTGTGCATTTCCGCTGATCGTTTAATGCCAGTGCTCGGCTGGCTGAGCTCCAAAAGGAGTTGAACCTGCCCAAGAACCGCCTTATATGTGACATGCCCACCAGATGGAACTCAATGTTTGCCATGCTGCAGCGGAAGCACACGCAGCAGAGGGCCATCAATGAGTACCTGTGCAACTATGGCACTAGGACAGGGTCAGGGGAGCTTGTTTTTTTTATCACACCAGTGGGGCATGATCAGGGATGCATGCACTCTCCTGTCACTGTTTGAGGAGGCCACGAGGATGGTGACAATCCATAAAACGTGGCAGGTGAGGTGGCAAGTGACAATCAACAATGTGTGGCAGGTGACATGGCAAGTGACAATCTGTAATGTGTGGCAGGTGAAGTGGCAAGTGACAATCCGCAATATGTAACAGGTGAGGTGGCAAGTGCATGTATCAGTGACACTGTACCTCTTGTCCACCTGTTGGAGCATACGCTGCGTGGAATAATGGACAGGGCACTTGAGGCAGAACAGAGGCAGGAAGAGGAGGACTTCCTTGCCTCTTAAGGCCCCCTTTATCCAGACAGTGTCCCTGCTGTTCCATCACACAGGAAGAGGAGGAGGAGGCTTGTGTCAGCATGGAGGTGGAGCCTGGCACTCAGCATCAGCAGCAGCAGTCTTTTAGGGATGATTTACAGTCCCAAGAAACCTGTGGACTTGTACGTGGCTGGGAGGAGGTGGCTGCGGATCATGTTGTCCTTAGTGACCAAGAGGATTCCGGATCGAATGCCTCAGCTAACCTACGCTGCATGGCCTCCCTGATCCTGCAAAGCCTGCAGAAGGATCCTCGTATTCTTCGGTTCAAGGAGAGGGACCATTACTGGCTGGCCACTCTCCTTGATCCATGGTACAAGGGTAATGTTGTGGACCTTATCTTGCCATCGCAGAGGGAGCAGAGGATGAGACATCTCTGGGAGGCCTTGCAGAAAGGTCTGTGCAACACGTTCCCAGAGACTGGGAGGTTACAAACTCCTGGTCCTGGACAACGTGTTGCTGAGGCTTTGATCAATCACAGAAGGAGCGGTGGAGAAGGTGACTGTCTGAACGATGCGTTCAGACAATTTTTTAGTCAGCAGCTCCAAGGTATGATCGGTTCCAGCAACCATCGCGAGTGTCTGATTTACATGGTGCAGGAATATCTAGGAGCAAAGTCAGACTTGGACACCTTTCCCACCGAAAATCCTCTGGCTTACTGGGTCTTGAGGATAGATCACTGGCCAGAGCTTGCACAGTATGCAATTGAACTACTGGCCTGTCCTGCATCCAGCGTTCTTTCTGAACGCACCTTCAGTGCTGCTGGAGGCTTTGTAACCGATCACAGGGTGCGCCTGTCCACCGACTCGGTTGATCGACTGAGCTTCATAAAGATGAATCAGTCTTGGATCACCACCAGCTACCAAGCACCTGAAGCTGATGTAACCGAATAATTTTTTTGAAATGTCACATCCCTTCAAGACTGCCTATGCTGATGTTGAGTGACTGTCCTGTTATGTTGACTGACTATCCTCTTCCTCCTCAGTGATCCTGCTGATAGCTTGGAAGAAAATTTTTGGTTCTGGGTGATGCCACCAGTGGCTAAGGCCCAATTTTTCAGCCCCTGTTTGACAGGGGCATGTAATTACAACTAGAGTATCTGGGAGAGGTTGCAGTGTAATGGCACCAGCACCAGTGCCTAAGGCCCAATTTTTCAGCCCCTGTTTAACAGGAGCATGTAATTACAATTTTTTTTAATTCTTTATTTAAGGATTGCAGGATATACAATATTAAACTGAGAAAAAAAAAATGTTACTCAGCTCTCCTTGACACCGATCAGTACATAATGCACATTATACAGTTTGAATACAGAAATACATAGCATTAGTGTTACCAACTGTTAAGACTATAAGTTGTTGACTCTGAACCTCTTTACTGACCCTCTTGATAGCAAGGCCCATACCACAAAAGCAATCTCTAATGCATTCCCATCTCGGACTGACCATGAGTGGCAGCATCTAGGGTGGGCATTTTCCAACGGGGGGCAGGGTCTAGTCAAAGCTTCACTAACAGGTTCCACTTATCGGTAAGGAAGGTGAGGAGCCAGTGGGACAGAACCCTGGCAATCACAAGATTTTTTTAAACTTCTGTGGGGCAAGGGCAGAGAGGGGGTTGCGAAAGGGGAAGGTTAGGTCAAGAGGGAAGAAAGCAGTAGGGTAAAAGGAAAGGGAGAGGCAAACCAGAGTAGTTAAAAGAGAGTAAAGCAGAGAAGAGAGACTCCAGTAGGTCCGGTGATCCGGGCCCTCCACTCAGCTCTGGAGAGGGGGCTCACAAAAAAGTCTTATATTCATCTGAAAATCTGAAAAGATTCCAGGGCATCCATCGGGTGTTGTGTTCCTCCTCCCTATCTCCCATGGCCGACGTAAGCTGCTCCATGTGCTGAATGTCGCAGACCCTCGCAAACCGCTGAGCATCCGCCGGCAGGGACTGCTGCCTCCACGCACTAGGGACACACGCTCTGGCTGCATTCAAGAGGTGCTTCAGCAGGAGGACGCCCTTCCGGGGGAGGAGTCTGAGAATGGTGCGTGTCTGTACCTAGCGTGCTGGAGCGCTCCAAGTCCCCCACCGCATGGACAATGCCGCTGTTTGCGGTCCTCCTCTGATCCCCACCCTCCTGTCCTAACCCTCGGCGGAGCCCCACCACTGGTGTGGTGGGTCCTCTCTCTCTCCTACCTTCCCCCTTGGCTTTCTTCCCCCTCGGGTCGGAACACGCTGCATTGCGCTGAGCGGCGTGGCAGGCAGAGATCCGGACCTCCTGTGTGTCTGTGGAGATTTCTGTGTGAGAGCGGAGGGATGCCGGGGATGTCGGCTTTTCGGTAGTACTGGCTGTGCAGAGCAAGGTTAATCTTCTGGGAAGGCTTACGAGTGCTCCGGACGCCATCTACTGGACAAAGTAAGGTACTGCTCTCAAAAGACATTGAAAGGTATTGTGGAAAAAAAAAAAAGAGGATCCCAAGAAGGTCAGTAAAAAAAAAAAAAAAAAAAAAACCTAGAACTTAAATCTACAGGAGAATGCTGAATGTCGGGCAGAATTAAAATATACAGATAAACCAGACTGCAAGTAACCACGGGGTAAGTGGTCATATAATGGTCATATAATATAAAGCATTAAAATATTCTGCACTATATTCTCTGTTAAGTAACGGGACGGACTGGAAAATCCGCGAAGATAAAAAGTTAATATACTAGGAAAATACAGTTTCCCTTTTTTTTTTTTTTTTTGGTGTAATTGTATGGGCAAGTAAGCAACTAATTACACAACACAACAGTGATCCATCTTAATAAAATAAAATAAAAGGGGACAGATCTTTATATCACGTGAATGCTCTAGATGTAAAAAACAGAGTGAAAAAACGAGTATGCTGAGAATGGAATAAGGGGGTATTAGCGCCATCTCGACGGTAGCACGTAAACACTGCGACAGAAAAAAAATCTTAAAATCACATCTGAGTAGCCGTGGGTGAGCACATATAACAAGAGTAATAAAGGTGCTCAAATATCGCGGTGCCAGATGAAGGGAAAAACAGTAAAAGCAGGGGCTGTTTCGAAATCACCACGCCGGAGCTTGATTACCAGTCCCGGTGCAATGAATAAGTACATTACACAGACAGTAGCTACAGATAAGCAGCACGTTGAAAAACCTCAACACAACAAACCCCAACAGGCGGAAAGCAGTGATAAAAAGGAGAGAGAAAAGAGCAAAAAAGAGAAAAGGAAACATCAAACTCAAAATATCTCCATACATGACTCAGAAACATTACTTGATGTACCATCAGAAGAAGGAATAGACCCAATAACTGAACTAGATCGAGATGTAGAACCCTTAATAATTCAACAGGTACAACAAGATAACCGCCAAGTATTGCCCACTAAAAATGAGATAATATCTATGTTTGCAGCCCTGGAAAATACTATGAAATCCGAAATGGAAAGATTACATAAGAATCTTGGACACATACTAGAAAGAGTAGAAGAAGTAGAGAAAAAAGTGGAAAGAGATACGAATATAATAAAAAACCAGGAAGTAGAAATACAAAGTTTAAAAAAAGCACAACAAGAGCAAGCATATAAGATCGAAAATCAAGAAAATAGAGACAGAAGAAAAAAACCTAAGAATCCGAGGAGTTCCAGACGCACAACAACGAGAGGATCTGAATGATATAATCAAGAAGATTTGTAACCCCTTAGTGAATAAAGAGATAACTAACGTAATAAATGTAGAAAGAGTGCACAGAGTAAGGAAACCCAAAGGTCTCCCACAAGAAATGCCACGGGACATTATAGTGCGATTCCAAAACGAAGAGGAAAAATATCAAATATGGAGGAACATAAGAGCAAAAACACCATTAAGATATGAAGGGAACGACATTCAGATATTCCAAGATTTTGCACAGGAAACCTTGAGGAGGAGAAGAGCCTTAAAACCGTTATTGACAGTTCTGTTTGAGAATGAAGTGCAATATAACTGGGGTTTCCCTGCAAGTTTAATAGGAAAAAAAAATGGCCGCACAGCAAGATTAAGATTTCTTGAAGAAACTGCAGAATTTTGTAGAAAACTGGGGCTCCCGGTCCCAGGGGGGTGGAGGGGGGAGGAGATGGGGGGGAGATGGGAAACAACCCCGCCCCTCTCTGCCGGGAGGTGGAGGGGGGGGAGGGAGAGGTCGATAGAGATGTAAATTATTGAGAAGGTGGAGTTCTAGTTTTTTGGATCGCCTCTCCCTGCTCGCATTCGCCTTGCCCCTCCCCTTTCCCCCTTGGCTTTGCTGGGGGGGAGGGGGGTGGGGCGGGTTGGGTGGAATTGGGGGGGTGGGGGGGAGGGTGCGGTGGGGGTTGGGGTGCCCCTGGTATGCGGGATAATCACCTTGTCAATGAAAGGCGAGTTGGGTGACGACACCGTTAAACAGAATTCCACCCTAGGGCCAAGGGACAAATGGAACGAGGGAGTTCCAGATAAAAGGTCCCGGACCAGTGGGTCAATTTTACATCTGAAGAGGGGTCAGGGAGGGGGGAAGGACGGGAGGGTAAATGGGAGGGTAAAGGGGGAATGGGAGGTGGGTAGAGGGAGGGGGGGGAGGGTTAAATCTGTTGACAAGAAACCATTGCCACTACTAAAAAAGGATCGAAAAAATGTTAAACACGTATAATGCCGGAAATCAAAATAGTAACATACAACGTCAGAGGAATGAATTCTCCAAAAAAAAGGTACAATATACTAAGGGAGCTGGAGGGTTATTCAGCAGACATCGTGTTTTTACAAGAAACGCATTTGGCTCTAGACTTAAGTATTAGATTAAACACACAGAATTTTCCAACGTGGTATTATGCAGACACCCCAATCAGGGGCTCTAGGGGAGTGGCAATTGGGATCTCTAAAAAAGTCAATTGGAAAGTAGAAGAAATAAAAACGGATCCACAGGGGAGGTACTTATTTGTAAAAGGACTAATAGAAAGAGTTAGATACACATTAGTAAATATATACTGTCCCAATAAAGGCCCAAAGAAATATTTAAACAAAATGCTGAATACTTTAGAAACATGCAAACAGGGCCATATAATCTTGGGAGGGGATCTAAACTTCGCCATGGATCCGTATATAGATAGCACTTCACTGGGCATGGTACACGAAATCAAACAACATAGAACCTTGAAAAAGAAGATGCTGCAGCATCAATTAATGGACACCTGGCGCATACTTAATTTAAGGAAAAAGGATTACACATACTATTCCACAGTACACGATATGTATGTTAGATTGGACTATATATTTGTAGACCATGAACTACTAGAAAATATATTGGAAGTTAAAATAGGATCTATAACCCTCTCGGATCACGCACCTGTAATAATAAAATTAAAAGATCTAGGAAGAGAATATAGTAAAGGGTTATGGAGACTAAATGAGTCCCTTCTGGAGGATGTGGAAACAGAAAACACTATTAAATATGAAATTGAACAATATTTTCTAACCAATGACTCAGAGGAGATCCCAAGGGCTACACTCTGGGAGGCCCACAAAGCCCTAATCAGGGGGAAATTAATATCCATAGGATCCTGGGTAAAAAAAGAGAGTGAAAAGAAGCTAAACGATTTAAAAAAAGAACTTCATTTATTAGAACAAAAACATAAGGGTCAACTCGATAAAAACACATATAAAGAAATAATACATAAACGTATGCAACTAAACAATAGATTGGAGCAAGAAGTAAGAAAGACCTATAAACACGTAGCTAAAGAAAGATACATGTGGGGTAATAAACTGGGGAAACAACTGGCTAGAATAGTAAGGGATAAAAAAGCTATTAATTATATAGAAAAAATCAAAAACGCGAATGGTGAAATAAAATACAGAACATCAGAAATAGCAAACGCGTTTAAAACATATTATAGCGCCCTATACTCAATCAGGAACAAGGAGACTGAAAGTCAGAAGGAGACCAGGAAAATTAAAATACAAGAATACCTGAGGGAAGTTGATCTACCAAAGATAACCCCCGAAATGTCTAATAGCCTAGAGGCTCCAATCACTCCAGAGGAAATTGAGTATGCAATAAAGGACATGCCCAACGGGAAAAGCCCAGGACCAGATGGTTTCACCATCAGGTATTATAAAAAATTCAAACAGCTGTTGGTCCCACAGTTATGTAAACTCTGGAACAAACTGGATGAGCTCCCGAGGAAAGAATCACTCCTAGCTAATATCATACTAATTCCAAAACTGGGTAAAGATCCCTCGAGTTGCTCTAATTACCGTCCAATAGCACTTTTGAATACGGATATTAAATTGTATGCAAAAGTGTTGGCAACGAGGATAAAAAACCTACTCCCAGAATTGATCAACGAAGATCAAGCAGGATTTGTACCAGGGAGGGAGGGCCGCGATAACAGTTTGCGAACGCTGTTATTAATGGGGAATGATAAGGAAACCAATCCTCCAATGATTTTGGTCTCGATCGACGCAGAAAAAGCTTTTGACCGAGTCGATTGGAGCTTTATAATGGAAACATTACAGTCAATGGGACTTGGCCCAAAAATGCTAAAATGGGTAAACAATCTATATACTTATCCATCAGCCAGAGTGGGGGTAAATGGGAGTATGTCGTCCGCGTTCGATATGCAGAATGGTACAAGACAGGGGTGTCCCCTTTCGCCATTGCTATACGTGTTAGCTCTGGAACCCTTATTAGCAAAAATTCGTAACAACCCAGACATAGAAGGTATAAGAATGGGGGGGGAAGAACATAAAGTGGCGGCATACGCGGACGACATACTCCTATACTTGATCAACCCCCAAACATCTCTATTAGGTATGACGAAGGAGATCAGAGACTACGGGGCCCTTTCTAATTTTAAAATAAACCCAATTAAAACAGTTATCCTGAATATCGGATTAGATCTGCATGAGGAAGAAAAGATACGGCATAAATTCCCTTTCACATGGGAAAGAAATAACATATTTAGGGATCAAAATAACAAAAACAATCCGGGGGTTATATCAAGCTAATTATGTCCCGTTGATAAACGAAGTCAAAGCGGAATTAATGAAGTTAAATAAAGGAAAAATATCTTGGATGGGAAGAATCAATGTGCTGAAGATGGTGGTATTACCAAAAATTATATACAAAATGCAAATGCTTCCGATAAATATTCCTATAGGTTTTTTTTAATTTATTAAGAACATTATTTTCAAAATTTATTTGGCAAAATAAAAAACCCAGGATAAAATTTAATTTATTAACTAGGAAAAAAAATAGGGGAGGAATGGCACTACCTGACATTCACAGATATTATTTAGCAATTATTTTTACGAGATTGGTTGAATGGACAAATCAAAACACGAAAAAGAAATGGGCAAAAATGGAGGAGATATTGACCGGGTCACAATTAAAAAAAAACATATGGATTCCACCAAAATTTAGAGCAATTAGTAGTAGGACGCACGAAATCACTTTAACGGCACTAAAAAAATGGGACACAACACAGCGTAAAAACAAATGGCAATATAATTCACCATTAATCCCTCTGGAGGGAACGAGTTTTTTTACACCAGGGCACGACACATCACTAGGGAATCGAATGAGGGACTTACAATTAAAAGACATTATAAGGGAGGGGAAGATAATGTCAAAACAAGATTTAATGACGAAGCACAATTGGCAAATATTGAAGGACTGGGAATACCTCCAGATTCAGCACTTCGTTAATTCCATCCCAAAACCAATAAGAAATGAAAAAAGGTTAACAGCAATGGAAAAATTATGTACAAAGAAAAGAGCAGTTAAACATTGTGTCTCACAGCTATACGACTGTTTATCGGAAATAGAAGGCCAAGGACATATCCCATTGATAGCTAAATGGGAGAGGGACTTGGGTTATGAAGTTGATGAGACCCAAATGATTAACTCAGTATATCATTCTGTATTTGATATAAGATCAATGGAAGTAAATTATAAATGCCTAATGAGATGGCATTTAATACCAGATAAATTACATAGAATGGAACCATCCAACAAGTTATGCTGGAGAAAATGTGGGAAACAGGGAACGATATTCCACTTCTGGTGGGAATGCCCAGTAATAAACCAATATTGGAGTAAAATTACAGAATATATAGAGAAAATAACAGGGCAAAAAATACCTTTAACCCCAGGGGAATGTTTGTTTTTAGGGGTAGATGTAAAAACGAGTAAGCATTTCAAAAGAAGTATACAAAACTCATTAACACCCGTTTTACTCAATGCCGCAAAAGCTTTAATACCAAAAAATTGGTTACAGGTGAAACAACCCCTGATCAGAGATTGGATCCAAAGAATAGAATATATCAATAATATGGAATACCTAAGAAAAATGGAGGAAAATAAAATGATAAAATACCGCAGAACGTGGTAAAAGTGGAGAATATTTAAAAAGACGAAGCATTATTCCCAAGCATTAATGGAATAAAGAGTAGTGGGTAAGGGGAAGGTCAACAGATGGGGAGAAGAGGGAAGGGTGGGTGTGGAAAAATCTAACAAAATAAGGAGTTAAATAAAGAGATAAGGTAGTAGAATAAGTTGGCAATGATAACCAAGTAGATGTCAATTTTAGTGTTGGTTTTTCTTTTCTTTCTTTTTCCCCTTTTTCTCTATATATGTACGGCTTCTTTTTTTTAATGAAAAATATTAAACTGAATTAACCAGTTGCCGACCGCCGCACGACGATGTACGTCGATAGCATGGCACGGGCAGGCATATTGGCGTACATGTACGTCCCTTGCCTCCCGCGGGTCGGGGGCCCGATCGGGCCCCCGCCCGGTGCCTGCGGCGGTCGGTATTCGTGCGGGAGCGATCCCGGACGAGGGGACGGCCATTCGTTCATGGCCACCCCCTCGCGATCGCTCCCGACGAATAGGAATCCCCCGTGACATCACTTCCTCTCCTGTAATGTAAACACAGGAGAGGAAGTGATGTATTCTCTCCTCCGTGTCGGTATTTTTCGTTCCGACACGGAGGAGAGCGGATCGGTGAGTTGCACCAACACTCTACACACACAGTAGAACATGCCAGGCACACTCACACCCCCCCTTTACCCCCCGATCACCCCCCCAATTACCCCTGCCCCCCAGTCACAGTGACACCAATGTCATTTTTTTTTTTTTTTTTTTTTGCATTGGTGTCATTTGTGACTGTAATAACTGTTAGGGCAGTTAGAGTTAGCCCCCTTTAGTTCTAATGTACCCCCCTAACCCCCCCAATAAAGGTTTAACCCCGTGATCACCCCCCGTCGCCAGTGTCACTAAGGCTGGGTTCACATTGCAGCGGTTTATGAGAACGAATGTGATTCGCACCGCACTGCAGTGCAAATCACATCCGATCTCTGTGCGATTCGAGTTCAGCCATTCGCCGCACCCGCCGCACCCGCCACACCCGCCGCACCCACCGCAAATTCGCACGGGACCCTTTTTTTGGCTCGCAGCAGAATCGGATCGCATGGGTGTTCACACCATGCGATCCGAGTTTGCAGATCGCACTGCGATATGCGAACTGATCTGGGGGTGTCAGTAACATTTCACTGACACTCCCAGCAGTTCGCATAGGGCAGTGTGAACTGCCGCCGGGAGGCATGCGATGCGGGAACCCGCCGCGGATTTGCGGCGTTTCCGCATCGCTCCAGTGTGAACCCAGCCTAATAAGCGATCATTTTTCTGATCGCCGTATTAGTGTCACAGGTGACGCTAGTTAGGCAGGTAGGTATTTAGGTTCGCCGCAGCTTTTTATAGCGCCGGGGACCCCCATATACTACCGCATAAAGCCCCCTGATTGCCCCCTAGTTAACCCTTTCACCAGTGATCACCATATAACTGTTACAGGTGACGCTGGTTGGTTAGTTATTTTTTATAGTTTCAGGGCACCCGCCATTTATTACCTAATAAAGGTTTAACCCCCTGATCACCCGGCGGGTGTCATTTGTGACTAATAACTGTTAGGGCAGTTAGGGTTAGCCCCCTTTAGTTCTAAGGTACCCCCCTAACCCCCCCAATAAAGGTTTAACCCCGTGATCACCCCCCGTCGCCAGTGTCACTAAGGCTGGGTTCACATTGCAGCGGTTTATGAGAACGGATGTGATTCGCACCGCACTGCAGTGCAAATCACATCCGATCTCTGTGCGATTCGAGTTCAGCCATTCGCCGCACCCGCCACACCCGCCGCACCCGCCGCAAATTCGCACGGGACCCTTTTTTTGGCCCGCAGCAGAATCGGATCGCATGGGTGTTCACACCATGCGATCCGAGTTTGCAGATCGCACTGCGATATGCGAACTGATCTGGGGGTGTCAGTAACATTTCACTGACACTCCCAGCAGTTCGCATAGGGCAGTGTGAACTGCCGCCGGGAGGCATGCGATGCGGGAACCCGCCGCGCATTCGTGGCGTTCCCGCATCGCTCCAGTGTGAACCCAGCCTAATAAGCGATCGTTTTTCTGATCGCTGTATTAGTGTCACAGGTGACGCTAGTTAGGCAGGTAGGTATTTAGGTTCGCCGCAGCTTTTTATAGCGCCAGGGACCCCCATATACTACCGCATAAAGCCCCCTGATTGCCCCCTAGTTAACCCTTTCACCAGTGATCACCATATAACTGTTACAGGTGACGCTGGTTGGTTAGTTATTTTTTTATAGTTTCAGGGCACCCGCCATTTATTACCTAGTCTCACTAGTGTACCCCTAAATTTAGGGGTGTCTACTTTCCAAAATGGGGTCATTTGGGGGGGGTTTGTGCCATCTTGGCATTTTATGGCCTTCAAAACTGTAACGCCCTTAGAAAGCCTGAAGGCGGTGCTTGGTTTTCGGGGCCCCGTACGCGGCTAGGCTCCCAAAAAGTCCCACATATGTGGTATCCCCGTACTCAGGAGAAGCAGCAGAATTTATTTTGGGGTGTCATTTCACATATGCCCATGGCATGTGTGAGCAATATATCATTTAGTGACAACTTTGTGAAAAAAAAAAAAAAAAAAAAAAGTTTGTAATTTTCCCGCAACTTGTGGCAAAATATAAAATATTCCATGAACTCAACATGCCTCTCAGCAAATAGCTTGGGGTGTCTACTTTCTAAAATGGGGTCATTTGTGGGGGTTTTGTGCCATCTTGGCATTTTATGGCCTTCAAAACTGTAATAGGTAGTGAGAAGTGAACTCAAAAATTTACGCCCTTAGAAAGCCTGAAGGCGGTGCTTGGTTTTCGGGGCCCCGTACGCGGCTAGGCTCCCAAAAAGTCCCACATATGTGGTATCCCCGTACTCAGGAGAAGCAGCAGAATTTATTTTGGGGTGTTATTTCACATACGCCCATAGCATGTGTGAGCAATATATCATTTAGTGACAACTTTGTGTAAAAAAAAAAAAAAAAATTTTTTTTTTGTCATTATTCAATCGCTTGAGGCAAAAAAATAAAATATTCAATGGGCTCAACATGCCTCTTATCAATTTCCTTAGGGGGTCTACTTTCCAAAATGGGGTCATTTGGGGGGGGTTTGTGCCATCTTGGCATTTTATGGCCTTCAAAACTGTAACGCCCTTAGAAAGCCTGAAGGCGGTGCTTGGTTTTCGGGGCCCCGTACGCGGCTAGGCTCCCAAAAAGTCCCACATATGTGGTATCCCCGTACTCAGGAGAAGCAGCAGAATTTATTTTGGGGTGTCATTTCACATATGCCCATGGCATGTGTGAGCAATATATCATTTAGTGACAACTTTGTGAAAAAAAAAAAAAAAAAAAAAAGTTTGTAATTTTCCCGCAACTTGTGGCAAAATATAAAATATTCCATGAACTCAACATGCCTCTCAGCAAATAGCTTGGGGTGTCTACTTTCTAAAATGGGGTCATTTGTGGGGGTTTTGTGCCATCTTGGCATTTTATGGCCTTCAAAACTGTAATAGGTAGTGAGAAGTGAACTCAAAAATTTACGCCCTTAGAAAGCCTGAAGGCGGTGCTTGGTTTTCGGGGCCCCGTACGCGGCTAGGCTCCCAAAAAGTCCCACATATGTGGTATCCCCGTACTCAGGAGAAGCAGCAGAATTTATTTTGGGGTGTTATTTCACATACGCCCATAGCATGTGTGAGCAATATATCATTTAGTGACAACTTTGTGTAAAAAAAAAAAAAAAAATTTTTTTTTTGTCATTATTCAATCGCTTGAGGCAAAAAAATAAAATATTCAATGGGCTCAACATGCCTCTTATCAATTTCCTTAGGGGGTCTACTTTCCAAAATGGGGTCATTTGGGGGGGTTTTGTACTGCCCTGCCATTTTAGCACCTCAAGAAATGAGATAGGCAGTCGTAAACTAAAAGCTGCGTAAATTGCAGAAAACGTACCTTAGTTTGTAGATGTGACAACTTTTGCGCAAACCAATAAATATACAATTATTGACTTTTTTTTTACCAAAGACATGTGGCTGAATACATTTTGGCCTAAATGTATGACTAAAATTGAGTTTATTGGATTTTTCTAATAACAAAAAGTAGAAAATATCATTTTTTTTCAAAATTTGCGGTCTTTTTACGTTTATATCGCAAAAAATAAAAATCGCAGAGGCAATCAAATACCATCAAAAGAAAGCTCTATTTGTGGGAAGAAAAGGACGCAAATTTTGTTTGGGTACAACATTGCATGACCGCGCAATTACCAGTTAAAGCAGCGCAGTGCCAAAGTGTAAAAAGACCTCTGGTCATTTACCAGCAAAATGGTCCGGTCTGAAAGTGGTTAAGCTTATAAAAGGAAAAAAATAAAATAAAAAATAAAAAATAAAAGAGATTGAGAAAAGAAAACGAAACTTTTGCCACAATGATGTTAAGTACACAGGATAAGATTCAGACAGTCAATCTGATTAGAATCCATAAATAACAAATCTTACTGAGTGGTAACAAAAAAAAAAAAAAGAGGTGCTTCAGCAGAGATTTACAATATTTCCTGCTAGACATGGGAGTCAAGTTGAGAAATATTGCTGCAGGGTTATCCTGGAGGTCAATGTTAGTAAGATTGTAGATGATCCGGAGAACTTGTCTCCAGAACATGGTCAGGGTCGGGCACTCCCAGAAGATGTGTAGTAATGTTCCATTTTGCGTGCCACACCTCCAACACATCGGGCTGTGTGAAAGATGGCAGCTAACACTGTGGGAGTTCTGTACCAGCGAGTCAAAATTTTGTACGTGATTTCTTGGTATATGCTGTATAAGGAAGACTTATGAGCAAAAAGGAGTATCCGATTCTTTTGGTCCTCTGTAAACTGGATATTGAGGTCTCTTTCCCATTTTTTAAGGAATGAGGGGTCCACCTGTGATGTATGTTCCAGTAGGATGCTATATGAACAGGAGAGGGACCTGCGTAGCGGTCCTTTCCCTATGCAGAGCTCCTCAAACGGGGTCAAAGATCTACTTAAGTTGTCAATCCTTGGTAGGGATTTGAGGAAATGGGAAAGTTGGGGCAGTCTCCATCTGCCCATCGCGGAAGCCTCCAGTTCCGTATATACTTCAAAGAGATCTCCCCATTCTCCCGCTCCCATGAAAATAGAGGCTCGCACCAGGTCCTGATCCCAATGGATTTGAAAGGACCTATCTGAGGTGCCTGGCAGAAAGTGTGGGTGTCCTATTATGGGGAAGCTGGGTACCCTCGCCAGTTTAAAGTACCTGCTCAGTTCCTGCAGAGTGGGCTCAATGAGAGGATGCGCCTGAGTCAAACCAGTGAGGCCGGTCCCACTCCAGGGCAATCCCTCAATGGGGAATGGGACTGATTCACGCTCTAGCCGCACCCACAATTTACTAGGCAGGTGTCTGCACCAGTCCACTGTCCTATTCATATGGACAGCCGTGTAATACAATGCCAGATCAGGAAGTCCAACCCCACCTCTGTGTTTTGGTCTCTGTAGTAAGGTCCGGCCGAGTCTCGTGGCCTATTCTGACAAATGTATCTAACAAATGTGGAGTGCAATGCTCTGAAGAAAGTCTGGGGAATCTTGATGGGCAGGGCCTGTAAGAGGTACAGTAATCTCCTCATTACGTTCATCTTTAGAACGTTACACCTACCAAACCATGAGCCCACCAAATTCTTCCATCTCTCTAGGTCTAAAGCGAAGGTTTTTAAGAGGGGTTGGAAGTTTAGTTGATAAATAAGATGTGGGTTCAAGGGGATCTTAGTGCCTAAATATTGGATGGCTTGAGGTGCCCAGCGGAAAGGAAAATTACTGCCTATACGGGCTTGTGTGCTGGGGGGGAGGGAAACATTGAGCGCCTCCGACTTTTGCAGATTGATTTTGAAGTCCGACAGATCTCCATACCGTCGTATTTCAGACAGAAGGACCGGTAGGGAAGTGTGCAGCTCTGAGACGTAAAACAACAGATCCCTCTGCATAGGCAGCGACCCTATGATGATATGAATTTTTTTCTAGCCCTTTAACGCTGGGGAGAGCCTGATGTGTTGAAGCAGGGGTTCTAATGAGAGTATGAATAGCAGGGGGGACATCGGGCAGCCCTGCCTGGTGCCGTTGCTAATTCTGAAACGATTAGCGGTAACCCCATTCACCCTAACTGCCGCTGTAGGGGACAAATAGAGGGCCTTTATCCACGATAACATGGAGGCCAGCATACCAAGGTGCCACAGGGTGGCCAACAAGAAAGTCCAGCTCACCCTGTCAAACGCCTTTTCGGCATCTACAGATAAGAGCATAATCGGGATTTTAAGATGTCTGGCCCTAGCTATTACATCAATGGTCCTCGTAGTGCTGTCTCTCGCCTCTCTATTGCGAATAAAGCCCACTTGGTCCATAGGTACCATGCGTTGAAGCATAGGCCCTAGCCTCTCTGCCAGAATTTTCGTAAATAGTTTGAGGTCACAATTAAGTAGTGAGGTAGGCCTATAACTAGAACAAAGAAGCGGGTCCTTCTCTGGTTTGGGTATGACAGAAATTCTGGCCTGAAGGAGGTCTGGGGGAACGGACTGGCCTTCAAAAGTTGCGTTAAGGGCTGTAGTGAAGTGTGCAGCTAGCTGGGTTTGGAATGCTTTATAATAGGGGACTGTAAACCCATCCGGGCCAGGGCTTTGCCCTTGGGCAAACTCGCCAGGGCTGATGCAAGCTCCTCTGGAGAGATAGGTTGTGAGAGTGACTCTACTAAGAGAGGGTACATTCGCTGCTGCGAGGTAGGACACAATAGCTTCCAATCGGTCTTGAAGACCGTCTCCCGATGATTGAGGGTGCAAGTTGTAGAGGGTTTTGTAAAAGGCACGTAAGTTCTCCGCTATGTCTGCTGAGTCGTGGAGTTTAGTGCCCATGGCAGAGGATATGGCCGGGACATGAGAGGCGCTACGTTGAGCCCGTATAGCGTTTGCTAGAGATCTGCTGCATTTGTTCCCATGTTCGTAGAATGATCTATGAGCCCATAAAAGCTTGTTTTTAGATTGAAAAAGGGAATGCTCTCTAATTTGTTCTCGGAGGCCTACTACTTCTGCCTCTAGGGCGCTGTTTGGTTGAGACTTATGGTGTTTCTCGCATGCGTGTTATTTGGAGATCAGGTCAGAGAGGGTTTTTGCTCTAGCTGCCTTGAGTCTGTGTCCATGCTTAATAAGCATTCCCCTAATATAACACTTATGTGCAGCCCACACCGTTAGGGGGTTTGGGAACCGAATCTTTATTGTTCTCAAAGAAATGCTCTATTTACCGGGATATGTCTGAGTGAACCTCCAGGTCCTTCAGGAGGGACTCATTTAGCCTCCAGGTGTTTGGGTTGAATGCTTCTTGATGCAAGCCCAACACCATGGAGATCGGAGCATGATCTGACAGGGCTATATGTCCAATCTGGGCGTTCGTGACCAATGGGATCGTGCTGTGGGAGACCAAAAACAAGTCTATCCTCGAATATGAGCCATGCACCGCAGAGAAGAACGTGTAGTCCCTCTCTTGTGGATGGAGAGTGCGCTATATGTCTATCAAGCGGTAGGAGTGGAATAGCTCTAACTTGGTTACACACTCTCACGGACAGGGCGGAAGTACCCGTCAAGGAGTCTTTGCAAGGGTCAATGGTGAGGTTGAAGTCGCCTCCTATGACCAAGGTTCCCTCCGTGAAGGAGGCCAGGGCATTTAGGCAAGCATCATAGAGCCGGAAGCTGGTCCACGTTCGGCAGGTACAGGTTCGCGAGGGTAAAGGTCTGCGAGTAAAGCGTGCCTTTAAGAAATAGGTATCTGCCTTCTCCATCTGTCTGGAGATCTATCAGCCGCCACGGTACTCTTTTGGTGAGGAGGATACACGTGCCCTTCGATTTGGAGGTGGGAGAGGTGCTGTGGTATGCTACTGGGAAGTGTTTACTGTAGAGTTTTGGTATCTGGTCTGCCCGTAAGTGGGTCTCTTGTAGGAAGACTACATGAGGTCTTTGCCTCCATAGATCCGCTAGACAACTGGATCGTTTTTCAGGGACATTCAACCCATTCACGTTCCAGGAGACAAATTTTAGAGACATAGTGGTGTTTTGACCCCAGTAATTAAAATTTTTGATGCAATGCCTTTCAGCAGGGCTCATTCCTGCACTCCAACTAGAGTATCTGGGAGAGGTTGCAGTGTCGTGGCACCAGCACCAGTGCCTAAGGCCCAATTTTTCAGCCCCTGTTTAACAGGGGCATGTAATTACAATTTTTGATGCAATGCTTTGCAGCAGGGCTCATTCCTGAACTTCAACTAGAGTATCTGGGAGAGGTTGTAGTGTCATGGCACCAGCACCAGTGCCTAAGGCCCAATTTTTCAGCCTCTGTTTAACAGGGGCATGTAATTACAATTCTTGATACAATATTTCACAGCAGGGCCCATTCCTGCGCTCCACCGAGAGTACCTGTGAGGACTTATAATGTTGTGGCACCAGCACCACCACAACCACCAAAGGCCTACTTTTTCTACCACTGTTCGACAATGTCATGTTATTACAATTCTTGATATAATCATTCACAGCAGGGCGCTCCAGCGCCCACCAAGAGTCACTTTGGGGGCTTACAGTGTTGTGGCAACACCATACCTTAGGCCCACATTTCTGCAGAGCATATAGGGCAGGCTCCTACATTCAAACATCCAACTTACAAACGTCTCCTACTTGCAAACTGAAGGAGACAACAGGAAGTGAGATGAAAAAAGACAAACGGCCCAAAAAATTAAACAGGGGTGATAACCCTTTCCTATGTTTTCAAAAAAGCTTAAAAATAGATTTTTTGACTGGAGCTACACTTTAAAAATGTACCAGTTCAAAATTACAAACAGATTCTACTTAACACAACAAGCCTACACAGTCCCTGTCTTGTTTGCACCTCCTGTATACTGCTGTTCTGAGTATATAGGGCCTGGGGGCCCCATGCCTTTGCTTTTTTAATTTGGGTACGGGGATCCCCTTAATATCTGTACAAGACCCAAAGGAGCTGGTAATGGGCAGGGGGGGCTACCCATGCTATTTTTTTCTCAATGATTTTTATCCGTATTGACGGAACCAGACATTACATTAAAACCGCAAGCAGTTTTAAATGACTTTTTTTCCGTTAAATGTAATTTTGTGCAGGGACTGTTCTAAACACGGGAAACACGTTCCACTTCACAGGCATACTATAGACACCCCCACCCGGCACAATATTTAAAGGAATATTTCACTTTGATTGACATTAAAATCAGTGCTCCCGAAAAAACATCAGTTTTTTAAAAAAAATTGCCATTGATCGATGTCCCCTGGGGCGGGAGCGGGGTCCCTAAATCCTTTTTAGGACAATATCTTGCACATTAGCCATTAACATTAGCACATTTTATTTCAAACTTTCGAGTCCCATAGACTTCAATGGGGTTCTAAAGTTCATACGAATTTTCGGTCCGTTCGAAAGTTCTAGTGCGAACAGAACCGGGGGGTGTTCGGCTCATCCCTACTGTACACCGACTGCAATTTATTATATATTATACATCACCTGCACTGTATTATATACTGTACACCGACTGCACTGTATTATATACTGTACACTGACTGCAATGTATTATATATTGTACACCAACCGCACTGTATTATATATTCTACAGTGCCTGCACTGAATTATATATTCGACACTGCCTGCATACTCCACTAATCCAGTAACCTAATCTCTCTCCAGTCTCCATATTAACACAATAAATACGGCCGCCATGTAAGCAGCCTGCAATTAAAAATGCAGAGGTGATCAAATCCCACCAAATTAAAGCTCTATTTGTGGGAAAAAAATTATATAAATTGTATTCATGTACAGTGTTACATGACCACTAAGAGTCAAAAACTGGCCTGCTCAGGAGGGGGGTAAATCTTTTGGAGATCAATTGGTTAAATAAACCAAAAAAAAAAAAAAAAATGAATAACACATGTATAAAAATTCTCTAGGATGACTATAAACTGGTAATGTTCCTGAGCCAACCTTAGGCCCCTTTCACACATGCTGATGGTATGTCCGTATTTCATCCATCCGTTTGCGGATGAAATACGGACATCCATTCATCCCTATGGGATAGCGGGTGTCTGCGGATGAGCATCCGCAGACACCCGATTTCGTCCGCCTCCGCAACAGTCCGATTCTGCAGACGGAGGAAAATCCTATTTTTCTATCCGTCTGCAGAACGGATCGGACGAACACGGACACACGGTCCGTGCTCGTCCGATCCCCATAGAGGAGAGCGGAGAGCTGACAGGGCGGTCCCCGCACAGTGTGCGGAGACCGCCCTGTCCGCAGCAAGCTCAGCGGGGACAACGGAGCGATCCCCGCTGAGCGAGCGGATCTTCACGGCGAGGATCATTACTGATCCGCCCCGTGTGAAAGAGGCCTAAAACATTTTTATTAGCATGTTCTGTGTCTTATATTGGATTGCAGGCAGAGGTTGCATCAGAAATAAATATAAGGGTGACACCTCCAAGGTGTGTAAACTAAGATAGTGGATAACAGATAACAGATGCTGCCTGTAGGCTCTTGTTACATAGTTGGTAAAGTTAAATAAAGGCACCGGTCCATTCGATTCAACCTGTGAGGTTGTGTATGTGTTTAACCAGATGCTGCCATTATTAAGCCAAGGGAAAGGCTAGGTGGTGGTGGGAGATGGAAGGTGGACTTTTCATCTCACACATGGCTGGGCAGGCAGTTGAAAGATAATGACGTCCTCCGTGACACATTTTTCTGATGAAAAATACCTGAAAAAATAAACTTATTTTTTTTTAAGACAATTTGAAAAAACATATACTCCTCTAGGGAGAGGACTTTAACATGGGCAGGTGGTCATAAAGGTATACAAAATTATATCAAAAATACAAAACATAGTTTAATAATAATAATAATTAAAACAGTGTAAGATACCATATACATTGGAAATGTTTACAGACATAAAGTAACAAGTACATGAAAAATATACATATCCTGTTGTATCGTCTATTTCCTTGATCCAACTGTAAGAAAACACCCCACAATTGTTCCTAATTTTCTATTCTTATTTGTCTGGGTATGTTTGTTCTGACTTAGATACCTAATTTTGTGTCATTTTGTTTGCAGATTTCCTGTTTTCTATTTAATGCAATTTGTCTATACCCCTGATGAAGAGAGTATATATTTACATTCTCGAAACGCGTTGGTTTTTTTGCCCTTCGTCCACTGTGGGGTGTTTTCTTACAGTTGGATCAAGGAAATAGACGATACAACAGGATATGTATATTTTTCATGTACTTGTTACTTTATGTCTGTAAACATTTCCAATGTATATGGTATCTTACACTGTTTTAATTATTATTATTATTAAACTATGTTTTGTATTTTTGATATAATTTTGTATGCCTTTATGACCACCTGCCCATGTTAAAGTCCTCTCCCTAGAGGAGTATATGTTTTTTCAAATTGTCTTGCTTATTAGGATGGGGTTTTGGTAGGCTTTTTTAGACTTGCGGTCTGGGGCATCTTGTTCAATTCTTAATTTTTTTTTTTTAAATACAAAAAAATTCCTATGCACCACTAATACACTGTACTGCAGTTAAATCTGCCAGAAGATGGCACTGCAAGCTAGACTATAAAATTACAGCGTCAAGTACAGGAAAACTGGTCGCTGTATGAACTTAAAGCGGAGTTCCACCCAAAAGCGGAACTTCCACTTATCTGATCCCTACCCCCTCCGATGCCACATTTGGCACCTTCCGGTGGGTGTACCTGTTTTTTACAGGTACCCTAACCCCACTTCCGGGAGGCCAGGCAATGGCAAATTACATCAGCAGCTCGGTCCCTTTCCTCCTCTTCTGCCAGGCCAGTGAGAGAGTGCAGCGCGCTTCGCCCATTTGCAGTAGGGACCCGGGCATGAAGGCGAAAGGCTACATTTCCGGGTTCCCTTATCTGCAATGGTGGCGGCAGCATCTGACCAGCCGATTTTAAAGGGGCGGGCTGAACTCTGCTTTAACCACTTGCTGACTGGGACTTTTTCTGACATTTGTTGCAATATCAATCAGTATTTTTTGCTAGACAATTACTTAAAACCCCCAAACAGTATATTTAGCAAAGACCCTATAGAGTAAAATGGTGGTCGTTGAAACTTTTTATACACTTTAGTGAATTAAAAAAAAAACCCACTAAAGTTAGCCCATTTTCTTGATCATACATCATGGGACACAGGAGCTTCATTACATAGTGGGTTATATAGGCACCTCTGGTGATTGGACACTGGTTAACCCCCAATTAAGGAAAATTCCTCCCCTATATAACCCCCCCATATGGGAGGCACCTCAGTTTTTTCGCCAGTGTCCATGGTGGTTGGTCACGTAAAACATGTGCTATGAAGAAAGCTCTGTGCAGGTCCCTGCGGGGGCCTAAGGGCTACAATAACCGGATCCATATCTCGGGCCGATATTTTGACTCCCAAGATGGTATGGTACCCGGGCCTCGTCATCTGAAGAAACAAGGTTTTGCCTGTAAGTCCTCTCCTATTGGAAGACTGGGCTCTGGGAAAACCAGACTTGGTGTACTGTTTACACATGTGGCACGAAAGTTTCTGGCAGAGTCTTTTACAAGGTCCAGGTAAGAGGTTCCTCTGAGAAGGAACCCAAAAAATCCTGAAGGTTGGCACAATTCTGCCCGCCGTGATGGGTGAAGGCTGGAATCTGTCTGTTTTCAGCAATTCCTGCGGCGAGGACAGGTAAGGGAAGTTAATCCTATATAAATTATATATTATGGATTTCTTCATTGAGTAGTTGTATGTCTTACCTGTTTTCCACCACTACAGGGAGTAAGAGCAGCCTGATGCATACTTACATTCCTTTCAGATACACACGCTCAGTGAAGCCTGGTTCTCCCAGATGACTCACGTCTCCACTGCGATCTCTGCCACAATGAAGGTAGCGCAGGGGTCCCACATAGTCTGGGGGTCCCACGCAGCTCCGATGGCTATCCCCTTCCCCCCCCTGGATGGCCGGCGGTCCTCATGCACGTGTGCTGAGCGCGCCCCCGTGCTAATGGGGGGGAGTGTGGTTGCGAGCTGTGCACGCCGGTGTGCACGGCGCTGTACTGCGCAGGTGCCAGGCGGTAGTTTTAAAAGCCCAGAGCGCTAGGGGGCTGTAAGTGGAGACACAGGAGCTGTGGGCAGTAAGCATCCTAAGGGATTGGAACCAGACAAACCTAAGACACCTACTCAGCATCAGGTTGTGCAATTTAAGCATATATATTTATTGTGAGACTTTGAGCACAACAGTGATTGCACTTTGTACTAGTACCTCTTCTTTGTAGCTTAGGACTATGTCTCCTCGTAAGAGGGTCTCAGGGGGAGGTAACAAGGGCACTGGTAAATCACCGCCTAGGTCTAAGGGTTCTAAAAATGCCTGTAGGTTACCATCCCCCCCTGCAAGACTGGAACCAGCCTCACAGGATGAGTCAGTGCCCCTGTCAGGTTTTGCAGCCTCTCCTAATATTTCAGCCCCGGTATTTGTCACTGAGGACTCCCTTAGGGCTACATTGGAGGGTTTTGAAGGGAGCATCATGAATTTTATTTCAGCTTCGCTGAAAGATAGCAGGAAAAGGGGTAGATCCCCTCCCTCTGCTGAGATTCCTCTTTCAGATGACACTTCTGACAATGAGGAGAGATCCCTATCTTGGGGCAGGGATCTTGAGCAGTCGGAGGAATCAGAGGAAGAGGAGAGAGTACCCCCCTCCCAGGAGCTCAGAAAACAGGTGCAATATTATACTGATTTGGTGCGTACCACATTCAGAATGCCTGCTGCTGAGGTCGCTACATCCTGTTTCTTCCCTGGGGGTCAGGAAAATCCCACAGACTGCTATTTGCTACAGTAGGTTTTAAAAATTTTTGATTATATAGTTGATGAATTGAGAGTTAAAAAATGTATCCTAATTGTATTTATCCCAACACAGGGTGAACGTGGTGCCCCTGGTGAAAGTGGTGGTGTTGGCCCTCATGGACCTTTGGGATCCCGTGGCCCATCTGGAACTCCTGGACCTGATGGACAAAAGGTATTTTGGGTGTTGTAATAAAAGAATATAAGGGATATAAAACATATGCTTTGAAAATAAAGCTCATGAGCATTACAGCTGTAGTTTAATCAGCAAATCATTCCCTCACCTTTCCCTTTTTCTGACTTCTTCAGATTTAGGCCAGGAATTTATACTAAACATGTTGTTACTACTTGCCAGCACCCTAACAAGTCTTCCTGCAATTATCCTGATCTGTTACTCCTGGTTATAACTCAGCATACTCTCTAGAATCTGTTTCTGACCTTCACGTAATGACTCGGTCTCTAGCTTGGTCTCTGTTATCCACTTCTGATCTGTTGCCTTTAGTTGTGGGTCATTTTACCTTCACCTGCCTGTCTCTTGCCCTGGTCTTCTAATTGGTCCCCAACAATGCTTCTTGGCCACCTGCCCTTTACTGTGGCTTATTATCAACTGTTCATTTCTGAACTATCTATAAGACAGACAATAAATTGAACAGGTAAATATATGCCATGGGACAGAGTGAGTAGCCAACTGGAAGTGGCTAGAACCCAAAGAACTGTAGTATTCCTAAACTGAGTAGAGGTTATCGTGCAGTTTGCATAAATCTGCATGCAGAGTCACAATAAAAATGCATTGTCCTAAAAAGCTACCAAAGTGACCACAAGCTCCAATTCTATAGGTGCAGATGTCATTTAACCAGTTAAAGTTCTTAGAAGCAACAAAAAAAGGTAATCTCACGCGTTGTCTTCAATAAAGCAACTTTATTTAGTCAACAGGCTGCTCTTACAGCTTGTTTGTTCAATAAAGTTAATTCCTGGGAGCGGACATGGTACATTTATGGATGTTTCTAAATCACAACATTAATTAACATGACTCTACTGCACAGGGGCCAAGAATATGATGGTTTTAAAGTTATTGGTTGAGGAAAGTGGAATGTTGGTAACCATCACTGGATATTAATAATGAAATGACAGACATATTTGGCAAAACAGCTTTGATCGTTCTTTAAAGATTTAACACGTTATGACTTCCTCATACCTAGGGAGAGCCCGGTGTTGCTGGTTTGAATGGAGGCGTTGGACCTTCTGGCCCTGCTGGTATTCCTGGAGAAAGAGGTACTGCTGGAACTCCCGGAACCAAAGGAGAGAAGGTAAAATAAGAGATAAGATACTCAACAAGTACCACCAAGTACATGCAAATTTAAACGTTAACCTTACTTATTACTTTCTCAAACCCATTAAACACACACTCCCGCTCCCAAAACAATTGTCGACACTCTAATTTGTTTGAGAATCAAAATATATATAAAAAACAAAAACCCAGTTAGTTCATTGGATGGGTTTACACACAAATAGAATACACAGAAAAAACATTGCAGTGTCTATTCTTACTCTACAGGGTGATGCTGGCAATTCTGGAGATTATGGCAACCCAGGAAGAGATGGCGCTCGTGTAAGTAAATTTTTTATCATGCCTTTTTAAATGGGAAGAGAAATTCCAAATGAATAGGATAAGGATGTCGTGGTGAATAGGTAGAGGACTGCAAAATGTGGTGGCCTTACTTGATGACTGAATTTACTAGTAAGGGATATGAAAACATGGGAAGGGGAAGAGGTAGTCCATGTGGTCCTATTAGATGGGGAGAAACATGTCCTGTGGGTGTCAATATTTGGCCCCACTGAATTGAAGCCTGGCCAGTGGAAAGAGGCAGCAATATTGAATCTCCACAGGAGTACCTACTACACGGGAAGAGGTGGTCCTATGGGGCAGCTGGATGACTGCTTATTTAATAAGAAAAAGTAGCCTTCATGTATGAGTAGAGAACGCCTTTGTGGATGTAATGAAGTATTCCTATTGGGTGAGAAGCAGTGTGCCTGATAGGTGGGAAAAGGTAGACTCTTTGGCTGGAAAAAAGGTGTACAAGTTGAATGGGAAAAGGTGGTCCTACTGGCTGGAAAAAGATGCATTTGGTAGCTGAGACAATTTGGTCTTATTATCTAGGAAGAGGTGTAATTGGTATATTGGACAATTTAGTCCTTTTGGCTGGGAAGAGGTGTGTCTGGAACATGGGAAGAGACAGCCCTACTTTCTAAAAAGAGACAGATCTACTAGCTAGGAATAGGTGGTTTTGCTGGTTGGGAAAATGTGTGCCTGGTAAATGTGACAATGTGATCCTACAGGCTGGGTAGAGATGTGTCTGGTACTTGGGACAAGGTGGTCCAATTGGCTGGAAAGAGGTGTCTCTGGTAAATAGAACAGGTAGTCCTACTGGTTGGGAAGTGGGGTCCTACTGACTGGGAAGAGGAGTGTCTGACAGATGGACGACTGTTTATATTACTGAAAAAAGACAAGGATGTAGTATCCATGGTGACACTATTTTAATATTTTAATTTGTCTTCTTTAGGGTCCAGCTGGTGCTGCTGGTGCCCCCGGTCCTGCTGGTGGTCCTGGTGATAGAGTAAGTACAATTCTTGGATGCAGCTGAACACTGCAGCCTCTATTTTGTAAACCTTCAGTAAGGACAAGGCAATTACTCTGACCCTGATATCTATTTTGCCTTTTTAGGGTGAATCTGGTCCTGCTGGTCCCTCTGGTGTTGCTGGTCCTCGTGGTGCACCTGTAAGTGAAAAATACAAAATTATATTAATATATGTAACTTAAAAGTAGCAAGTGGAGTCTGCCATTTTGTGAGCAGAATCAGTACTTACCAAGAATGTTACCAATGCTTATCAGAGATGTTGCTAGTTTCTCATTATGATACATTTTGGCTCAGTTTTTAAAAAGGCTTGTTATAGGTGTTTGATACACTTTAAAATATAAATATTTTCCTGTTTTGGCTCTGTGCAGGGTGAACGTGGTGAAGCCGGTCCCGCTGGACCAACTGGCTTTGCTGGTCCTCCTGTAAGTAATTAACTTTTTTTTTAATTGAAATATACACTTCTTTTCATTGTCCTAAGGAAATCATTGTAATCAGCCTTTTTCACTTAACAGGGTGCAGCTGGTCACGCTGGAGCTAAGGGAGATAGAGGAGCCAAAGGTCCCAAAGGAGAAGCTGGTTCCCCTGGTCCTTTGGGTGCTCATGGCAGCGCTGGCCCTGCTGTAAGTTATTAAATCTATAAATACATTTACAATGTTTACCATATGCTTTAATATAGAGGCACCAATAAACTGGTCTAATATTTCATTGTTAAAGATCTGAAAGACTGAAATAGATGGTTTGGCTAAGGATTAGAGTAGGTTGGTGCAAACATCTGTTGGATGTTCCAGAATGGAAAAGAAATAGTAGGACTAGAGTAGACACAGGCATGTTCTGGCCTCAGTGGGTTAGGTGTGATCTAAAATGCAATATATATATATATATATATATATATATATATATATATATATATATATATTTACCTAGCAGTGATAATTACCCAAGAATATTGCTGTACGTTCAGAGTTTTGTGTATATTAGACTGAACCAGAATTATGTATACCATTCGGTGAATGCAGAAGGTAATATGTTATACAAAAGGTACTATAGTAGGATTATTGTTGCTATTTAAAACACAAGCAGTCACAGACAAGTATGCATATTTGACTGGGGGGTACTGGCAACAAATGCACAAAATTTTGCGGTACTTCAGATAAACTGGCATACAACAAGGTATACATAACAGAACTGTTGAGAAATACTAGGCTAGTAACAGTGTTCAATGTTACTTACCTTGAATGATGCAGTCATTGCTGGAGTTCAAGTAACCTACTGACCCAAACCCATAGGATTACGTTTTCAACCAAAGTCACTTATAGCCATAATTAAAAAGTTCTGTCCTTAATATTGTGGGTTTTTTTCTCTATAGGGTCCAAACGGGCACTGGAGCTCGTGGTGATGCCGGTCCTGCTGTAAGTCACTCAAGTTGGTCCTTCTGTTAAAAAAAAGAAAAAGCCACTTTGTGATTGTGTTTGTGATTTTAAGAAGCCAGTCATGGTACATTAAATTAGAAATCTTGAGAAGAATTTTTTTTTATCTATAGGGTGCTACTGGATTCCCTGGTCCCGCTGGTAGAGCAGGAGCTCCTGGACCCCCTGTAAGTACACTTTCATCTATAATAGTCTGTTACTGGTAATTGTTTTTAATACAATGACTAAGAAGGGGAATATGAAATGAGAGACACAATGTTGATTTAAAGTCATGTATCCTATCTAAAGTTACCCAAAACCATTATTTAAAATGTGGATCTTACCCGGTTTCTTTATAAACATTGTCATAATGAAATCCTTGGATTCCTCCCTGATGCTGTATATCCTTATTAAACACCTTATTTTATTTTAATTACATATACCTGTAGCAGGTATAGAGGCATAAAGGAGGGGACAATAAAAGACACCCCAACTAAAAATCGGAATCAATCATATGCCTATCCTATACTTTAGAATGAACTCAGACAGACCTAGAAAGGGCGTGTCTTAGGAAACATGGGAATGAAGAAGATTGATGATGAAAATTCTGAACTTTTAGCTTTATAGAATGCCCACTGTCAAAGTTCCTGATGGCCGTAAAATACCCAACATTATTTTGGAGACATTCACATAAAACACGAATGTTGTACCGCTCCAGGTGAAGGTATCACTCACATGATGCAGTCCCCACGTTGGGTGCTCGCCCCGGCGTGCCACCACAGTGTAGTTATGTGAGGAAAGTTGGTGGCTCACCACACCGTAGAGATGCCAAATCTTTACTCCATATGTTAATCAAGGAAAACACAAAGACAGGATGGCTGGAGCTGTTAATGCGTTTCACACATATGCTAGTGCTTATTCATAACAAATTTGCTGGGTAATGTTTGCAATGCTGCTTCTATGATAATAGTGGGTAATGTTCAAACGTTATCGTTTATGCAGACAGTTCCAGTATTGGAAAAGGATATTTGTATATAGGCATGGTGGAGGTGGGGAGAATTAAGATACCTACTGGATCTATTCCATCAACTCAGTTAGTGCAAGCAATTTTATCTTTTGAAGTGGAAGGGCATACTTTTTGTTTTTTGTTGTTCCCCGGTTGAGGAGGTTTACTCTTACTCTCTGCGTATACAACAGAACAGGAAGTTTGGGGGAAATTAAGCAAAGCAAGAATGCAGGTAGCAATAAAGCACCCAACTGATGCTCTTACAAACCAATGTGGGTTACAGTTGCAAGTGTATTTCTAGTTTTTAAATTATATATATATATATATATATATATATATATATATATATATATATACCCTCCGTGAGGTTTTTGAGTCACTATTGAGGATATTTCCCACTGTGTTAGAACAGGTAGCCATTGCTACCAAGGAAGAAAGTGAGGCTAAATCCAAAAATATTAGAGATGCCCCAGAACAAGAAGTGAATGGGAATATTCCAATGGTGACATCTATTTCAGGGACAATTTTCCCTCACTTAAGTAGTTTTCCTCTGTGACTGAGTGAAAGGTTTTTTTCCCCAGAGGTATGTAAACAACCAAAAATAAACTTCCAGGGTTTATTGCATACTTTCCTACTCTATCCAAAACTTAAAAAAAAAGTTTTGGTTTTATATACACTATAAAATAACCATACAGTATAGCAGTCTGGAAACTCTTCTACAGAGAATACAGAACAAATTGTGAACTTTATTTGTAAAAAAAAAGTCTGAGGAAGGCATGTCTCAGTGATCAGGTATCTATTTTCATGCTCCAATGTTGCAGTGAACAAGGAAGTGTGGGAATTAAATTGGCTGCCCTGGGTAGAAACTTCCATAAAAGAAGCTCAGTGTCAGTGATTTTGAATACAAAAGCCATATAAGTATAAAAAGAATTCCAGTAAGCACATCCACAATGTGCCAAACTGGACATAACACCCATTTTCAGATAGTGAAATCAGTTGTCTGCAGCTGCTAGTTTATCCAGCTCAGTTACCTTTCTGCGATTAAGATGAAATGTTTCCTTTGAAGTAAGTCTTAAAATGAACCTTCACAAAAGTTTATTATTTATTGTTGATGTGTTTCACTTGCACTTGTTTTACAGGGCAATGTTGGTTCTTCTGGCCCAACTGGACACCCTGGCAAAGATGGCGCAAGAGGTCCTCGTGGTGACTCTGGCCCTATCGGTCGTCCCGGTGAACAAGGTCAGCCTGGCCCAGTAGGTCTTGCTGGAGATAAAGGCCCATCCGGAGAAGCTGGTCCCGCTGTAAGTAATAGTGCCATTACATTGAATTGTTGATGTTAAAACAAAAGGTGGTCGACTTAGTTAACCAATAGGGATGACCAAATCTGCCCGAGAATGATTATCTGAGGGTTCAGTGAATCTTGTTTGAAATTTGGTGAACCTGAATTTAGCGGCATATTCCAATGAAGACTATGGGAGACAAATCTTGTTAGTAAGCTTTGGCCTTTTTGGGGCAAATTTAGTTCAGTTACAGATCCAATAAACTCACACAGTGCTTTCTGGCTCATATAGTTCTTCCCCCCAACCTCTCACAGTGCCTCCCCCCTGCAAGCCCTAAGCCTCCATGGTGTCCCCCCCTCCCAACTTGCTGTGGAGCCTCCAGACCTCCATAGTGCCCCCAACCATGTCCCACAACCACCTTCAGAAACCTCATCCTTTACAAGGCCACTAAGTCTACTGCATAGTCCTCTGACCCATTCCACATCCCCCCATTGTGACATCCAGCCCCATCCAGAGTGACATCTAGCTACATCCAGCCAGCTACAGATCCCTTAACCTCTCATAGTGCTCCAAGCTCATATAGTGCCCCCCAACCTTTCACAGTGGCACACAGTGCCCCCAGGCCCCCTGAAAGCTCTACGCCCCCACAGTGTCCCATCCCCCATTCTTCCACAGTGCCCCCCAGCTTGCTGTGGAGCCTCTATACCTCCATAGGGCCCCCAACTTACAAGTGTCCCACAGCCCCCTTCAGAAATCTCACCCTTTCCAAGGCCACCAAGTCTACTGGAGGGTTCCCTAACATAACCTATTCCACATCCCCATCCCCCTATAAGGACCCCCATCCAGAGTCTTCCAGCATTTCAATTTGTATATCCATTCTTTTATTAAGTGAGCATACATTTATTTTTTTACTGTTGGGGCATCTGGCCTTGAGAACCACTGATTTACTGGATTTGATTAAAGAGTATCAAAACATTTTTCCTTTATTTTTCCCTATCTATGGAGTAGCAGCATATCAACCTAGGACAAAAAGTATGTAAGGACTATAGAACACCTCCCTCTTTATAACATAAGGAAGGTGTTCAGTGGTTCACAGAGGTGAACTAGGCAGAGCCGACAACATTTTTTTATAACACTGCAGAGTGCGCAGGTCAGCAATGGATTTTTTTATTTGTCCAGTGCAGAAATATAATAGTATAATGAAATCACAAAAGTAATAACCCTTTTATATTTTGTATTTGCAAATAAGGACCCCCTGGTGCTTCTGGCCCCTCTGGTGTTCTGGGTGCTCGTGGTATTATTGGTCTTCCTGGAACAAGAGGAGAACGTGGTCTTCCTGGTGGACCTGGCTCAAACGTAAGAACATTGATTAACCATATTTACATTTTAAACCCACAGCAAACATTTCATAAATGTCCTTTATATGACATTAGTGGACCAGGAAGTGACCACACTTGAGAGTACTGGGCAAGACATTTAAATTATTTTCCATATAGAGTATATGTTAGTGTAAAAGAGGAATGCTTGGTCAAGCCATGCTTCTGGATCTTGAAGTTATTCAATGATCACTTTCACTTGATTGTTAAGCCAGATCGTTCTTTCGGCTTGGTATTGTGGTCAATATACGGTAAATGGGGTAATTTTAATTTCTGAGTATGGCCGTTTTCAATGGTTTTTGACAGGCTGAACAGGTTGAGACTAAAAAAAAGTTTATCTTGCAGACACTGGGCCTGTGTATGGGAGTTTTATGCACACTGGCAAGTGTCTTGCATGTGCTCTGTGCTTGCATTGGATCTCATTTGCCCCAAGGCTCTTTAGAGATCATTATTGAAATGTTACAGCCATTATTGAAAAGTAGACCAAACTTGGCTAGTATGTACTACACAGGGGTTCACAATAGTGACCTCATGCTAATGAATCCAACAGCAACTACAATGCAAATACAGCACAGTTGCCAATGTGCATATCCTATAGCCAAACAATTTTTTTTTTTTTTTTTTAAGTTTTGGATAAAATAAGACCCCTGTCAAATTTTAATGCTGCCTTGAAATTTTTACATTTCTGAGTCATCCTGGAAACCATTGTTAACGAGACACAAAGTGATGGGAGAGCCAAAAGTTATGCTCATCAACAAAGCAGGTGGTGAAGAGGTATCTTCCAATGTAGACACCATAATAACAGCTCACCTTGGAGGGATTCCTTTTACCTTCTGTTGTGTCTCTTGAAAATGAAATGCAGGAACATTTTCCCAATGGGACAAAGGCAGCAATAAATAAATAAATTAATGAAAACAATTATGGGGGGTTATTAATTCCCTACCAACAAGACAGAATATTTGAATTCTACCTGTGATAATAGGATAGAGGTTAAGGAACAAACATCAACTAGCATAATGAAAAAACAAATATCAGTTCCTGTTGTTTAGAAGTATGATTCTTTTAGAATAGCAATTTCTATTGGGAGCATCTCAATGAACCTTTTTGGTCTACTTCTGCCTTTATTGCTTCCTTCACAAATCCCAATAGGAAGAACATTCCTTAATTCAGAATAGTGCATGGAGCCATGCAGATAACTATTTTTCCCCCCAGAGTTAGCTGTACATCCAAAGCTACTGGTTCACCACAAAGATACAGTCTAATATTTTACAGAAATGTATTCAAAACTGCATATAGCTGTTTCAGAAATATTGAAAACCATGGCTTCTTTGGAGTAGGGCTTGGGGAACAAGAGAAAATATATCTAGATTGCTTAGGGTGGGCTGAAAGGAGCCAGTAAACTTAAGTTGACCATTAAGAATTGCCATATGTGCTTTGTAATCTTTTTGAGAATAGACATTATCCAGATTTTTCTTTACTTATTACCTGAAAAAAACATCAGAACAACATTTTCTAGGTTACTCTGTAGACTTGGAAGTTAATACGTTGGACTGTTGAGAAGTTTAAGTCTCCTGTATAATAGACAAAGTTTGCTTTTATCCACTTTAGGGTGAGCCTGGTCCCTCTGGTCTTGCTGGTTCTTCTGGTCCCCGTGGTCCCCCTGGCTCTGTTGGTTCTCCTGGTCCAGTTGGTCATTCCGGAGAGGCTGGTCGTGATGTAAGTAGTAAATTAAAATCAGGAGGTTTAAAATACATATGAAGGTCAAAGTCTGGTAATATAAGATTATGTAAAAACAGAAGAGGAACAGAGGTGAGAGAAAATATTAGATAAACATTTGTGGATCAATAATCTTCTTAGCCAATGTCTTCTGTTTCCGGATATGTAAAAGTTGCCCATTTTATAGCCAAACTGGATAAACAATGAATTCTTAGGTCACTGTTTTGTATAGGTGTTTTTTATTGATTATTCTTTACAATGTATACAAGTCTGTTAAAGAAAAAAGTAACTAAAGTTCTTGGTTGTAAGTCCTGGATTGTAGTCCTTATTCTGGACAGAACCTCTTCATATGCTTCCACTATTAATATGTTCTCTTCTCAGTGGTTTTAGGTATATATTTTGCCAGCTTAGGTAAAATGTCATTATTTTTAGATGCCCTATTTACTTTACCCAAGATTCCTTTGTTCTCCATTACTTCTATACCACCTGCAATATCACAAAGGCAACAGCCCATCCATATAATTGGTGGATTAATGGGGAATGAGGTGAACAGCTTTGGCTATCTGGCTTGCTACACAAGCATTAGTACTGTAGTTTGCACCCTATGGACATTAACAGTGCCTTAGGATCCTGCCTACATTGACTTGTGGATGTTTAGGCTCTGGTTTCCACTCACTAATGATTCCTTCAAATTACTACCCAAAGCTTTGCATTGAAAGTTAGGCTCCTTGAACTTCAAAAACATGTAAGGGCTACTTGAACTGCCCTGTCCACCTTGTAGGCTGGTCTTTACAATACTTATTACTGTACTTTAAAATAAATAATCAGCTCATTTATGCAAAAAAAAAAAAATCGTAAAATATTATTTTTTATTTTCCGTTTTATTAGGTAGATAGGAAAGTGTGTTACACAAACTACAAAATGCTCACATTTAACTAATTTCTTCTTGATGTTTAATCAAAAGGCCATAAAGTTACAAACTTGCATTCATGAAAGTAAAAAAGATAAAGTATATCCTAATAACTAACTACATCCAGGTACTTTGTAGTCACTATCACACTGCTTTTCTAACAACAGGATGTTTGTTTCATTAAAATTAACATATTTTATTTTTTTCTTACTTTTTAGGGCAACCCTGGTAACGATGGCCCTCCTGGTCGTGACGGTCTTCCAGGCCCTAAGGTAAGTTTGATGTACCAAATATAACATGATGTGTCAAGAGCTTAAAACAAAAACTGTCTATATTGACAATAGCATTTAATAATCCTGTTCCATGGTGTCATATGCTCAACTGAGAGGGAATGAAAGGAAGAACATATTTGGTTGGTACAACAGCCATTTCTTCCTTAAAGTTCAGATAAAGTCTTGGCTAGCTGCCTTGGGTAGCTGGGCTTGATCAAAAATGTAAACCCATAATAATGTTTCCTGATAACTATCAAGGCAGCCAGAAACCTGCCAGTTTAAATAGTCTTTCAGTACTATGGAGATGTCCCATTCACTTTACCCAAGATCCCTTTCTGCTCCCCTACCACGTTCTGTAGCATCTGCAATTTTTTTGAAGGCAACTGACCTGTAGGATTGATGGTCATGTATCAGCCAATTCTTGAGACAACTACCATTTCTGCCAGCTCAATTTTTAAATAAGTTTTATGACCCAAGAGGAGTTTGAATGCTCTCTGTGGCTCAAGTTAAACATCTAAATACCATTATTATTCAGCTATTCTTCTTACTGCAACATTAACATTCAGTGTTCACTTTTAGGGAGAGCGTGGTTATCCTGGCAACACTGGACCCTCTGGTCTTGCTGGAGCTCCCGGCCCAGCTGGTTCTGCTGGAGCTGCTGGTAAATCTGGAAACCGTGGTGAAACTGTAAGTTGACAGCGTTTATACATTTACAATTTGTTTATCATGTTTAGTGGTATTATCATTGCTTTTTCTGTATCAGACAATAACTGTAATTCTTGTACATCATATAGATAAAACCAAAACAGGCAGATTATTTTCAAGTCTCAATGTCTTGGAAAGAGTAGATACATATACAGTATATAAATGTACTGACCTTACAATATATAGGAAATTGGCAAACTCCAGTTTTACATTTGGGTGAGAGGTATCTTATTTACATTAATTGTATACATTACACCAACATTTCCTCAGTGGCAATGCATATATGCAATAACCAGAAGCACACATGTGTTATAGCACATCACAACATATGTGAATGCCTTGTGGTTGAAGTAGTATGATATAGGTTTCAAGTATTAGTGAGACATTAGTTTGCAGGCAATCTATATTAGAGGCGGTGTTCTTAAACATTCAGTATTCCATAAATAATGTAGTAGACCACATGATCAGGACATTTTTGCTTAAGGGATCAAATGGGTATTCGCCGTAAGTCTACCACTGCTCAAAGTCTACTCTTAAATTAATTAAAGGGGTGTTAGATTGGAAAACAGCAGCAGATAACAAATAGGGGGTAATCATTGATCAGCCAATAGTTTGTGACTTGTTTACTGTATATATCATTTTATTCATGTTTTTCACCATTTAGGGTCCATCTGGTCCTGCTGGTATCACTGGCCCATCTGGTCCAAGAGGTCCTGCTGTAAGTATCTTATATACTGTATATTAACATTCAAAATCTTGAAAGCTCGTTTCATGTTTCGATCTACCTCTTGAACCTTTCATCGAGGTTGCATTATGGGTGGTCATTCTGGATGATCTTGTCACAGGAGTATTTAGCCTACCAAATTTCAACCATAACTAAAATCAGGATGGGAGATCCTTTAAAAACAACACAGAAGAATTAGTGTATGGAACTCACAGCATATATAATAGGGAATGTTGCTGAAAACATATACATATAATAAAGGGAAAAAGGATTGGTGTTTGTGGTTGTTGTAGACCAGGTGTCTCCAAACTTTCTAAACAAAGAGCTAGTTTACTGTCCTTAAGAGGGGCCGGATTGTGGCCAGTGGAAGTAGAAAAGGTCCCGAAGTAAGTGGGAACAAGCAATGCCCCATCTTTGGTGTGAGAGGAATGGCACCCCATTGTTGGTGTCATTGGGAGGAATTGTGCCCGACCATTGGTGTCGTTGGGCCCCATTGTTGGTGTTATTGGTAGGAATAGTGCCCCATAATTGGTGTAAATGGGTTGGTATTAGTGCATGAAAATAGTGCCCCAAGGGCCAGATAAAGGTAAGCAAAGTCAATTTTATATAGACTCCTGTATTGCCCACCAAATTGATCTCCAGTACCTGCTACCATTTTGTAAGATTTCTTAGGACAAATACCTATTTGGTTTATTTTTTAAAACCATTCTAAATATGTTTTCTATTGTAAACGTCAAAGGTTTATGGTTTAGTCTACAACAGTGGTCTGCAAGCTGCGATTATCTAACCACCTTTTACTTGTAGGGTCCACAAGGTGTTCGTGGTGACAAGGGTGAAGCTGGAGAGAGAGGAGCCAGAGGTCTGGATGGTCGCAAAGGACACAATGGTCTGTCAGGTCTTCCCGGTCCTTCTGTAAGTAAAAAGAATAAAGTCTTTATAAATTATAATATATGTAATTAAAAACATGCAAAGCAAAAAAAATAAAAAATCCTGAGAGCAAAGTAAGTCCAAATACTACTAGGTTTCATTTATAAAGTCACAAAGGAGATTTCAAAATGAACCAGCCTATCATCCAACACTATACGTAGGGAAATAAATACTTCAATAATGTTTTGCATATAGGATCGATAAAACAGGCCTCTATGTCTGCCTCAGTTCTCACTAGAGTTGAATACATGTTGTTTTTTTTAAATGTAGATGTGTGGAGTATGTTGAACTTTACTTACATCTTCATTTAATTACTTAATTTTATTCCACAATATTCCCATTTTTAAAAGATGGACTACAAATCTGATGGATCCAGCCATATGGCCTACCACTTCCTGTCTTTTCTATACTATACTTCCTTATCACTTACCGTATATAGGTTTAATTAGAGCAGAAATAGGTAAGAGCACATATTTGCTGCTCATAAAATCTTTTGAAAAATGAAGATTCAGTAGAACAACATATTGTGTGTAACACACAAATCTCTAAGACGTTTTACAACTAGACAGTGCTTCATCAGAGTATACTCTTGGTGAAAATAAGTTCCAAAGGGTGACCACTGGTCCTAATATATAAACTCTTCTATTTTCAATGTATTATAGAGAACTTTAATTATCAGTGTTCCTTTAGTACAGTGTTCCTTAATTATAGTCAAATTTTCCTTCCAAAGTCGCAGAAAGGCAAATCCAAAGGGATAGTTCTGGACTGGTAAGGAAAATGGAACCCCCAGACAATATAGAGAAGACATTTAAAATTCTAAACAAACAATGCCCACAACACCAAATTATTATTCCTCTAATTCAGAGAGGTTAAATGGCTTTTTAATAATTTACCTCATATTATATTATTATATGACAGGTTCAGGGACCATATCCGGACAGAAATATGGTCGCTGCCTTTGCTTTTGAAGGCGCACTTTCTATTTCTAGTTAATTTAGGGTTAGCCACAACCAGTGGTTCTATCGTAATACAAAGAATGTAATATTCTTTTTTAAAACATAAATATTATTTTCATGAACTGTAATGTATATTGCAATGTAGTTTATCAAATTCCATTCGGCCATTTTTAAAGCCCACCTCCAGCCAAAAATCTTTCCTTTAGGTTTGGATAGAGTTTGGAAGACAAATTTTGTCTGGTTATTTTTTCTGTCTATGACCCCCGTTGGGCAGATTTTCCCACACTTCCTGTCCCTGAGCCATCCAGGCAAGGAATTGAGAGAATGTTAGTCACCAGGAAAGGAAAGATCAAACAGCATTAAAACATTAAGTTCTAACTCTTCCCCACTCCACTAAAAAATTTATTTTGTTTTACATTTTTTTGTCGACAACCTTATTGAAAAAAAATCCTATCACTGCCAAAAAGTCATGGTAAATCTTCCCAACAGGGAAAAAGATGACAATAAGAACCTGATATTCTATCTCACAAAACTAGGGATTCATTTTATTACATCTAAGTAAAATTTTAATAATAGATTTTCTCTTTTTCCTTTAGGGTACTCCTGGTGAGACTGGTCCCTCTGGTTCTGTTGGTCCCGTTGGTCCAAGGGTATGTAATGATCAACCAACAATGTCCAATCAGAGGCATATATTTAGGTATAATGTTTCTTTATTTTATTAATAAAACAACATTTTTTGTTTTTATTACAGGGTCCCTCTGGTCCCTCTGGTCCTCCTGGCAAAGAGGGTCGTTCTGGACATCCTGGTGCCATGGGTCCCGTTGGTCCACGTGGTCCTGCTGGTTTCACTGGTCCTGCTGTAAGTATTTTTTTAGTTTAAAAGAAGAAAATCAAATGTGTCTTTCTTCAGGAAACTTTTGATGTACTATTCAATATAAACCTGAACTCCAGGTTAACAGAATTCCAGGATATCAGCATGTTCCTTGTTATTACAATTGAATGCAGTACACCTGATTGGTTCCCAGTCCTGCCTTTCCCTCTCCCAGTCTAAATAATGCTCTATATGAGATTGCAAAAGGCTGATTCCAAGTCAAATAGAAGTACTTAAGCTTAAAAAATAAATGCAACAATATAACAATGCATACAGAGCTGCATTCATTTTTGAATTTTATATCTGCCTGTGATTGAGCTGTAAAGTCATAATGGAAAATCGTAATTGTACAAGTGCTGGTGATCAATTATCAGGGATTCTTAAATCAAAATTCTGTTCTCACATTTGAAAATTAAAAAAAAAATTGCAATAACTGGGTAGTTTGGTGTCTTACAACTGCAAAAGCAAAAAATTAACGAGGGTTATTAAATAATGCTTATAGATAAGTCAATAGCCTTTAGTGTAAAAGAAAATAATTAGTGGCAATTTTTGATAACTGTCACTTTAGCGTGTTGTTTTATGGTGCAAACAATTTTTAGGATGCTGTTAATGCTAGTATTCACACATAATGGTACAACTGATGCCATTGTAATAATGCATAGGTTTAGCATCAGGTTTAGGGGATAGGTTGAGTTTAAGGGTTCATTTAGGGTTACATTAATGAGCTGGCCGATAACATTCATGTTAAGTTTACAAGTTAAGTTGAGTTTATTGATTAGACTTAGGGGCCAATTTGGGGTTTATACTTAGGTGAAGCTTATGCCTGTTTTTTCTTACTTAGGGTTATGATACATTTAATTTTGGAGTGGAATAAATTAGTGCTTTACAGAAATAATAAATTAGATCATCATATATTAGATGGTTACAAACAAATCAAAAATTTGCTGGTTCACAGACTATGTAAGATCACAGTAATTGCGGTATTTCTCCATTTTTGTTTCTGCAAATCTAAAGAAGATGATGTTAAAGTAGAAGGGTGGCTTAATTAGATTTCATATTTTCTATTTAACAAATAAA
Organism: Lithobates pipiens; assembly: GCF_037356315.1. Taxonomy (NCBI): domain Eukaryota; kingdom Metazoa; phylum Chordata; class Amphibia; order Anura; family Ranidae; genus Lithobates; species Lithobates pipiens. Next base: position 927,509 of record NW_027507895.1, on the reverse strand, counting down.
GTGCATTATAACATTAAAACTTCAGTATGTATTTACTATTTTTTTTTTGTATAATTTTAGGGTCCACCTGGTCCCCCTGGTCCTCCTGGTCCATCTGGTGGTGGATATGATGGTGGTGATGGCGGTGAATATTACAGAGCTGACCAGCCTGAACGCAAACCTAAGGATTATGAAGTTGACGCTACTTTAAAATCCCTGAACCAACAAATTGAGGTCATCCTGACCCCAGAAGGCTCCAGGAAGAACCCTGCTCGTACTTGCCGTGACTTAAGACTCAGCCACCCTGAATGGACAAGTGGTGAGTAGAAAACCTGCCCAGATTATATATCAGCTTTTCTTAAGATGTGGATAAGGTGATAAGATAGGTTTGAGGAGAAAGCTCGCATTGCAACAAATACTCATTGTAAACTTCCTTTCTAGGATTCTACTGGATTGACCCCAACCAAGGCTGCACTTCTGATGCTATCAGAGTCTTCTGCGACTTCTCCTCTGGCGAGACTTACATCCACGCCAACCCAGATTAAATTACACAGAAGAACTGGTACATCAACACCTCCAACAAGGAGAAGAAGCACCTCTGGTTCGGCGAGATTCTTAATGGAGGCACACAGGTGGGTCCAATTTCTAGCCTTTGTATAGGCATAGAACCAAAGAGTGTTTCCTTTGAAAGCTTTTATTTAACAGTCTGCTACAGTTAGAGTGTAAATACATGTTGATTTTACATCTATAACACGTATGCAGAGCACAATCTGGACTAAAACTCTCTTTGCCCTGTTTTATTCGCAACAACAAAAGCTGACACATTCCATGTGTTTTTCCAACTGTCGATGTGATTCCACCTTGGGCAAAAGAGAAGGAACAATAAGGGAGCATCGTGCAATGCAATTTAATACAAGTCAAAACAAAGTTGGAAGTCTTCCACGAGTTTAACATCACGTTTTGGAAAGAAAATAATTGTCAGCTTTTGTAACAAAAAATGAAAAACCCAAATAAAAAAACGTGAAAACTTGCACCATTTGTGGCCTTTTGAATATCTTTAATGGAGGAAGTTAAAAACCAACAACATCTGTAGGGTTTAAATAACTCAAAGTATCATCTGATTTCCAGCAAGTCAAAAATGGTGTTGAGTGAGCAATAAAATTGTGCAGAGGTGCTAATTAAGGTACTTGAACATATTCAATGGTGCTAATAAAGCTTAACATCCAACTTTTTTCATATCAAGTTGTATTGTGTTAATTGTCTGGGGTTGGTGGCAATTATTGGAAAAAGACCAAATGCTGTGCCCAGAAGCCAGTAAAACACTTGGAATGGCCAATCATTCTAAAATTCCGGTGTTCATTGTATTTCATGTTATCGGAAAACTCATCATCTTGACTGGGCTGAGGGAGGTTTTTTTTTTTTTTTTTTTTTTAAGTGTTTGTGTTTTGTATATGTGAGATGTTTTAATAAATTGTGAAAATTTTAAAAACTAGTCCAGTGCTCACAAACAATTCATTTTTGGATGGGTAAAAATTTAGTTTGTAGGTGTTTAGGGCCTTCTTAAGTATATGAAAAGGAAACATTGTAGTTTTAGTTGTAGATAGCGTAGGAAAGGGTTAGACCCTCTGTCAAGTTCTCAATAAAAAAGATCTGCTCCTCTATTTTTCCTAGATGCAACTGCCACTGAACCAGACTACTGGTTGGAAGCTAAACGGTGGGGACCTTGAGTGGAGAGTGTGAACAAGATTTGCTTTTTGATTGCTGAAGATTGCTGGGTTGCATTTTTAGGTTATTTTTGGGGCTTTTTCTTGTAGCTTTTTAACACCTTTTTCTGTCACTTTTCAAACAGCTTTTTTTTCTTTGCTTCCTTCAGCCTACAAATTAAGGGGAGTGGTTAATTGGTCACAGGTGCTTGAGGCCTATATAACCTACTGTAGAACTTATTGTGAGCCTGCTCATCTTTGAGCTTGCTGAAACTCAGACCAAGTGGAACCGGACTAAGTGGTGAGTTAAAAAACCAGAGTTAGTGGAACTGGACTAAGTGGTGAGTTAAAACAAGAGGTTGTAACAGGGGTCAAGTGCCTGTGTAGGGTGAGTGTGTACCTGTGTATTCTAAGTACATGAGTATTCTTTGAGTAGCGTGTGTGTATTGTTAGTACTTGTGTATTGTGTGTGTGCACGTTGGTGAGCAAGTGCACGTTGGTCAGCGGGTGCACGTGGGTCTGTGAGTGCACGTGGGTCTGCGAGCGCACGTTGGTCAGTGAGTGCACGTTAATCTGTGATTGCACATTGGTAAGCGAGTGCATGTTGGTCTGCTAGTGCAGATTGGTCAGCGAGTACTTGTTGGTCAGCAAGTGCACGTTGGTCAGCAAGTACCTGTGTATTGTCTTGTTGAGTATTAGTGTAAGGAAGCTAGTTGTTAGGTAATTTGGACAGGGTATAATCCCCAATCCTCATTAAATTATTAGGTAAGATGCCCGGTGGGTTTGGAGATGCGACTCAGTGTACATCTTGAGGCAAGTATGTGTTCCTTGATCATCCGATCAAGGGCGAATACTGCTGTGCAAAATATAAGCACATTGTTTCCCTGGAAGCTCAGGTTTTGAATCTGGCGAAGCAACTGTCAGCACTGAGAAGTCCCTCCATACTAAAGGAGAACCAGGGACATACACGGCAGGTGCCAGCCTGGAAGTGGGTGGAGACAAAGAGGTGCAGGCACTAGGAAAGAGCAGATGGGTGACAGTCAGGAAGGGTGGAGGGGGAAGTGCCAGGGAGGCCGATCCATTCAAATAAGTACGCTCCATTGAGTGATATTGGTGAAACCAGTTAGGGATCAGCACTGCTGGAGCTGTGGGACTCTCCTAGCTCCCGGAGGAAGAACTCCTCCAGTAAGAGTGGGGGCGAAGCGAAGGGAAAGGAAAGACAGATTCTGGTGGTAGAGGGACTCAATTCTTAGAAGGCGAGAGCGGACAATCTGTAACAAAGACCTGAAGCACCAAACTGTATGTTGTCTACCGGGCGATCTGGGTCAGCACACCACAAATCTGGTGGACAGATTAGAAGGAGGGGCTGGGGAAGACCCTGCTGTCATGGTGCACGTTGGCACCAATGACAAAGTCAGAGGAAGATTCAGTGTCCTGAAGACAATTTTATGGACTTGGGAGCTAAACTGAGGAAAAGGACCTCCAAGGTAGTATTCTCAGGAATACTACCAGTACATCGAGCCACACCAGAAAGGCAGTGGGAGATTAGGGAAGTAAACAAGTGGCTGAAGAGCTGGTGTAGTAGGAGGAGTTTGGGTTCCTGGAGGACTGGGACGACTTCTCAGTCGATAACCGGTACTATAGAAGGGTGCAGATCAGCTGGGAATAGGGATGGCCAAAAGTAAGAGGGGTTTTTTAACTAGGTGACGGGGGGTCAGCACAGAACATATTCCAGAGGGTAGTATTGGGGGCATTAGTGGTAAATTAGTGGTAGGTTGACTAAAGCACTTAAATCCAAGGTAAGTATAGTAATAAGTCCTAGTTGCAATCTCAGAACACCCAATAAGAGGATAGTATGCGGCCGGTCTAAATTATGTGGCATGTTCACCAATGCCAGGAGTCTGGCGGACAAGATGGGTGAACTAGAGATACTGTTGTACAAGGAGGATTTGGATTTAGTGGGAATTTCAGAGACCTGGTTCAACAGCTCTCATTATTGGCTGGCAATCATTCAAGGGTATACCCTTTATTGCAGGGATAGAGGATGGTAAAAAAGAGGGAGGGGTATGCCTATATATCAAGAATAATGTATAAGTGAATGTGAGAGATGACATCACTAAGGAAGCTAGGGAGGAGATGGAATCCTTATGGGTAGAGCTCCAAAGGGATGAAGCTAAGGGGAAAATATTACTTGGAATATATGCTATAGGCACCCTAATCTGAGGGAGGAGGGGGAGACGGATCTCCTATCACAAGTTGGATTAGCAGCAAGGAAAGGAGGTGTTATCATAATGGGGGGATTTTAATTTTCCAGACATAGACTGGGTGGAGGGAACCACGCATTCGCCTAAGGCTCGCCAGTTCCTAAATGTCTTGCAAGACAGTTTCATGGTTCAGATGGTAGACGCACCAACTAGAAATAAAGCGTAGGACTACTTTCAGACTTGGACATTGTGGGTGTCGGCGGTAAACCGGAGCTATACTTAGCACCACTTTACCATTGCTTTAGCCATGCTATTTGGCCGCTAGCGGGGCAGTTTTAACCCCTGTTAGCGGCAGAAAAAGAGTTAAAACCACTGGCAAAGCGGTGGGTTTGCGGTGCTGCCTCATTGTTTTCAATGGGAAGGGGCTCTTTAGGAGTGGTGAATACACCGCTCCTATAGCGCTGCTTTTTTGACTGTCCTGCAAGTGCACCGCTCCAGTGTGAAAGCCCTCAGGCTTTTACACTAGAGACACAGGAGAGGCGCTTTACAGGCACTATTTTTAGCGCTGTAGTGCCTGTAAAGTGCCTCAGTGTGAAAGTAACCTTACTGGATCTACTGATTACCAACAATACAGACCTGATCACGGATGTGGAAATATGGGGCAATTTAGGAAACAGTGATCGCAGGTCAATTGGCTTCAGTATAAATCACACAAATAGGAAACATAAGTGGAATACAAAGACACAGAATTTCAAAAGAACGTACTTCCCTAAACTACGAACCTTGTTAGAAGGCACGAATTGTGATAAAATCTTAAGAACAAAGAACGCAGAGGAGAGATGGGTTTGCTTTAAGAGCATATTAAATAAGGGCATTAGCCAATGCATCCCATAATAAATAGTACATTTAAAAGAGCGAAAAAAAGTCCTGGGTGACTTAACTCCAATGTAAAAGTGCATATAAAAGCAAAGGAGAAGGCATTTAAAAACACAAGGTTAAGGGATCATCATCAGCTTTGAGACTTTATAAAGAATGCAACAAGAAATGTAAGGGTGCAATTAGGACGAGTATAGGAAGTATGTAAACAGTAAAAAAGGAGGACAGACCATATAAAGAATGAGGAAGAACATCTGATTACAAAATATGGGGAGATGGCGAAGGTATTGAATTTATTATTTTCCTCAGGGGGGCTTCAATCAACCAATCCTTATGCCACATCACAGGAAGCACCTCCACGGTTAACAGAGGACAGAATTAAAATTAGACTTGGGAAACTTAAAGTGGAGGGCCACCCTGAAAAACAAAAATACATAAAAATTTGGAAAAAAAATCAGAAAAAAAAAAAAATGATTTTTTTTTTTAACATACCAGAAATGCCTGTTGCTAGGCACATCGTCCTAATCTGCCTCTTCCTCTTCCGTGGTGATCTTCGGTCTTCTCTCCTCCGTGTGGCGTCTTCTGGGTAATGGGTCACGCTGTGCTCTGGGAACTGTGTGTCCCAGAACACAGCGCGCCCCATTCACTCGCGCATGCGCAGTAGGAAACGGGCAGTGAAACCGCAAGGCTCCAGTGCCTGTTTCCCTTAGTTAAAATGGCAGCGCCGGGACCCGAGGGACGGGTCAGCCTCGGGCGGCCGACATCGCGGGAGCCCTGGACAGGTAAGTGTGCTTATTAAAAGTCAGCAGCTACAGTGTTTGCAGCTGCTGACTTTAAAAAAAATGTTTTTTTTAAACTGGCTCTCCTCTTTAACATTAATAAATCACCAGGACCAGATGGCTTGCATCCGAGGGTATTTGGGGAACTCAGTCAAGTAATTGCCAGACCATTGTTCCTAATTTTTACTGACAGTCTACTGACTGGAAAGGTACCAGATGATTCGGGAAAAGCCAATGTAGCACCAATATTTAAAAAGGGCCCAAAATACATCCCTGGAAATTACAGACCAGTTAGCCTAACATCAATAGTATGCAAGCTCTTGGAGGGGATGATAAGGGACTATATACAAGATTTTAGTAATGAGAACATTATCATTAGCAGTAATCAGCATGGATTCATGGAGAATCGTTCTTGCCAAACCAATCTATTAACCTTCTATGAGGAGGTGAGTTGCCATCTAGATAAAGGAAGACCCATAGACATGGTGTATCTGTATCTGGATTTTGCAAAAGCATTTGACACAGTTGTCCATAAATGTTAACTGTACAAAATAAGGTCTGTTGGCATGGACCATAGGGTGAGTACATGGATTGAAAACTGGCTACAAGGGCAAGTTCATAGGGTGGTGATAAATGGGGAGTACTCGGAATGGTCAGGGGTGGGTAATGGGGTCCCCCGGGTTCTGTGCTGGGACCAAAACTATTTATTTTGTTCATAAATGATGTGGAGGATGGGGTAAACAGTATATGTGGACGATACTAAGCTAAGCAGGACAATAACTTCTCCGCAGGATGTGGAAACCTTGCAATTTGGGGGGTTATTTGTACTATCTTGACATTTTAAGGGCCTCAATGAATGATTGATCAATTTTCAGATATATACTGTATACCATAGTTTGTGGATGCTATAACTTTCCTACAGACTAAATAATATACACTAATTGGGATTTTTTGTTTACCAAAGATATGTAGCAGAATACATTTTGGCCTAAATTTATAACGAAATTTGATTTTATTGGATATGTTTTATGACAGAAAGTACAACATATTGTGTTTGAAAAAAACCCAGTGGTGAACAAATACCACCAAAAGAAAAATGATAAAGAGGTAATTTGCATATGGGCTAAAAAAAATAAAATAACTGTAAATGTTAACCGTATAGATTTATTTAACCACTTAAGCCCCGGACCAATTTGCAGCCAAAGGACCAGGCCCTTTTTTGCGATTCGGCACTGCGTCGCTTTAACTGACAATTGCGCGGTCGTGCAACGTGGCTCCCAAACAAAATTGATGTCCTTTTTTTCCCACAAAAAGAGCTTTCTTTTGGTGGTATTTGATCACCTCTGCGGTTTTTATTTTTTGTGCTATAAACAAAGAAAGAGAGACAATTTTGAAAAAAAAAACGCATTCTTTTTTCTTTTTTACTTTTTGCTATAATAAATATCCCCCAAAAATATATTAAAAAAACATTTTTTTTCCTCAGTTTAGGCCGATACGTATTGTTCTACATATTTTTGGTAAAAAAAATTGCAATAAGCGATTATTGATTGGTTTACGCAAAAGTTATAGCGTTTACAAAATAGGGGATAGTTTTATGGCATTTTTATTAATAATTTTTTTTACTACTAATGGCAGCGATCAGCGTTTTTTATTGTGACTGCGACATTATGGCGGACACATCGGACATTTTTGACACATTTTTGGGACCATTGCCATTTATACAACAATCAGTGCTATACAAATGCTCTCATTTCTGTGTAAATGACACTGGCAGTGAAGGGGTTAACCAGGAGGTGGCAGTGTAGGGGTTAAGTGTGTCCTCGGGGCGTGTTGCTAACTGTGGGGGGCGTGGCTGTGTTTTAAAGATCACTGATCTCTGCTCCAATCACAGGGAGCAGAGATTAGTGTTACTTGTTGCTAGGCAGAACGGGGAGATGCTGTATACATCGACATCTCCCATTTCTTCCTCCCCATGAGACAATCGTGGGTATCCCTGTGGCGTTCGAGTCCGCGGGACCCGTGATTGGGCTCACGGAGGTCCCGATTGGCGCACACGTGATGGCACAGTGGCAAATTCAAAGGGACGTACATGTACGCCCATTTACCTGTCCGTGCCATTCTGCTGACATACATCGTCATGCGCCGGTCGGGAAGTGGTTAAAGTGGTTGTAAACTCAAAAAAAATTAAATAAAAATAAAAGCCCACAACCTACAAGACAAAAGGCATAATGAGCTAGTATGCAGTGAATATCTCATAAACAGTGCAGGTTTAGGAGATATTCACAGTACCTACAGGTAAGGCTCATTATAGGCTTACCTGTAGGTAAGAGTGGTAGTACAGGGTTTACAACCACTTTAATGAAATCTCCGTTTATGTTCTTTCAACGTTACATTCTTAGATTGAATATGCTTGGATTGTGACAAGTCAATGAAAATATGAAAAAATATAAAAAATATAAAAATATGCCGCCTTCCTTTGCCTTTGGTGGAAACCTTCTTTTCTACAGCAGGAGCCGACTTATACTTTGTATTCCTTAACCACTTGTCGACCGCCGCACGACGATGTACGTCGACAGAATGGCACGGGCAGGCATATGGGCGTACATGTACGTCCCTGCCTTCCCGCGGGTGGGGGGCCCGATCGGGCCCCCCCCCGGTGCCAGCGGCGGTCGGTATCCGTTCAGGAGCGATCCGGATGAGGGGGCGGCCATTCGTTCATGGCCACCCCTCGCGATCGCTCCTGACGAATGGAAGTGAAGCGTGACATCACTTCCTCTCCTGTAATGTAAATACAGGCAGAGGAAGTGATGTAATCTCTCCTCCGTGTCGGTATTTTTCGTTCCGGCACCGAGGAGAGAGGATCGGTGAGTTGCACCAACACTACACAATACAGTAGAACATGCCAGGCACACTCTCACCCCCCGTTCACCCCCGGTCACCCCCCCAATCACCCCTGCACCCCCAGTCACAGTGACACCAATTGCATTTTTTATTTTTTTTGCATTGGTGTCATTTGTGACTGTAATAACTGTAGGGCAGTTAGGGTTAGCCCCCTTTAGTTCTAGGGTACCCCCCTAACCCCCCCAATAAAGGTTTAACCCCGTGATCACCCCCCGTCGCCAGTGTCACTAAGGCTGGGTTCACATTGCAGCGGTTTATGAGAACGGATGTGATTTTGCACCGCACTGCAGTGCAAATCACATCCAATCTCTGTGCGATTCGAGTTCAGCCATACAGATAGTATGGCTGAATTCGCATCGCACCCGCCGCAAACTCGCACGGGACCCTTTTTTTGGTCCGCAGCAGAATCGGATCGCATGGGTGTTCACACCATGCGATCCGATTCCTGTCCGAGTTTGCAGATCGCACTACGATATGCAAACTGATCTGGGGGTGTCATTAACATTTCACTGACACTCCCAGCAGTTTGCATAGGGCAGTGTGATGCGGGAACCCGCCACGGATTTGTGGCGTTCCCGCATCGCTCCAGTGTGAACCCAGCCTAATAAGCAATCGTTTTTCTGATCGCTGTATTAGTGTCACAGGTGACGCTAGTTAGGCAGGTAGGTATTTAGGTTCGCCGCAGCTTTTTATAGCTTTTTATAGCGCCAGGGACCCCCATATACTACCGCATAAAGCCCCCTGATTGCCCCCTAGTTAACCCTTTCACCAGTGATCACCATATAACTGTTACAGGTGACGCTGGTTGGTTAGTTATTTTTTTATAGTTTCAGGGCACCCGCCATTTATTACCTAATAAAGGTTTAACCCCCTGATCACCCGGCGGGTGATATAAGTTTGAGGGTCAGATAAGGTCTGCGTCGCCCCAGGCAGCGTCAGGTTAGTGCCAGTACCGCCAACACCCACGCGCAAAGCATACACCTCCCTTAGTAATATAGTATCTGATCAAATATATTTAGGTTTCCCAAAACGCATTGTTAGCGGGATCAGCCCAGATACCTGCTAGCACCTGCGTTTAGCCCCTCCGCCAAGCCCAGCCCAGCCCACCCAAGTGCAGTATCGATCGATCTGTCACTTACAAAACACAACACACATAACTGCAGCGTTCGCAGAGTCAGGCCTGATCCCTGCGATCGCTAACAGTTTTTTTTGTAGCGTTTTGATACAGTCGCTGACAGCCTAGGTGCTTTTTTACCTGTGAGTCTCACTAGTGTACCCCTAAATTTAGGGGTGTCTACTTTCCAAAATGGGGTCATTTGGGGGGGTTTGTGCCATCTTGGCATTTTATGGCCTTCAAAACTGTAATAGGTAGTGAGGAGTGAAGTCAAAAATTTACGCCCTTAGAAAGCCTGAAGGCGGTGCTTGGTTTTCGGGGCCCCGTACGCGGCTAGGCTCCCAAAAAGTCCCACATATGTGGTATCCCCGTACCCAGGAGAAGCAGCAGAATTTATTTTGGGGTGTCATTTCACATATGCCCATAGCATGTGTGAGCAATATATCATTTAGTGACAACTTTGGGAAAAAAATAAATAAATAAATAAAAGTTTGTAATTTTCCCGCAACTTGTGACAAAATATAAAATATTCCATGGACTTAACATGCCTCTCAGTAAATAGCTTGGGGTGTCTACTTTCTAAAATGGGGTCATTTGTGGGGGTTTTGTGCCATCTTGGCATTTTATGGCCTTCAAAACTGTAATAGGTAGTGAGGAGTGAAGTCAAAAATTTACGCCCTTAGAAAGCCTGAAGGCGGTGCTTGGTTTTCGGGGCCCCGTACGCGGCTAGGCTCCAAAAAAGTCCCACATATGTGGTATCCCCGTACTCAGGAAAAGCAGCAGGATTTATTTTGGGGTGTCATTTCACATATGCCCATAGCATGTGTGAGCAATATATCATTTAGTGACAACTTTGTGAAAAAAAATAAAAAATAAATAAAAGTTTGTAATTTTCCCGCAACTTGTGGAAAAATATAAAATATTCCATGGACTCAACATGCCTCTCAGCAAATAGCTTGGGGTGTCTACTTTCTAAAATGGGGTCATTTGTGGGTGTTTTGTGCCATCTTGGCATTTTATGGCCTTCAAAACTGTGATAGGTAGTGAGGAGTGAAATTACAAATGTATGCCCTTAGAAATCCTGAAGGCGGTGCTTGGTTTTCGGGGCCCCGTACGCGGCTAGGCTTCCAAAAAGTCGACCACATGTGGTATCCCCGTACTCAGGAGAAGCAGCAGAATGTATTTTGGGGTACAATTCCACATATAACCATGGCATGTGTGAGCAATATATCATTTAGTGACAACTTTGTGTAAAAAAAAAAAAAATTTTTTTTTCATTATTCAATCGCTTGAGGCAAAAAAATAAAATATTCAATGGGCTCAACATGCCTCTTATCAATTTCCTTAGGGTGTCTACTTTCCAAAATGGGGTCATTTGGGGGGGGGTTTGTATTGCCCTGCCATTTTAGCACCTCAAGAAATGAGATAGGCAGTCATAAACTAAAAGCTGCGTAAATTCCAGAAAACGTACCTTAGTTTGTAGATGTGACAACTTTTGCGCAAACCAATAAATATACAGTTATTGACTTTTTTTTTACCAAAGACATGTGGCTGAATACATTTTGGCCTAAATGTATGACTAAAATTGAGTTTATTGGATTTTTCTAATAACAAAAAGTAGAAAATATCATTTTTTTTCAAAATTTGCGGTCTTTTTACGTTTATATTGCATAAAATAAAAATCGCAGTCAGTCAAATACCTTTAAAAGAAAGCTCTATTTGTGGGAAAAAAAGGACGCAAATTTTGTTTGGGTACAACATTGCATGACCGCGCAATTACCAGTTAAAGCAGCACAGTGCCAAATTGTAAAAAGACCTCTGGTCATTGACCAGCAAAATGGTCCGGTCTGAAAGTGGTTAAACGGGGCAGATCTTCTGTGAATTTCCTACTTGAACTATGGAAATGGGGGGAAAAAAAAGGAAGATGTCAGTTTTTTAAACTGTAAATACTGCAACCATCTGCAAAATGTATAATAGTTAAAAAAAAAAAAAAAAAACAAGTCTTTCTTGTTCAGCACCTAAACCCAGGACATATGTTGTAATGAAAATACTGACCTATGTCCACATATGCCTGACTTATCTTTCTCTAATAGTCATGTTTGTGATCAACATGTATAAATACATAAGTAGTCCATACAGTGAACTTGGTGTACAGTTATGCCCTGTACACACGGTGGGAAATTCTGACGGAAAATGTCCGATCGCATTATATTGTCAGAAAATCCGATCGTGTGTGGGCTCTATCGCACTTTTTCCATCAGAAATTCCGACGGAAAAAATTTGAGAGCAGGATCTAAAATTTTCCGACAAAAAAATCCGATCAGACTTTTTCCGATCGTTTGTAGAGAATTCCGATCAGACAAAGTGCCACGCATGCTCATATCAAATTACGAGACCAAAGCTATTGGCTACTAGCCTCTACGTAGTCCCGTCATACGTAAGGAACGTCACCTCGTTCCGAATGATCGGATATTGTCCAACCTCGACGGAAGGAAGGAAAAGGAGAAAACTGGAATTCCTGTACTGATGGATAACCGTCATACAGGATAGACCAGTGTTTTTTTTTTTATTATGTTCTAAAGCTTAATAGAATAAGGATGGAAATGTGAGATGAAAGGGAGATGTTGAGTATTGGTGTATTTAGGTCTGTGGCAGAACAAATCATCTCGTTCCTTTTTAACAATTTTCTTAGGGTAACCTCGGTGTCTTAAAGTGGAGGGCTACCCTAAAATAAAAAATTTCATTAATATTCTTAATATATATATATATATATTATTTAACTTCCTGAAACAGCTGTTGCTAGGCAGTTTTCCTAATCTGCCTCTTCCGATTCCGAAGCGCTTCCTCCTCTTCGGCGAGCGACCCCGTTGCCTTCTGGGACATGTGAGTGTCCCAGAAAACAAGGGGGCCATTCACAAAGTGCCGCGCGACTCGTGCATGCGCAGTAGGAAATGGGCAATGAAGCCGCAAGGCTCCACGGCCTGTTTCTCTTCGTTTGGATGGAGGCGCCGGCACCCGAGCCGATGGACTGATCGGCCTCGGGCGGCCGACATCACGGGCTCGCTGGACAGGTAAGTGTCCTTATTAAAAGTCAGCAGCTACAGTGTTTGTAGCTGCTGACTTTTAAAAAAGGCAGCTGGAATGCCCCTTTAACCGCTTGCCGACCAGCCACCGTCATTATACGGCGGCAGGTCGTCACGTTCCCGCAAGCCATCGCCCATTAATCGGGGATATCAGTCACGCGCTCCACTGCAGGGGAGCCAATGCAGAACAGGGATGTGTGCGTGTCCCTAACCCTAACCCTGTTCTGTGAGGAGAGACAGATCGTGTGTTCCTACTAGCTAGTAACATTGATCGGTCTCCTCCTCTAGTCAGTCCCATCCCCCCTACAGTTAGAACGCAAATGAGGGAACACAGTTAACCCCTTGAACGCCCCCTAATGTTAACCCCTTCCCTGCCAGTGACATTTACACAGTAATCGGTGTATTTTTACAGCACTGATCGTTGTATAAATGTAAATTGTCCCAAAAATGTATAAAAAGTGTCCGAACTGTCCGCCATAATGTCCCAGTCCTGATAAAAATGGCAGATCACTATTACTAGTAAAAAAAAAAAAAAATAATAATAATAAAAATGCCATCAATCTTTCTTTTGTAGACGCTATAACTTTTGCGCAAACCAATCAATATACGCTTATTGCGATTTTTTATTACCAAAAATATGTAGAAGAACACATATCGGCCTTAACCCGAGGGAAAAAAATGGGGATATTTATTATAGCAAAAAGTACAAAATATTGTGTTTTTTTCAAAATTGTCCCTCTTTTTGTTTATACACATTTGAAGGACTCCAAGTCGCCCGACCATATCGATAAATCTGTACCAACAGGTGGAGTTTTGAATAAACAAATTACAATGATAAATAAAAGCATTCCCTATCATGTCCATAAATGCATTGGCATATGGGGGGGGGGGGGGGGGGGCAGCATATGAGCATACAGGGCATACAGTTGTGCTCATAAGTTTAGATACCCTGGCAGAATTATGAATTCTTGGCCATTTTTCAGAGAATATGAATGATAACATAAACATTTTTCTTTCACTCATGGTTAGTGTTTTGCTGAAGCCATTTATTATCAAGCAACTGTGTTTCCTCTTTTCATATCATAATCACAACAGCAACAACCCAAATGATCCTGATCAAAAGTTTACACACCCTGGTGATTTTGGCCTGATAACATGCACACAAGTTGACAAAAAGGTGTTTGAATAGCTATTAAAGGTAACGATCCTCACCTGTGATCTGTTTGCTTGTAATTAGTGTGTGTATAAGAGTGCTTTCACACTGCCTGAGCATCGGCAATAAATTGGTGCTATTTTTAGCGCCGCTTTACCGTCATTTTAGCGGCGCTATTCAGGCACTAGCGGGGCGGTTTTAACCCCCGCTAACGGACGAAAAAGGGTTTAATCCACCTGCAAAACACTGCTCATACAAGGCTGCAAAAAAGCTGCTTGAAGGACTTTTTGTGATGCCCTGCCAGTGCAGCGCCCCAGTGTGAAAGCACTCTGGCTATCACACTGGGAATGCAGCTGAGGCTTTTTTCAAATGCTTTACAGGCGCTATGTTTAGTGCTAAAGTACCTGAAAAACGCCTCCATTGTGAAAGGGGTCTAAAAGGTCAATGCGTTTCTGGACTCCTGACAGACCCTTGCATCTTTCATCCAGTGTTGCACTGACATTTCTGGATTCTGAGTCATGGGGAAAGCAAAAGAATTATCAAAGGATCTGCGGGGAAAGTTAGTTGAACTGTATAAAACAGGAAAGGGATATAAAAAGATATCCAAGGAATTGAGAATGTCAATCAGCAACAGCTGTTTCAGGAAGTTAAATAAAATATATATATATTTTAAGAATATTAATGACATTTTTTATTTTAGGGTAGCCCTCCACTTTAAGACACCGAGGTTACCCTAACAAAATTGTTAAAAAGGAACGAGATGATTTGTTCTGCCACAGACCTAGATACACCAATACTCAACGTCTCCCTTTCATCTCACAATTCCATCCTTATTCTATTAAAGCGGTAGTAAACCCGCTGAATTTTTTTTCATATCTATAAGGGAAAAGGCATAATGAGCTAGTATGCGCCGCATACTATCTCATTATGAAATACTTACCTTAGAACGAAGCCCCGACATATTGCCTGATACATGCCGAGGGAGCTGACATGTTCCCTTGGCGTGTCTTCCGGATATCGCAGCTCCGGCGCTGTGAGTGGCCAGAGCAGCGATATCGTCACTCCCACGCATGCGCGTGGGAGATTTCTTTCCGGCAGGGTCCGGTGTCTGAAGGACTTCCAGCCGAGAAACCGCTGTGTGCATGCGCCGCTGCAGTCAGTGGCTCATTGCCATGGGAATATCTCCTAAACCATACAAGTTTAGGAGATTTTTTTGATTTTTTTTTTTTTCCTACAGGTAAGCCTTATTATAAGCTTATCTGTAGGTAAAAGCAAAAAAAATTGACTATACAACCGCTTTAAGCTTTAGAACATAATAAAAAATAAAAAAAACACTGGTCTATCCTGTATGACGGTTATCCATCAGTACAGGAATTCCAGTTTCCTCCTTTACCTTCCTTCTGTCGAGGTTGGACAATATATGACAGATGGGTTCAATCTGATCAATATCGTCCTCCCTCACCTTTTACATTGACACCCTCCATAAGGAGGGAAAGCCTTAAAAACGTAATTGCAAAAGAAGTTGGAAGTTCCCAAAGTGCCATATCAAAGCACATTAATAGAAAGTTATGTGGAAGGGAAAAGGGCGGAAGAAAAAGGTGCACAATCAGCAGGGATGAGCGCAGCCTGGAGAGGATTGTCAGGAAAAGACCATCCAAAAGTGTTGGGGACTTTCACAAGGAGTGGAGTGAGGCTGGAGTCAGCGCATCAAGAGCCACCACATGAAGACGGATCCTGGACATGGGCTTCAAATGTCGTCTTCTTCTTGTCAAGCCACTCCTGAACAACAAACGTCAGAAGCTTCTTACCTCGGCTAAAGAAAAACAGACCTGGTCTGTTGCTCAGTGGTCCAAAGTGCTCTTTTCTGCAAATTTTGCATCTCATTTGGAAACCAAGGACCCAGAGTATTGAGGAAGAATGGAGAGGCACACACTGCAAGATGATTGAAGTCCAGTGTGACGTTTCCACAGTCGGTGTTGATTTGGGGAGCCATGTCATCTGCTGGTGTTGGTCCACTGTGATAAGTCCAGGGTCAACACAGCCGTCTACCACTTTTGTGAGATACTGTATCTAGGAGTATAAAGAGAACATGTCATCGCTCTATACATGTATAGGAGTATAAAGGGGACCTGTTATAGCTCTATACATGTATATAGAGGACCTGTTATGGCTCTATACATGTATGTAGGAATATAAAAGGACCTGTCATGGCTCTATACATGTATGTAGGGGTGTAAAATTACCTGTCAGGGCTCAAAACATGTATTGTAGGTATACTCATGTTTGTGAGATACAGTATGTGTGTGTATATATATATATATATATATATATATATATATATATATATATATATATATCTATATATATATATATATATATATATATCTATATATACACACACACACACACACACACACACACACACACCCAGGGGAGAGCTGGCAGCCTTAGGCCTGGGGGGCAAGTCCAGTTAAGCGGCCCATTGAACCACTGAATCATCTCACCATCACCAGTGCCAATCAGTGCGGCCTCACCAGTGCCCATCAGCGCACCCTCACCAGTGCCCATCAATTCAGTACATGGGAATTAGAGAGGAAAGCCACCGGATTAGAAACAGATTGTCCAATGGACACTGTTAGAAAAAGACCTCCCTTCGGGCCCCCATTAGGCTCTTGTTAAGTAGTATTTTTTTTTTTAAAGGCAGAAGTTGTACTTTGTGCAAAATAAAGGGGCAGGGCCAGGGGTGGGTCACGGGCAGTGCCTGACAGGGGACCCTTGTTTTATTTGTTCCGGGGCCCTGGGTGTGGTCAGTCCACCCCTGGACAGCAGGGCTCGCCAGGGAGTCAGGACCCATGTGACTGGCTCGGGCTGCAAGATTGCTTTACCCCAAGACAGGAGCATCACACCCCAGGATCGGAGGAGGCCCTACAAGGACCTGCTGAGCTGGCACCGACCGCTGCCATTGCTGAGGTGAGAGACACCGACACCCGCAGCTGAACCCCACATCCCATCTACCCCCCCATACACCCTATTTACCTTATCCTAGGCCAGTGCCTACTCAGTAGTCTAAAAATAGCCCTCAACACTGTGGGTAATGCTGGGAGCTGGCCATGGCCTGTTGATCCTGCTGGGAGCTGGCCATGGCCAGCAGGACCCACAGGCCAGCGGAACGCACAGGCCATGGCCAGCAGGCTCCCTGTGGGTCAGTAGGTGTGTGGCTGGCTGACACAGTGCACCCTGCTGCAGGTGGCTGGCCTGGCTCCCTGTTGTTAGAAACTGTCCCCTCCAGGCCCCATTAGAAACTACAACAGAGTCTCATGGGACCTGGAGAGGGGGTCTCTCTCTAACAGTGTCTGTTAGAGAGAGATCCTGCTCCAAGACCCATTGGAGAATTCAAAGGAGTCTAATGGGACCTGGAGGGGGGTCTCTCTAACAGAGGCCCATTCAGTGTCCAGTATAGAATCTGTTAGAAAGAGTCCCCCCAGGTCCCATTAAAGACTGAATAGGAGTATAATGGGACCTGGAAAGGGCCTCTTTCTAACAGAGTGTACAGTGAACACCTTCATTCACTCTGGTCCTCATGGGACCCCCTTCTTTGCTATGACTCTCACCCCTGCCCCAACCTCTCACAAAGGAAAAATAAAATTGGCACTGTGTAGCGCTCCTCTTACCTTAACTATGGGTACTGCAGCTGCGGCTGAATTCTGCATCCTCTGT